>NC_138047.1:71887421-72487421 GCF_964194185.1 Rhinolophus hipposideros | reverse complement strand
ATAAAGCCCTATATGTTTAATTATCGAAACAATGATATACTATAAGTGATATGAAATGAAAAAGGAAGGATTAGTGTGCCCTATAATATTCTCAGAGGATTGGATTGTTTGGGAATAAATTCTCCAAAGTATGGGTAGGATCTAGGTAAGTTAAGTGAATGTGGAGAATTCCAAATGACAGAATTAGGGTGAAAAACAATATTCATGAGAAAGGCCAGGAGTAAGTTCAGCATGAGTGGAGTATAGTGGGCTTTAGTATAGAATGCTTTGGGTGAGAAAAAAAAAAAAATTAGGAAGGAGCTCGGGAAAAACGAAAGAAAATGGCTTTTAGTGACAAGCAAAAGGAACTTGACTTCATCATGTCAAGCAGTAAGGAACTTACAAGTAGAGAATGGAATAATGACAGTGCAGAGCATTTTGCTTGGATCTAAATCCTAAACAATAACTTACTACCTGTATACATTTAACAGACATTTAACTACTCTATTTAAATTGTATAGTGGGAATGCATTCATCTATAGAGTTTAGTGTTCAAGGGAAGTTATCATAATCCATTCTGATTCATGTAAGCATGGAGAGAATGTTAAATAGCCTTTGGAAGCATTGGCTGGACTGAAGAAAGCAGTCGTTATGCTGACTTTTAAAAAAATGATGCCCAAAACCACACTGCAGAACTGGACCATCCCAGAAGCTGATGCTCCTACCATATCGAGAAGTCACCACTACATCTCTGAGGTCCAGAGTCAGGACATCTTTAACTATAGTTCTGTATCTCTTCTAAATTTACTCAGTTCTAATTCAAGCTTTTCATGAATGTATATGAATGATGTCTGAAACGTTGGCTGGGATCCAGTCTGGGGATTGTGGCATTTTGCTTTTCCACCTCCAGCTCAGGAAGGCACACTAGGAGAAAATTAAGTGTTGAAGGAGCCAATCCACATTATCATCTCAAAACTCCCAGGATGACATGCGAGAATTAGATGAGATTATGTGTGTCAGCCTTCAGCACATGTCTGAGATACAGTAAATGCTTAGCAAATGGCAGCTTACAAAGATTTTAGGATCACAGATTTGAATAAAGAGAAAACAGAAGCAATGAAGCCATTTCTGAAATAATTTCTGTAGTTTAGAATAAAGGAAATAATGGCCCAGAATGAAAATAAGACTTAGAAATACGAACAAAGGAATGAATATTTGTGCTATTTCAAAGGCATCATGAACAGGATTCAATGATAGCATGTAACTACTAGTTTCTAAGTTTATTGTTCAGATTGCTAGTGATTTTCAATGTAAGTCTCCTTGTTTCATTTTGACATGCACATTAGAAAGGGAATAAAATCTGTTTCAAGTAGTAAACTTGGTTGTCCATAGCCTTCTTGTGTTTTCAGACCCAGATATCGTTAGGCAGACATCTGAAAAGTTTGTGGTAATTCAGCACTCTCTATGAAAGAGTAAATTTCAATAAATATGTATAGATGCCTCTTATGCAGTATTTGAGAACCACACTAGACGTTTACCTGGAACTGGAAATGAAATCAATATGCTGTATGTGTGTGTGTGTGTGTGTGTGTGTGTGTGTGTGTTTTATTTCTTAAGCTCAAAATATCATCATTTGAAGATAGGATCATTAGTGGAGAGAACCTTAGGACTATTTTCTGTAAAACATTTATTTTCCTGAAAGATGATTACTAGCATGACCAAAGAATGTGTTGATTCCAAATGGCTCAGTAGTACCTTCAGTGTAACTAGGTTATAAACTAGTCAGTAATAGAGTTCTCAGTGTTTTCTTGCACTTGACAAGAGGGAAGCAATCATTCACTTAGCACCTTCTTCATGTACTTAGTACATGAATAATGATCCTTTTGTCTGATCTCTAGTCAGGGTCTTTGGCTCTTAATCTTCTGTGAGCTTCTGTTCACAGCTCTCTCTCTCTCTCTCTCCCCCTCCCCCTTTCTTCTACTCACATACAAAGTATACAGGCTAGTTTAACTAACATCTTTTACTGATCACTGATTTCTGTCCTCTTAATGCGATGATTTAGCTAGTGCAAAATGACACTTAGTGCATTTGGTTAATCAGATTGATCCCAGGAAGTATGCTGATTCCTCAGGCAATATATTCAAGATTTATTTGAGACTATTCTAACCTCTAAACCCCTGGGTGTGTGGGCCAGATTAGAGGAGTATTGCCTCTTTTCACTTGAGAATATTCACTTTGAAAGCAATGAGAAGTGAATTTTCTGCTTCCATACATGTTTTTCTCTTGTCCATAGGAAAATGTAGTCAAAGTTAGTTTAATGATGACAATTTTAGATACGATGGAAGAGATTGGAGTATGATTATGTTATATCAATAAATCATGATTTAACGTTTGGAAAAGTACATTGAAGCACTTCCTATTTACCAGGTATTATGGGAATTCTTTCCATATATTTTCCTAATTATTCCTTTTAACAATCATGTGTTAAAGACTATTGTCTACATTTTACAGACAAGCAAACTGAGGTTTAGAGGCATCAAGAAACTAACCCGATGTCACACACATGCAGCTAGGAAGAGCAGTGCAGGTATTTAAACCAGGCAGCTTGATTCCGGACTCAGGGGAAATAGACATGTGTGTACCATGTGAACTAAGATCTTAATTTCTTAATGCTAATATGAAATTGATTTACTATGATGTTTCTCTAGAAAAGCAAATACTAAATGTCACAACAGATGGAATACTAGTTTGTTGTCTTATTCTGCCCTTTGGATGTTTCAAACTGCTGTTTCTGGCCTCAAGATTTCAGTTAGGAAAGTCAAAGTTAGAAAAAGTGGATGGGAAAGAATAGAACAAGCAGCAAATCTATCAGAAGGACAAATTCAGATTATTTTTCAATAAGGAATTGAAAAAAGAGTACATTCTGCTCATCTCTAAGCCACTTTTTAAAGAACAGGAGTTTTAAGGGGACACAAAAATTTGTTTATCCCATTCTTTATTCAGAACTTTTGTAACATACGTTGTGATATCTCTATGTAGCATATATTAATATTGCTTGCATCCAAAAAATCAAGAGATTCAGCTATCATTTCCTGCTTTTCTTTCCTTTTTTCATATTTAATCACACGTAGTGAGGAAGTGATGGTTTGTGGCCAATGAAATGTCTACTCCAAGACCTCGGATCAAGTGGAGGGGATTTCCAGCTTGCTCAGTACTCCTGGAAGTCTAATGGATACTTCAAGATTAAAAAAAAGAAGAAGAAGAAGAAGAAAATACTTGAGTTAACAGGCTGCATCTTAGGCTTCATCCCACAATTTTTTTTGTCAGAAATTCTAGTGGCCACTATCAGAGAAAGTGTCTGTGCAACTTTCCTTGATTTCTTGCCATTTCCAGGTTGTACAATAGCTTATGGCAGTTCAGTGAACTAAAGGCTTTGTCTGATTAAATCCTACACTTCTTTTTTTTTTTTGGTTCAGCTTATGACGGTGAAACAGGCCTGAAGGGCCAGGCCCAACAAGGTAAATTCCCAATGATTTATGCAATGTCACTTTCTTGATGATTAAACTGAATAAATCATGCTGGTATTTTGAGCAGTGATATAGCTGCCCTTTATATTCTTATCAATTTTAAGGGCAAGAAGAAATTAGCCCAGTCCTCTCGTTGATCTTCTGAGGAAAATTGTACCTCAGAGCAGGGGTTCTACTGATAAACAATGAACACTACAAATAACTTTTCAGTTTGCTTTTAATCAATATAGCTTCTCATGATGCATTATCTTAGCAATCGTTCTAAATCACTGTGCCTATAACCGTTGTTTTCAAAACCTTTTAATCTAATTGGAAAAATCTTCCTTTGTACTAGTAATAAACACTCACTAAACTGCCTGCATTGCACTTAATTGAGCTGTAGTAATTTATGGGTTCTGCCTACTGCTTTTTCCCTCTTTAATCAGACTGACTGCTCTCTGTCTTTAACTAATGAAATCTAAGAATCTACCCAGTAGGTCTCATCAAATGTCACTAGGGAATAAATCTTCATTAACACTGGCAGGTTCCAAACCTGGTCTCCATTTTAGTTTCATTATTATTGCACAACTGTACTCTTGTCAAGTGGCAAACCTTTTCTCTGTTTTCAGATAATAAGCCTTCATCACCAGATCTGCTTGTAAAACACAGCCCTCTGACAGCAAGTCTGGGTCCTCTGTAGGGATGGCAGCCGGGCTGGCTCACTAATGTATTTAGTCCATGTCTCCTGTCATGGGCACTGCTTCTGTTTCAGCTTCCTCTGCAATTTGTTCTACTTCTTACTTTTGTCACTGTAAAAACACACTTCTATTAATTCACTCAAGATGTTCAAACTGGTCAATTAATTTACGCTACCCAAAGTCCTCCCCAAAACAAACAAAAGATAAGCTGAAATACTGTTAACAGGAATAGACTATCTCCACAATAGCTGTTCATCCCAGGAGGAAAGTTTTCTTGGGAAATTGACTTAGGCCAGAGCATGTGGAGTTAGATGGTAGTAAGCTTAGAGGAGTGTCACAAAGCAGGGACCGACCTGTGACCAACCAGATCCACTGGAAAGTCTCCTTTAATGACATTTACATTAAACTGACAGATCACTTACGTATTCCCCTAAACTGTTCTCAGAAATACTGACTGGTCAGGTTCAGTGTGAAAGTTCCTTTTTGTTTCACCTGCTTCATTTTGAAACATGCCCTTCTATCACTTACATAATTCTAAGAAAGCGTGCCACCCACAAGTAACTTGGATATGTTAAAATTAATAAATGGTAACAGGCAGGAGATGTGAACAGATGCTTAATCAATAGAGAAAGCAACAATATTGGCCACAGAGCTAGTTTAATTGCTAGTTAACAAATACTTGTGTGCTTTTAACCATAAGGGTACCTTTAACCAGGTACACTTCTAAACCTTTCACAAATTTTAATCTTAAAACAACTCCAAGAGGTTGCTCTTATAAAAATAAATAAGTAAGTAAATAAATAAGTAAGTAAGTAAGTAAATAAATAAATAAATAAATACATTTTCCAGCCGAGGGAACTGAGTCATAGAAAGTTTAAGCAACTATGTGGAGTCACACAGCTAAGAATGGTAGAAGTGGAATTTAGTTCCAGGTAGACAGGCTTTGGAGTTCATGCTTTCTCCTCTATAGTATTATGCTATCGCTTTGTGCATGCACAACTGGTTTATCTAACTTGATTCTGAGTTCCAGAATGTAGGGCAAAAATGGAGCATCGTGATATTTTAGGGAAGACATTTCCCCTGGTATTTAATTATGAAAATGTGTCCTAGCACTTATTCCAGAGAACTCTAGTCTCTCACAGTCATCCAAAAAGAATTCCATGGGTCAATGAATTGGGGAACTTTACCCATGTTGTAACTTCCTTGGAAATTCACAAAGCACATCAGCATGCTAGAGATTCTAAGGAGATGTACAACGTAGACATAAATAGAGGTGTAATTTAGTGTTTGCAGACCTACTCAGCAGCAGAATAAGTTTTCTGGAAGACTCACTAAAATCTTGCAGAACTAATAACTCACCATGAATCACCTTTATGGAAAAGTCATATTAACATCTTGTTTAATCTGAGACCTCATAGAGACACTGAATAACATATTTAAAATTTTCTTGAAACAAATAAAAAAATAACAACAACAAAACAAATATCAAATTGGTGTTTGCATGCTTTCATCAACTTTGTTTTTGAACTTAATGTTTAGCACTGAAATACAGTGTGTATAAGATGGTCCTGAGGGAATCTAAACTACATGTAAACTTCCTATGATCACTAGATCAGATGTAGATGGAATGCAGGAGCCACCTACCACAATTTTCAAGACTAAACTTATAATGTTTATGTTTCAGATTATTATTCAGTTGCTTCCCAACTGAGATTTTGGAAAATACTTATTAACATAGCCATAAATCATGTTTTAACATGGGGTGCTATTTTATTCCATAGTACAGTAGTTTTTATGTCTATAAGGAAGGTTATTTTTTTCTCATCATTGGGTCAATTGCTGATCCCCAGAGCCTTGATTTTTTTGAAAAGTTTTACGTAGCCTTTTCTACTTTGGGCTTGCAGTTGACTTTGCTATAGGGCCTTGTGGGAACAGAGTCCGGACAGCAGTTTCCAGGCTCTCAACCTCACGTAGAAAAGTGCTGGCTCAGGTAGTAGATGGCCATCCACTGTGACTAGTTGGCCATGAGCTGTAACTAGTTAGCCATCAGCCACTAATATAACTGCCGTGGCTATGCTAGGGGCTGGGTTGGTTGGTTGGCAGAGAAGTGGATGGTAGATTACGGATCGCGTGGCTCCTCCTTCTTGTGTCTCAACCAGCCACCAGTGAGAATATAGTGGTATGACTCCCTTACCTATGGCTCCGTTGTTGTTCCTTTTTGGCCTCACTTTATCCTGCGTTCTGGTGCGAGGAGCAGGACCAGAGACCCTGCATGACAGGGTTACAGGGCATTTTCGTTTCTACTTGGCTATCCTTCAGTGGCTAAGAGTGTGAATTTTAGACTGCTCAGAATGTGGTTAGAAAGCTAGCTCCCAATTGTTAGTTCTGGGACCTTGGCGAAGTTAGTCCACCTTGATAATCATTTGATCCTTGACCCATACAATGGGAGTAATGATATAATTACATAATCATTGTGATGATAAATTGACCTAATGCTTATGATGTATCTAATATGGTACAGGGCATCACCCAATAACTGGTGTCTATTTCTAATATTCTAGCTTCAAACTTTAGTGTGCATCAGAAACTCTGGAGGGTTTTATTAAAACACAGATTTCTGAGTCCCAATCCCAGAGTTCCTGATTTAGGGTGAGTCCTGAGAATCTGCATTACTAATAATTTTTCAGGGGATGCTGACACTGTTGGTTTGAGGGCCACACTTTGAGAATCACTGCCATAGAGTAACTGACAACTGCTCTATAAAAATAGAAGTTGTCAAAGTGATCACATAATATCAGGTACATTTATCAGAGGCATTTAACACATACATATATCACAGATATTTAAGAAGAGGGCCTTCAGGCAGAGTTATTGCTTTAACCTAGAATCAGTCAAGAACAGGATTTATGAAGAGGTATATAAAAGTCTTTTTTATAAAAAAAAAAAAAAAACCTCTAAAGAAGTTTATAAAAGTCGAGTCTACACTGGTTCTGCATTGGCCTGGGATGGTTTTCTTTTTCCCAAAACAGTATGTCATTCAAGCTCACTGCTAAGTAGCAATGTTTTGTTTGATTATTGTTTTGTATCAACTTCTCTTGCCATGACTTAATGGTGGTCTCACAGAGCCCATTTTACATTCTCCCTGGTATGTCTCAACAGTGCATTTCAGATGGTCCCCCCTTAAAAGTTATCCATTGAGAAGTGCAGCACTCATGAGTCATCAGAGGCCCCTAAGTGTGCAACCTGGACTAGAATCATTGAAAAGTTCATCTTTTTCACCTTAGAACAGATGGAAGCAGCTAGAGTAAATGATAGACAGAAGGGGAACAGACTTCATTACACCTTCAGAGTTAATATTGACCTGGGAAAAATACAATGATTTCAAAGTTTGTCCTAATAACTGAGAAAGTCTTCTTAATTAGAGGTAATGTCAAAAAGGTGGCTTTTCCCCCAAATTCCTGCTCACCTACCATCTGCTGCTGATAAACGTTGGCAATTAAGCAATGTTAAGAGTAAATTCTAATTACCTTCCTACCCCTGTATCTCATTCCCTTGTTGCTCTTTGATAGCCTAATTGAAGCCCTCCCCATGTGTGAATCACATCTTCAGTTGCATGCCTGCTCCTTCTGCCTGAATACGCAGAAGTCAGAAATCAGCATAAAGCCAAAGTTGCCCTCAGGTAAGTGTCTGATGTTAAAAACATATTGTTACTTTTCTGTATCTGCTCATCTTATTTTACCTGTATTACTCTGAGTGTGGTGGTGATAGCAGTTCTAAATTTAATACTCCAAGAATTGTTCTTGTCAATTACCCTAATCCTCCCCTCTGGTAAACTTGATATGCAGTGGAAGTGGCAGCCTTTCTCACCAAGCTCTGTGTGTTGAGATCTATGCGGTCATATTCTGTTGGTGTCACCTCTTCTTTTATAAGTCGCAGAAACAAATTTCAGAGTCTCTATCTTCAGTAGGGACATTGTGCTTCCTGTACTTTGGGTGTTGCCAGTATAGAATAGAAAAAAAAGAGCAGCATTATTTTGGAAGTTACTTATGACTGCTGAGGAATAGGAACTGATGTGCCCTCATAATGCGAGATAAAACTATGATATTCAGACTCCATGTTACTATGGCGGTTTTTGGAGGAGAGATTACACTGACCTGGAAAAGTACAAAATAATCGTTTGAGTCCTTCATAAATATATCTTTACAAATGGTGCCCAGAATCCACAGAAGATGCCCAAATATCTGAGTCCATGAAATTTATTTATATCCAGCATCTGTTCATTTTTTTTCAGTAATTATTTTAGCAAAAACTGAAGAGCCAGATTTTGATAATTTTCCACTTTATCACACAATTCAGAAATGCATAAAAAAAAATCACAGGCAGTTATTCTTCATGGAGCACTTAAAGGAGCAAAACCATATGCTTCTCTGTTTGGGATGATTATAAATCTTTAGACATTAAATGTAGTTGTCTTTAAACCTGATATTAACTCCAAAACAAACAATTTCATGTGAACAACTCAACATCTAGAATATCTATGTACAAAAACAGTTAATTAGGCTCATGTATGTATCCATGCAAACAATTACAAACGGCTTTTGTGTGTTTGCATGAATAATCAAAGTAGGCTATAAATTAATATATTAATTTTTTCTTTAAAATAGTCCACCAGGACGTGAAGTCACTGAATATTCGGTATCTACCAAAGTGAAGGATCTAAGATAGAGAAAGAGAAAACAAGACAGAAGCCACAGTGCCTTTGGTAACCCAATCTTGGAAGTGACATACCATCATTTCTGCCACATTTAGGTGGTCACAGGGACAAACCCTAGTATACTATGGGAGGAGCCTACACAAGGGTTAATACCAGGAGGCATAGAGCATTGAGGGCCATCTTGAAACTGGCCATTATAAGTGGGGAGCTGGGGACTGCAGGACTAGGAGACTAAACCATCGTTAATGAAGGTAAAATCCAAGGATTGGCATCACTTGGGAGCTAAATAGAAATGCTGAATCTCAGGCCTCATCTCATATATTCTGAATTAGAACCTATATTTTAATAATGTCCCCAGGTGATTTGTAACCATACCATACTATATTCCTTGAAGCACTAAGAACAAATTACTGATTCAGATACTTTGCCTTTTCAAAGTAATTGCCTTGAGTCATACACCTAGTTCAAAGAGACTGTTGTTTCTTGAAATCTTCTATGAAGTTTACTTTGAGACAGATCATTAGGCACCTCAAGAAATCAATATCTTCCCCATAAGGCCACACTACCTTACTGTAATCATAACAACATTTCATCCTTTGGTCACACAAATTTTAGTTAACTGAATTGACTCAATGATATTTAATTTCTTTTCAAAACACCAAAAGCCAATTTAAAGAATAAAATCTATTCTACAGCATGGATATTAATAATGTATTGCATCCGCCAAAGGTCATTCCTAAATTATAATGCAGTTTTCAGAAACAGCAGCCTGAGTTTCTAGCCTCTCAACTTCTTCTGAAAGAAGAAATATGGTCTTGCCCTCAAATAATTTGAATCCAGTGGTGAACTGAGTCCGACTAAAAGCACAACAAAGCACTGACCAAACTAAAATATAGATTACATTAACTCAGGCCATAATACCAATAGCTTGAGAGAATAAGGGGCCTAACACCCAGCAGAACACTGAGCATGGGTTCCCAATCCCAAGGGAGGACCCCAACCACCGGGAGGATATTAAAGGTCATCACTGTGCTAAGCACCAGAAACAGAAGTCCCAAACACTTCAGTCCATTGCATTTTGGTATTGGAATTACCAAGGAAAACACAACATAAACAAGCCATGGATGGAAAAATGCATCACTCACGTAGAGAAGACACAGAGCAAGATCATCTTCTATAGTGGGTGTCAGTTTTTCATGGCCAGTGGGTCTCTCTGTAGCCAGCACAGGGCAATTCTCCTATGGGCACTCTTCTCGTGCTACTGTGGAAGGACCCCATCCCTGCCCTGTGGAGAAGAGAGATAACAGTGTGGTTGGACAAGTGTCCTAGGACACACAAGTCAAGCAAAACCAAAGAGCACCTACTGAGCATGAAACAGGGAAAGTAATTCCCACACAAGGTGAGAAGCCTGGTGCGGGCTGTGTGAGCTCTCCATCTCTTGGGCAAGAAGTATTCTAGCCCCAAGGCCCATTCCTACCAGGCTGAGTGGGGGTCAAAAGACTGAACATGAGACTACCTTTCCCAACATACAAACTTCTCTAGGAGACAAATATATTTAGCATCTTGTTTTTGTTGTTGTTGCTTACACATTGTAACTGTCATGTGATAAAAACTTATCAAACACATAACGAAGTAAAATATATATATATATATATATATATATATATATAGTCAAAGAGGAAGGAGTCAATAAAATTAGTCTCAGAGATGCAGCAGATGTTGGAATTATCTGACAAATACTTTAAATAACCATGAGAAATATGTTAAATATTCTACAGGAAACGTTAGCAACTTCAGGGAACAACAGAAGAGAGATGAAAACTAGAAAAAATGGCATTTCTAGGGATAAAAAGTATATGATATCAACCATATGGAATTTATTTGATGAGCTAATGTGATCTGGGCACAGTGTACCTGAATTAATGTCAATAAAACTTATCAAATCTGAAACTGATGAACACAGACACAAAAATGTTTAACAAAATATAGTGAATTAAATCAAGTAATACATAGAAAAGAATGACACATCATGATCAAGCAGAGTTTATCTCAGAAATGTTAAATTTGTTCAGAACTAACATTTTTTACCAATTTAATGACCATATTAGGAAGAAAAAGTCATAAATTAACCTCAATAGAATCATAACAGGCATTTAATAAAATTTAGCACCCATTTTAATCAAGACCTTTCAGCAAATGAGAAATAAAAGGAAACTTCCTCAGTCCGATATAGGGCATCTATGGAAAACCTATAGCCACTGTCAGCCACAGGTCCTTACCAATTAAGCTAAGCTATCCTTATTTAGGGAAGTCTTGTCCTCTGCTTGTCTTCCCCTGATAACCCTAACAATTTGAGGATAAATACATGGCAGTGATAATCTTGAACTTGGGTGTCCTTCAAGGTCTCAGGACCTCCTTCATTTGATCAATTCAGAGTCTGCTATGTGTGAGGCACTGTGCTAGGTAATGGGGAATTATTTACAGTCTTTGTCCTTAAAGAACATATAGATAGGTGGAAGAGGTAAAATAATAGACCTTTTCAGTAGAGGTTGACAATGTGCTACTCCAGGGATAAGAGCAAGCTACCGTGGGCACATAGGCGGGCATTAACCTTGCCTGGGAAGGATAGGCCAGGGAGAAGTAAGGAAAATCCTCCAGAAGCAGGTGAATATTAATCCTCAAATTTGGCTGCTAGCCAGTAGTTTCTTGCTATAAAGCCTCAAGTACCAAATTCAATGCAGACAAAAGGATTTCCTAGTGACCCCATGTGCACTTGGTCTTCATTCGCAACAAGCCAGATAAAACATATTCATTTATTCCCACTTGAGAGCAAGGGAGTGTGAATCCAGCCTCAGCCCAGCCAAGGCTCAATGGTCCACTGCGACATACTGCTGGACCTTCTTTTAGCCTGGGTCCTGTGTGTGACAACTCATGCTGATCAGTCCTTCTTGGTCTTGGTCCTGCTTTGTCTGGAACCATCTGAC
Source organism: Rhinolophus hipposideros (assembly GCF_964194185.1). Lineage (NCBI taxonomy): Eukaryota > Metazoa > Chordata > Mammalia > Chiroptera > Rhinolophidae > Rhinolophus > Rhinolophus hipposideros. Next base: position 72,475,540 of record NC_138047.1, on the reverse strand, counting down.
TTAGTCATAATTTTCTATGTTCACTATTTTCAATTTATATGTATAGACAGGACTAGATGATGAGCAGATACTAACACTTTTATGTGTTACCACAGAGGAAAAAGGAGAGTGATGAGTTGTTCTGACAAAGCAAATTACAAGTGCAAAAGCTCAGAGGTAAGAAAAGCATGGCTCTTTCATGGAACCCCAAGAGCTTCAGAAGTGACTTCTGAAAGCCAAGGGTGGGGAGTTGAAGAGGAAGGGAGGGTCCAGGCCATAGAAGGACCTAGATGTCACACTGAGAAGTTTCAACTTTTCTTTCCCTTAGTTTCAACATTCTTCCCCAATGGAGAGCTATTGAAGAGTTGTAAGAAAGGAATGTGCCACTGCATAATTCAGTTTTGTTTTAAGAAATATTACCCTACTGACAATGTGAAAAGTGAACTTAAGAGGGCAAGATAGGAGTCTTGGAAACCATTTAGGAAATTGTTACTATAGTGGACTGCAAAATGATGACACCATAATTCAAGGTGCTGGTACTAGGGTGGAGAGGAAAGGACAGATTCGAGAGATTGAATAGATAGCACTTAGTGGTTAATTGGACATGAGGAGTGACATAGGATAATTATGTTTTAGCCCTTCCTCCTTGGTCATTCATCAAAGGGTGTTTTTGAAACACTATAAGTTTCCTATGTTTTATCCTTCTTCACCAAATCGTGCACTTCTCCATTACCTTATAAAAGCCTGAAAATGTTCATCCATTTAAAATGTTTTTTTATTGTCAGTTCCTAAGATTGAAAAAATAAAATGTATCTTTGAACAAACTATCACATTACTTTCCAGTAAAAATCCCTGAATATAATACACAAGTATATGGAAGAAAAGCACAAGATACAATTTTCATCTGTTGTTAAAGAGCTTTATATGTTTGTTTCCGTGGAAGCTTGAACTGAAAGAAATCTAAGGAAAAGCAATATTTTAAATTATTTTTCTGGTTAACTCTAAATTAACCAGAGATCTCTCTGCATATCAATATCCATTGTGGAGAATCTTATTAAAATTAAATTGTCAATCCCTTGCTTTACTAACTATATCATACCAAACATCATTTAATTTTTTGATGAGTCAAGGTTATTTTTGTACCCTTTAGTCATTATTATAAATATCAATCATTAATCGCCCTTCAGCCCACTCTATATTCAGTAATGACTTGACTCATTAAGCTTACCAAAGAAAAAGTAAGATCAATTTTCTTTAAGAAATGAATAACCTGATATAGAAAATAGCATAGTTTCAAGGGGGAAATTAAGTTAGCTTTCAGGTACACTATCAAATATAGACAGTGGGGGGAAGGGTGTTTTTATTCATAGATGTTGAGTGAGCAGTAGTAGTGCAAAGGCCTTGGGAAGGGGCATGCCTGGTGTGTTCAAAGAACAGCAAGGCGGTGAGTCGACTAGGACTGAGTGAGCAAGGAGAAGAGGTATAGGGATAAGATCTGAGAAGTGACCATCTTTGGTGGTTTTAAAACTTAATTCCCCAAATCTTTGACACTCTTCCCATTGAGAGGTGGAGCCTGACTGGTCAATGTAGTTGAAGTTATTCTGTGGCAGTTTCTAGCTCCAGACCTGGAGAAATTGGCACCTTCTCCTTACTGTTCCTTAGGATACTTGTTCTTGGAACACAGCTGCCAGGCTGTGAGAAATGTGGCCACGTGAGGAAAGTATTTGGAGATTCCAGCTAACAGATCACTGACAGGCAGCATCAGTTATCAGACGTGTAAGTGGGAAAACCTGTCAGATGATTCCAGCCCAGACTCTAAGTGCACGAGAGAACCTGAGAGAGAGCCACATAGCGGAGCCAAATCAACCCCAGAACCATGAGAGAGAATAATAGAGTGATCATTGTTCTTTCCATCTACTAATTTGGGGGATGATTTGTTATACAGGAATAGATAAATAATCAGAATACTGGTTTTATATCCAGTAAACTTTTTCAGGCCATTGTAAAACTTCAACCCTGAGTGTTAGAGACTGTGAAATTTGAACTGAAGATTGATATAATTTGACTTAATATTTTAAACGTGTCACTGATTTTATAAAACAGTAAATACTGATTTGATAAAACACCGGAAAGAGGAAGGGGTAGAAGCAAGGAATTTAGGCCACTGACGTAACTGAGGTAGGTGTGAGTTCACAGCGTTCGGGATCAAGGTGGTGGCAGTGAAGTGGGTAAGAACTGGTCACAGGATATATCTTAAGGGAGCAATAACAGAATTTCCTGAAAGCATTGATGTGGGTGTGATTTATTTTTATAACGCACATTCTCCCGGGTGATTTTTATTTATAAACATTTTCCTCTTAGCACAGAGCAGGATATATATGCATCATTTTTTTTTTTGCCTTGTTTCAGTCTACTTTTTAACGTATTTGAAGGGAATATTGGAATAGCAGGCACTTACTGTTTCTATACATTCTATTTTATTTTATGGAACCTATTTTACCTGGTCACTGGAGGCCACTTTTCCAGTTTTCTTTAAACTTCCACAAATAAGTACTCCCTCTTCCCACTTTGTTTAAAGTAAGATAAATGAAAATTAGGAAACGAGTGGACAGATGTTACCTGGAACCCACCTACCTGTTTTCTTTTGATATCTCTCACCTAGGGAGAGATTGAATTAGCATGAAAAAACTTAGTGAATCATCTTGTCTTATAAAAATAAATATATATTTACGGCCTATGGAAAGCCATGCATACTTTTTAGCAGCTTCCAAATTTGTTATACTCTGGTAAAAATACAGTATGGCATGCCAACTACACATTAAAGCCAAGTTTGCTTTCTGGGAATATTTTGTCCAAAACTGATGAAGTGAATGAGTTTAGGTCAAGGGCCCAGGAGTTAAAAAATAAATAAATAAATGACACCCAAAAAAACAGTGCAAAAGTAACACAAGATAATAGAGAAAGGAAGGATTCAGAGATTCTGGATGTGAATGTGTATAAGGAAGAAGAGCTGATGAAATTATGAGTTGTCATCAAAAATATAAATAACTTAGCCCTGTGAGACCAGCTGCTGACGAGCTGCCCTCTGACACTGAAGGGTAAGCATATGTCACGTCAATTTGAGATCGGTGTGTCTCTTCCAGCCCGAAATCTGAACCATTTCAATAATTATTCGCACAACTTTAAAGCACAATTTCCCAATGAAGAGAATCACCAGTCTAACGGGTAATGCTAAGTTTGCTAGATGAGATCTAAAAATTCAACAAATAAGTCACCACATACCAGCCAAATGCAGTGCCCTTCACAACTGGTTTTTGAAAGCATTGATTGTGGAAGATGGGGAATTAATATTTTTACTCTGACTTAACATTTAAAGACAAGAGTGACTTTATCAGAACTGCTACAAAATCATAAATGAAAGAGAAATATGATGCCTGGTTATAACAGCTGCTGGACCATGTGCAACACCATTTCAGGAGGGGTAAGAAATGAAGCATGAAAATATAGTAGAGGCACCATTAGAGAGCCACATGAAGAATCTTCTGAAATTATAACTTAATTAGACCTCTGGGAAGAGAATGCCTTGCCAAATGCAGGTATTCATCTATCATATTCTGAAATATTTCTTCTCTTTATTATTCAAATGCACTTACTGAGAATAAGCTCACTGTCAACTGAAAAAAAAAATGAACATACACTGGAAAAATTACTAGAGTTCCAGATCTTTTCCTGTCACTAACATGTAAACCTGGGCAATTCATGACCCATCTGGTCATGGTTTCCCCATCAGGAAAACTACAGTTTAAATACCTCTTCCCCGACTCCTTAAAGCCGCTGTTTTGTTTTGGTTTTGGACTGGCTCACTCTAGACTATGGGGGGAAATGCAGGTGTTGGTTCTTGGTTTGCTTCTGCTTTGCACATGTGCAGAGTCTCTGGGGCCTCCACTCATGACAATGCTTCCACCTTCTTCTCCTCTCTCTAGGCTACAGCCTGTTGTCTATGTGAGTTAGTGGGGAGGTGGAGGTCCTCCTCTTTGGCACCTAGGTCCTTCAAATTAAAACAAGACCTTAACACCAAGATATCAGGGCCAAAGGGACTGTATTACCGTGTTTCCCCGGAAATAAGACCTACCCAGGCAATCAGCTCTAATGTATCTTTTGGAGCAAAAATTAATATAAGACCCAGTCTTATTTTACTATAATATAAGACCAGGTCTATAATATAATATAATAATATAATATAATAAAATATAATAAAATATAATATAATATAATATAATATAATATAATATAATATAATATATAATACCCGGTCTTATTTTGCTATAAGACCAGGTATTACATAATAAAATATAATATAAGACCTGCTCTTATATTAATTTTTGCTCCAAAAGGCGCATTAGAGCTGATTGGCAGGCTAAGTCTTATTTTCGGGGAAACATGGTATTGAAGGACTGGAGTACATTAAAAGGGAAATTATGATGGAAGAGGGCAAAAGTGAATATTATGCACTAAATATCTTTTCTAGAGTAAGTACTGCATGGGGAGAAAGTACCATTCTAGAGTACATCTCCTTTCTTAGCCTGGCTTCTCAGCCTTCAGGGCCTATAGGACAGTGGAGGTGACAACTAGGGAAGTGGCTTTGAGTTCAGGTCCCTTCAGAAAGAGCAGATGTGAGGGCCTGGAAGCAGGCCCCATTGCTTGTGTGGTAATTTAAACTGCAGCAATGTTCAGCTGTAGGGTTTTAACTTCTCATGGCTGCCTATGTTGAATCTCTCCAAAACCATTTTCTCTCTTTCTTTTTTTATTTTTATTTATTTTTTTATTGAGGAATATTGGGGAACAGTGTGTTTTTCCAGGGCCCATTAGCTCCAAGTCAAGTCATTGTCCTTCAATCTAGTTGTGGAGGACGTAGCTCAGCTCCAAGTCCAATCGCTGTTTTCAATCTTAGTTGCAGGGGGAGCAGCCTACTGTCCAATGTGGGAATTGAACTGGCAACCTTGCTGTTAAGAGGTCGCACTCTAACCAACTGAGCCATCTGGCTGCCCAAGTTTCTCCCTTTCTTTCTCTATCTCTGTCTCTCTCTCTACCTCTATCTGTCTATCCCTCTTTCCCTCTCATATATGTTCATTCACTCATTTATTTTTCAAGTGTTAAAAGAGAGCCTACACTCTGCCAAGTTAATAGTAAAATAATAAACAAGGCATTAAGCAACAAAATCTTGGATTGTGACTATGCTCTTAAGAAACAGTAAGATGAGTAAGAGTTGCACAGAGCGGACATTACTGTAGGCAGATAATCAAGACGGTCTCGCTGAGGAAATAATATGAGCTGATATATTGTTTATGAAGTTACAATAACAATTGTATTTACCTTGATGGTTTTTACTGAGGATTAAACGAGATAATGTATGTGATGTGATTACCACTGAGTGACTCATAGATTGTGTTCAATAAATATTAGCAGCCATTATCCATGTTATTTTTGTCATTAATCTTTGTAACAATCTGGCAAGATATGCAAAGAAGATATTATGATTCTATTTAACAGGTGAGGAAACTGCAATTCAGAGATGTTAAAAGACTTTTCTGTGGCCACAGAACTTGTAACTGGTAAAGCCCTGTCTCACACCCCAATCTTTTGACTACTATTCCAATGCACTTTCTGCACACATTCTCAAATCACTTGGGAGCAGCACCTTTTTATCTTTGTATCTTTCCCTCTCTCCATCCATATACCTTCACCTATATATCTATCTGCTTACATTAGTCGGGGTTTTCCAGAGGGAAAAGAGACCAATAGAATAAATACAGAGAGACATAGATATATCCCTATGTGTCTCCTATCCTACAATAGGGGGGAGAGAGATAGAAATTTTAAGGATTTGGCTCATATGACTGTGGGCGCTGGCAAGTCTGAGATTTTTAAGGCAGGCGGGCAGGCTGGAGCAAGAGTTGATGTTGCCATCTTGAGTTTGGGGGCAGAATGCCTTCCTTTTCAGGGACCTCAGTCTTTTCTCTTAAAACCTTCAACTGACTAGATGAGGCACACCCATGTTATGGACAGTAATCTGCTTTCCTAAAAAGTCTACTGATTTAAATGTTAATCACGTCTAAACAACACCTAAATAGCAATAACTACACTGATATTCCCAAACAACTGGGCACTCTAGTCTATTCAAATTAGCATATAAAATCATGTATCTTCCTACCTATGTATCTAGGAGTGCATACTATTGTCACAGGTCTTACTCGTACATTTAGCAGTTCAATAAGAGGAAGCTGTCTGTTAGTTTTGGTTGTGGGCTTGGGAGGTACAGGAAGACTCAGATTCCTGGCAAGCATTCTTCCATGGATGCCCCTTAATAGAATGTGCCTCGTATTTTAAATGCCATAATAAATCACATGTTATTCTAGTTACAGGCATTACTGTGGATGTGCACCACTGTTCCGGGAATCTGATATAACTATTTTATTTCTTTTCCTTCAGCTTAGCTGAACTAACCAAGTGCTTTCACAGAATGATCTCCCACACTCATTCTAACATTACAATGTCAAAGAGACCCCAAGAGGAGAAAACCAACCTTCCCTGTGTGTGTGTGGTGATATGGATTTCATGCTTGGGCATTCGTTAAATTATATAAAACTAATATTTTGTGAGTTTGATAATGAAGTGGGTTGTCAAAATAAGGTATCTTAGTTCCACACATGTAATAACACCTAGATATTTATTATAAGGTACTATTGTGCAATGTATATACAATGGTTTATGCACTAAATATTATTTGGAATTGTGAAAATGAATACAAACAATATTTAATAATAGGCAAATGGCTAAATATATTAAGTATGTTTTTTCAACCCCTTAAAATGTTTTATGAGATTTTTTTAAAGTCATGGGAAGCTTCCTATAAATGTGTGCAATTGAAGTAGAATTCTCTCTTTATTTGTCTCAATTTGTAATATCTACGTAATATTACAATGTCAAAAAGCCCATAAACTAAAATGATATTTACCTAAAAAATATATAGTTATTAATTATAATGGCTATTATCTCCAGATGAAAGTAGTATGGATGATTTTATTTTGCTTCTTTATATTATCTTTATTAAAATTAGCTTTTATTACTCACTCATACATTTTTATAATAACAAAAATAAACAAATTTAGTATGCCGATAAAAATAAAGGAAATGAAAAAAACCCTAGGTATCCTAGTTCTCCATGAATAGCTTAAGTGGTATGTTTGTGGCATATACTCTCTTTTTGATGTTCAGTCTTTCATACACTAATAAAACAGAAACATGGCAATAGTCCATTCCATTGGCTATCAAAGTTTTATAGTTTAATTTAGAAGAGAAATTCTAGAAAAAATAAAACCATTTCTCAGTTTCAAATTGTACCTCTAGAGCTTCACACCATGAAGCTTCTCTTAAGATTGGTGAGCAGTCTATGTAACTACAGTCACATTGTTTCCCCTCCTAGAATGCTCACATCTTCTCTCCCATTCACTTGGTCTACTTTCAAGGTTCTGTCAAGTTCAACACCTTGGCACTTCCAAGAAGTTCAGTTTCCTCAAGCCCAGAGTAGTCTTTTTTCCTCATACTCAGCACATTATGGGTTTGCATTAGTTGTAAGGGTTAGTCCCCACTTGAACCCTTTACTCCGTCGTTGCCTCTCTCTTCCATTAACTGTTGTTTATTTGCATTAATTTCTCCTTTAGATTTACCAGTGGGTCCTTTTCTTTAGTGTACACCCATGTTCAAACTTTTTTCTGCCCACACTTTCAGTATGCTCTCTTACTTCCGGCCTTAGCAGCCCCATTGACCTATGCTATCTACATTTCCCCTTTCTTTAAGTCCTGGAGGTCAAGCTTTAAATCTCTGGATGTAACTGACCCTTCATTACAGAAGGTTACCCATAACCTTCTACTCTCAAATCTCATTTGGGAATAGTGTTCCCCAGGATTATGTTTTTTTTCTTTTCTTTTCTTGTCTTCAGTTTATTGCACTTACTTTCAACTAGAATCAATATGATTAAGACTCTGATGTACATCAGATGCAATTTTTCTCCTAAGTTCTAACTTCTATCTCCATTTATCCTATGAACATGTACACTGGAATTTTCCACACATACCTGGAACACCACAGGCTAAAACTAAACCGAGTAAAGGCCACTCTTCCTCCTCTCCCCCAATAACAATGATCTGGTCGTCTTTTTTGTATCCCTTTTATAGTTGGTAGCATCACCATCTACCTAATACCTGAGAAAGACTCCTTTTATATCTTCCATTTTCCTCCCTTTCTCCCACTGCCCTCCACCTGCTCCCACAATAGCAATGATTAAATACTCATTAATATTTAGGAATATTATTGCAACAACCCCCTAACTTATCTCCCTACCTCTCTTCCACTCCCATCTGATTATCTTCCATAGTAAAACCAGAATTCTATTTATTTTTAACAGTTATCAGTATTTCCAATAATTCTTTATTTGATTTTCACTACCCAATAAAGCCCAAGCTCTTTAGGAGGACACAGGAGAACTTCATTGATTGAACCTCTCCGTACATCCAGAAAAGTCATGGCTTTTAGCTGTTGTTTTAAGGCCAGATACTGCCCCACTATTAATCTATGCTTTTAATCCATGCTTCCACTACCTTCCATTCTTCAAATATACCTTATTTTGTTCTGTCTACCTGAAATACAAATCCTGTCACGATTTGCCTGTACAAGTCCTATTTATCTGTAAATTCCCTCTCAGAGATAACCTTATACAAAACCTTTCCTGAAACACCTACTCAGAAAGAACTAGTGACTCATATATTTTTGTTCAAAAATCATCATCTGGTTCAACTTCATCATCTTGTTAAGAATTAATTTTGTACTACATTTGCCTTTATTACTAAAACGTGAAATGTCTTCCCAATGCAATTATAAGATTTCTGAGGATAATCTTATTCTGATTTTTCTTTTGACTACCCTATAAATTTAGTGCAAGGGTGAACTATAGGCACGGCTCAGTGAAAATTTAATGCATGGATTTCACAACTCAGAAGTCCCTTTAGTAGATTATATGTGTTTGCTTCACAGTCATTTAGTTTACTTGTCTATAATTCAGCAATTACCCACAACAACAAACAAAGATCATTGGGTTTCATTCATGGTTTGTGGCTTGGGACTTGCCTGCATTTTTCTTTTTTATATTAAAGTTTATTGGGTTGATGATTGTTAGTAAAGTTACATAGGTTTCAGGTGTATAATTCTGTAATACATTATCTATATATCACATTGTGTGTTCATCCCCTTGAGTCAGTTCTCCTTCCATCACCATATATTTGATCCCTTTTACCCTCATCTGCCACCCCCTGACTCTCCTTACCCTCTGGTAACCACTAAACTATTGTCTGTGCCTATGAATTTTTTCTTCAAATTCATATGTTTCTTCATTTGTTTGTCTTGTTCCTTTGTTGTTTTCAGTTTTACATACCACATATCAGTGAAATCCTTTGGTTCTTGACTTTTTCTGTTTGATTATTTTGTTTAGCATAATAATCTCAAGATCCATCCCTGTTGTTGCAAATGACATTATTTCATCTTATGGCAGAATAGTATTCCACTGTGTATGTGTACCACATCTTCTTTATCCAATCATCTATTGAAGGACACTTTGGTTGTTTCCATGTCTTGGCCATCAAAAATAATGCAGATTGGTGCAGTCCCTATGGAAGACAGAGTGGAAGTTCCTCAAATAATTAAGAATAGAATTACCATATGACCCAGCAATCCCTCTTCTGGCTATCTATCCAGAAATCTGAAAACAGTTATCCATAAAGATATATGTGCTCCTATGTTCATTGCTTTTTCCTTGTTATCTATCTTAAGGGAGAGGAGCGTAGCAAGGCTCTTTTACAAAAAGAAAACAAATACACACTGCATCTTCTCAATATTTTGAGACCAGCATTTTTATTTCAAACTGTATGCTTAGTCTCAGGCAAAATAATGAAGTTAATGGTTTGCTTTGGGGACACTCCCACCTTGCTTCTGCAGTATCTTCCCCTTTCTGTTTACAAACTCATTTGGAGATATAAATGTATCTCCAAAGTACATGGTGTTCTGTGGGGCTCCCCATCAAACACAACCTTGAAAACAGTCTCAGGTTACTAGTCTTTCTTGAAACTATTAATCCTTTACACTGTTATTAAAGGTTGCTTTTACTGAACTAATAGATTAAGTGGCCTTAGATATGAGTGATAAAAAACAATTTGATGTGTTATCAGTCACAGATACATTTAAATTTTAAAGGACATCTCTGAAGATACATGTTTTTAAAATTGTATCTTTCTAATGGTGAAATGTTAGTTGCTTGGGGCAGGAGGGAGGCTGGCACTAAGGTATCTTGGCACAAAGGTAGCTGGCTATTCTCTTAGTCACATGGTATTTATTTGAAGAGTTACTAGGAGTTGGCAAAATCCAAGATTTTGGCACTGCCCCCATAAGATTGCCCTCACTTCAAATCCCGGTTGCAAGTTTAGGGGTCCATAGAGCCACCCTCAATTCTGACCACCTAGCTATAAATTCAAGGGTTGCCTCTCCTCAGGTTCAATAATTTATAGAACTTACTGAAAGCACCATACACACAATTAATTTGTATTATAGCAACCAACCAAAAGAGAGATACATAGGGCTAAGTCTGGGAAAGTTCCAAATGCAAAGTTTACAGGGATGAGTTACATTCTCAAAATCAAAGTGTGACAATACTCAGAGTATTGCTAACCAGATGCTTCACAGGAACTGTGGTGTCCAAGTCTTTATTTAGTCTTCTTTATGTGGATATGACTGATCAAAACATTGGTCATGTGGCTGAACTCAATCTCCATCCTCCCTACTCTCCTCAGAGGTAGGTAGGACTGGTCCTCAAAGTCAAAACTTTCTAATCATATGATCGGTTTTTCTGGCAGAGCAGCCCTCATTTTGAGTCATTATTAACATAAACTATCAAATGTGGTTCATGGGCCGACCCCGAATAACAGATACTCCTAGCACTTGGGAAATTCCAAGGTTTAGGAAGTTGTTTCTAAGAAATGGGGACTAAGGCCAACAAAATCCTTTATTACACAATAGTAAATACACTATTTAAACAACTTTCTTACAGAGCAGAAAAAAATTTAGCTGCTTGGATTTCCATGTGTACATTTTAAACCACATGAAAAACAAGTCAGTGGCCACAATTTATAAGGTATCTGTATCTTCATTCTCAATTACATTTATTAAAATAAATAAAACATGGTACCAAACAATCAAATGCTGTTCATTTCCTAGATTCCCATATGAATCAGAGGGCAAATTCGTTTTGCTGCCAAGCCATTTAAAAAAATATGAACAATACTGTTGCTAGTTGAATTAAAATCTTTAAAAAAGGAAGAGTAAACTATAAGCTTAAGAGTCAGTGGAAACTCAAAATGGATCAAAGATCTGAATTTGAGAGCTAATACTATAAAACTCTTAGAAAGAAACAGAAGAAAATCTTCCTGACCTTGAATTTGGCAATGATTTTTCAAATATGACACCAAAAGCATAAACAATAAAAGAAAAAAGTAACTTGAACCCATCAAAATGTAAAAGTTGTGCAGGAAAGAACACTATCAAGAGAGTGAACATACAACCCACAGAAAGAGAGAAAATTTTTGCAAATCATATATCTGATATGGGTTTAATATTAAGCATAAAGAACTCCTAGAACTTAAGAATAAAAACACAAACAGCCCAATTATAAAATGGGTAAAGGACTTGAGTAGACATTTCTGTAAAGAAGACATATAAATGGCCAAACAAACTCATGCAAAGATGCTCGACATCACTAATAATTTGGGAAACGCAAATCAAAACCACAATGAGATGCCACCTCAGACTTAGTATAATAGCTACTATCAACACACACATAACAGCAACAAAAAGTACTCTAGAAAATAACAAACGTTGTTGAGGATGTAGAGAAATTGAAACCCTTGTGCACTGTTGGGAATGTAGAATGGTGCACCTGCTATGGAAAACAGTACAGCGGGTCCTCAAAATATTAAAAATAGAATTATCACACAAGCCAGCAATTCCACCTCTGCGTGTTATAAGCAAAAGTTCAGAGGATCCTTTTGAGAAATTAAAAGAGTTTATTCAGATAATGATTTGCAAACCAGGTAACGTAACTCGGTATGAATCTATAATTTGTTCTGAAATAAAGGGATAGGGCAAGGTTTTTAAAGGCAAAAGTTGTAAGAAGCTAATGATTAAGGAGATGGGTTGCTAAGGGAAACAACACCAGAAACTTACATCATTCATTTTCTGATTGGTGGGGGCAACTAGACTTTCATTAGTCAGCAAATTAGTCGTCAAACAAGTGGGGTTGTGAGATGAAAACAACGGGTAATACCTGATTAAGCATTTATCAATGCCCTAGTTTCAGCCCAGGCCTGCAGAACAAAAAGGCTGGTTTTTGATTACACAATCATAGTACAGAGAGTATGATTTATCATCAATGCAAGGAGTACGATTTGTCAAACAGTACAATCAGCATAGGGGGGCTGCTTGCTCTGCAGGTGGTTTTAGAGTCCAAAAGGGCAAAGTTATGCCTTGTAAGCAGCTTCAGAGCTCAAGCTGCAGAAATCAAAATGTTAGGCCACAAATTATGATATTAAAGTTTTTATATAAGTCCTTAGTATATACTGGAAAGAATTGAAAGCAGGGTATCATGCAAAGGCATGAATGTCAGAAGGCAGGGATCACTGGGGTCACTTGAAAGTCCGTCTGTCATACCCGGTTAGAAATTACATGATTTTGTGTCCTCTTCCTGTGCTTAGCAAGTGAACTGATAACCAGGCTTAGGTTATTTTTTCGTTTGTTTGGTACCTATACTTATTTAGAGGCAAAAATGGTGAGCATTTGTTTAAAACACTGATTTTGGAGTATTTACATAGATCTGGAATCAAATACCAGCTTTAATGTATAATTTCAGACTAGTTATTTAAGTGCTGTGAGCATTGACTTACTTTTATAGAAAATACACATAAAATTACTTATCTAATAGTTTTTCTTGAGAATTAAATGACGAAATACAAGTAACATATTTAGAAAAGTGAGACAATACAAATTATCTATTTTATATAATTTTATTTTTATAAAAATACATATATAGGATATATATACATATATGTATATATGTATATATGTATATATGTATATATATATTTATCCTCTTGGTCTTTAGGCAAGAGTCAAAGTTATTATCAGGGCAAAAATAACATGTTTTACAAGATATCTATATAGCATAAACCAGTCTGTCAAACAGATGCAATTTATGCCACGTGAAAAGACTTTACTGATTACACGTTTAATTTTAAGTCATTTTTTATTAATCTATAACATCTGTTTTTGGAAATTTAAATTTTACAAATTTATATTATTATGAGAAATACCAAACGTGAAGCTCACATTTTAAATAATTCCTTCTCTAGAATTAGATTGGACTGGATGGACTTATTGATGTATGTATTTAGTAGACATACAAAATAATTGAACTCCTTAACAATTTTTTCATTTTGTTTCTTCTTTGATTCCCACTTTCAGAAATGACTTTGTCTGCATGAGGTATGAAGCCATGGGAGTACTTAAATATAAGAATCAAGTGGCAGCGCAGGGGACAATTTTTATAGCAACCATTGTTTTGTTATACCATGTGCTCTATTCCATTTCACATTTATTGTTGGACTATGAAGCGTGGTTCATGGTATGAGTTCATGTACCAGCTGAATTTATTTTTGTCAATTAACAGCTGCATACGCTGCTGAGATCCTTTGGCTAATATACTGTATTTAGTTCATATTACAGCATCCAATGCAGATCATACCACGGCATGGTTGTCTTGCAGAGAACACTTTTATTGTAGTTATTATTGTCATTGGGGAAAATGTCCTTTAGCTTTTTATTGTACTTTACTCATCGAAGACATATTGATAACAAGGTAGGTAGGTAGGTAAGTAGATAGATACTTCTTGTAAGTGATTCATACTGTATCATTTTGACAATTTAGCCATATTAAAAGTGCCTTACTGAAAAATGAATAGAATTTTATAAATCAGAGGAAGTATAAGACTTGAGAAATAAAGTTAATTCTTAATTTGATGGTTTAGGTCTATTCTTGTCTGTGTTTTTCTACTTTTTCTTTTTAATTCTTTGTTCTTCACAGCTATTTTTTTTTTTTTTTTTTAATGAGCATGAGATTCAGGAAAGAGATTTAGACTTGTAGTTCAAAAACTTGGGACCAGGTCTCACACTTAATAATTAATTGTTTTGGTAAATCATAGAATTTTTTTTAGACTCAACTTCTTCTGTCCTACCTACCACACAGTTAGAATGATTAAAAATATATAAATAATGTATAGATTGTGTCTCACAATTTCTTACCGAAGTATATCTTAAGGTTATGGGGATGTAGTTTTATAATCCTGGGACTCTGGGGCTAAGTCTGAACCAGTCACACACAAAACAATTTCTTTGATTTTCTAGTTTTTTAATAAAAAATGTATATACCTTTTAAAATCCACACCTCAGTATATTGCATTAACTTTAATAAAATTTTGTTTTATATTCATCTCTGAGTAAAATACATGTCATGCAAAGATATACTTTGGCTGTAAGAATTTCCTGGCATATGGCTGCTTTGTAAATATAACTACTTTGTAAATTATAACATCTTACACATCTGAATTATTTTAGTAGATAAAGAAGGAAAGACATTCTCAGTGAAATAAGCTAATAATAATTTTTATTTCTCTAATAAAAGAATGTGCTTAAATGAGATTAAGGAAGGCCAAAAATATGTGATAGAGGGATAAATATGAATATTCTATAATGGTTACTCAAAGTACACTTTAAGTAGTTATTAGCAACAGACAGAAGATATCCTAAAAATTATATATCAGAACCTTGTCAAATAAGTGCCTTTTAAGCAAGGTAATATTAAATACTTCATATACCTTATCGTGAACAATAGCTTTAGATACCACCTTATAAAATGCAGTGAGCCTTTTACCGATCATGGCAAAGTAATTGAAGGGTGTGATTCAGTGGCAATTTACATAATCCAGTCTTATATATAGTTATTAGGCTATTTCTAAGACCAATGGCTATATTAACTACTTTAATCTGACACTCAAGGTGAAGGATTGGCTCCAGGTACAACATGATTTGCTTTTGTGTGGGAGCTTACCAGATCATTCCAGATTCATACCAGCTATTTCACAGGGCTGCATGGTGGAAGCTAGAACTCCATTGCTTTCCAAATGTGCACATTTATTCAGACGTCTTCATCACCGAAGAAAATCTTAGGTTGGTGAACATTTACATGTCACCATTTGACTGATGTCCACAGAGCTGCTTTGCATTACCAAATGATTGAAGAAATCACACAAGCCCATCTGGAGTGTACAGTTCATGTGTCCTTAAGTTCCTACTCCAAAGATTTTACCACGTCTGTATCACTGGAGCTATTCTTATAAAAATGGGTTTCCAAGAAAGCTGAATAATTTGATATACGATACAATAAATAGAGGAGAGAGCATAAATATGAAATGGAGAAAATTTACAGGGTAACTATATTCTTTCAATTTTTATGCCTCTACATTATATCATTACAATTCCATTCAGCTGTTCATTCTTTTAAAGTTGGTTAAACTGCTCCATTTAAGGATTTATGTACTAGATTCCTTACAAATATGGAACATAATTATCTGTGAATTATATTCTGAATATGACACTTCTGAATCATTTCACGTAGGCCTCAGAGATAGGAATAGAAGGTCATATTTATGATTGATTTAGCTTACTGCGTCTCACAAATGATCTTTATAAAACATGGTAAAAAAAAAAAAGAAAATCCTACCAAGTGATTGTGTTGAACATAAAGCTAAGTGTAACTTCTAATTTTCTAATTATTTGTTTCTATCTTTAGTCGATTATTGAGAAAGCTAAATCCCTAAACATGAACATATCTTTTCCAAAAGCCTTTTCTGCTCAAAGTAACTGCAAGTGTAAGTGGTTCCTATGATTGTGTTTATCTTCTTCGGCAATTTAACTCTCCATTATGTAAATTCAAAGACATTGAAAAATGCACCCCCATGTTCAGATATTGTTGAGGACTCCTTTCTCGTTCATGCATCAGCTGGGAGCATGAGTTGTGAGAGCAATTCAGTTATAGCAAAATTGCCAGAAACCGACCAATTGAAAGCCATTCAGTCTCTAAAAATATGAGCATGTTTTCACAATAAGGCTGATTGGTAGAGAAAGTGAAAAAAACAAAAAAATGGCCAATACTGATTTATTTTTACCATCTAGTAATCCACTGGATGGGAAAAATAATTTAGCTATATTCTACAGATGTTCTTAAACAAAATGTTGCTTTCTTTAGTCCCTCTTTTGACTTTACTCATGTTTCTCTCCAAGTTATCACCAACATCCCATGAGTCATTCATTGATTAAGTGAACAAATATTTATCGTGTTTCAACTATGTGACAAGCATCTTTGTTAGGCACTGGGGTTACAGCAATGAACAAAACAGACAAAAATATCTGCCCTCATGAAGCTTATATTGGGGAAGGGAGAGGATAAAATATTAATTTAATTAAATAAAAATGTGAGGTAGGAAAATAAAGCAGGGAGGGAGGTTAGGACATTTCAGTATGGGAGGTGGAGGTTGCAATTTTGGCCACCGTAGCCAGGGAAGTTCTCATTGAGAAGGGGGGCCTTTGAGGGGAGATCAAAAGGAAGAGTAGGGTGAGCCATGTGGCTATTAAGAGCTAAAAATTGAGGCACACATACAAATGCCCTGAAGTGAGAGCCTGATGTTTAATGAATAGCAATTAGAGTAGTGTGTTAGAGCAGAGTGAACCAGCATGTTATTAGGTGATGAAATCACAGAGGTGATGGGAGAGAGACAAATCACAGTGTGACTTGGAGGGCCTTGTAGGACTTTAGCTTTTACTTTGAATGAGATGGGAAATCAGTGGAGTTTTGAACAGTCATGAGGTATTTAACTTAAATTTTGACAAGACACTCTGGTGTCTGTCTTGAGAAGAGAATGAGGAGAGACTCAGGACAGAAACAGGGAGATCATGATTCAGGTAAGAGATGGCTAGTAGCAGTGGAGGTAAAAAGACTTGGCTAGATTTTCAAAATATTTTGAAGATGGAGTGAGCAGATTTGCTGACAGATCAGTTGTATGTGTGAGAAAGAGATGATAAGGGAGACTCAAGATTTTACCATGAGTCTTTGGGAAACTAAATCTAAAGACAGTAAAAGTAACAGATTTGTGGGAAACTCTCAGACGTTCAGTTTTGAACATGTTAGGTTTGAAACATCTACTAGATATACAAGTGAAGAGAATGAAGAGCTAGTTGGATATATGTCTGCAATTCAAAGGAGTGATCTATATAAGCTGATGAGACTTGAAGACAAACCTAAAGATATGATTTAATCCTCCGACCCTAAGGAATGAATGTACATAATGAAAGAAGTTCATGGATGGATAAAACTCCGTGATTGATTTTAGTTTGGGATCTTTTTGTTTCTTGAATTAATTGTGTATTTTAGCTTGATTCTTTTTTGGGGTAGAGAGTGTAGGACAAGCACTTTTTTTGTTATTTTTAAGCTAGCATTACTTCTAAAATCTCATTTGGAACTTAATTATAACTCATTAATTAATTGTAACTAATTAATTACTGACATTTTATTGTGTCTTATACATATTTTCAATTCCCAACATATACAAAAAGATAGTACACAACATTTTTATACCCTAATAAAAATACACATACTACATATAATTATCGTATCGTAAGTCATTTTTCATTATTTCATAAATAAAAAAAGAGAGATTCGTGATTCAAAGCCTGGCACTTTTTGTTCCCAGCATCTAACACACTGTCTCATATATAGAATGTGCTCAATACATGTTGATTGAATGAGTAAATGTGCATGCTAATTTACATAACACATGAGATATTTGAAGATTTTATTTATAGAATTGAAGAAATGATATTCCAATTATTCTTTAATAATAAGATTTTAAAAGTTATTTTTAATTTTGAAACTTATACAATTATAGAGATGTAGTTAATACAGAAATGTAAAGGTAAGGAAAATATACCCCAGTTTAGAAAACACTTAAAAAACCACTAGTAACATTCTGCTGTTTTACTTTCTAATCATTTTATCTATACCTTAAAATTAGTTATGATTGTTACATATGTATATTAGATTAAGCTTCCTTTTTCAGTAACATCACAACAAAATATTTTGTAGCTATTTTGTTTTAAGGCTATACAAATTTAACCAAACCATTCTCTTTTTAAGATATTTTGGATATTTCCAATTTTTTATTTCCAAAACACAATGCTCAATGAATATCTTTGCACATATTTTTCTGAGGTGGTATTCTAGACTAGAATATAATAAAACTTAAAAGGTATTTTAAAATGTTTTGATCTTCAGTATCAAAATCTGTATATGATACCTTTGTTTACACAGTAGCTGCCAAATAGTATAACTTTAGAAGTAGAGAACAAGTTCTCTCAAGCATGAAATCATCACCTTTGTAATATTTCTTAAGAATAAGGCCTAATAGTCTGATTATATTTAAACTTATATGTTGACTATATCTATGCCTATATTTATATCTATGCAGTGCTATATATAATATATATATATATATATTATATGTAATATATAATATATATATACAAGGTAACACAAACATATGAATGCTTTTAAGAGGAATGATAATTATAATATGCAATAAAAGATTATAAGGAAATGTCGATGTAGAATCCTAGACAAACGTTGTAGTAATCACACACTCACTCAACGACGGCCAGAAATCAAAGATGAACAAAACAGAACTGCCCTTGAGAAGTTTAACATCTAGAGAGGGAGAAATACAGATAAACTGAGTGTTACAACACAACCCATAAACCCTGCAGCACTGGGGTTCCGGGTCTGCGCAGTACCATTTAGAGAAGCACTGGACAGCACCCAATATAAGTAAAAAGAACGTCAATCGTTACTCATGTCTCTTGAAGGGCCCAGGGCGACACATCTCAAATAACCCAGTCATTCATCAGAACTTATGTGGACCTCACACCTCACACTAATCATTCTTTCCATCCCAAGTTTTCTTTTACTCAATTTCTCCCTCTGTCTCTAGCTCTTTATTACATTGATTTAGCCTCTGAAATCAAGTCCTGCACTCTTGCCTCCACCCTCTCCCAGGATCCTGTTTCTTTATTTACAAAATATCCAAGAAATTTATGTATCTCCTTTGTGGGAAAGAAGGGTAGTAAGGTAGGCAAGGAGGCAGAAACATTCATATGATAAACCTAGCCCTTATCATAGGTTTCTCCCCATCTTTATTTGAAAATGTGTGCAAAGAGATACCTAATATGTATGTAATTTTGCCTCTAAAACTCTCAAACCCTTTCTTCTTGTGGTCACTTCCAGAGGTGCTGCCAAACTTGGCCTGTTTGTGGCAGTCAAAATTCTTTTTCTGGGATGTGGGAGGTAGAATAGTGGGTGATTGAGCGTTAGGGCTTGAGTATTGGAATTTATCAGTTGGGTACCCTATCACCATAGGACCTTCTGAGTCAAAAACAAATGTACAGTTTTCATTGGTGTGGATTTGGGATTTGCCACATACTTAGCTCTGAGAGCAGACCCGTTTTCTAAGCCACACTGCTCCATGGGAATCAAATGTACTGGCAAAGCTATCAGTGGCTGTCTCTGAGCACCACTATGGAAATTACCACTGTCCTTTGAACATTGGGGTTTGAACTGCACACATCCACTTATATGCAGATTTAGTTCAATAAATACTATAAATGTATTTTCTCTTCCTAATGATTTTTCTTAACAACATTTTCTTTTCTCTAGCTTACTTTATTGTAAGAATATAACATATAATACATATAACATACAAAATATATGTTAATCAACTGTTTATGTTATCTGTAAGGCTTCTAGTCAACAATTAGCTATTAGCTGTTAAGTTTTTGGGGAACTACAAGTTATATGTGGATCTTCAAATGCAAGGGGGCTGAGGGAGCGGGGCTCAGCACCTGTAACTCTGGTATTGTTCAAGGACCAACTGTACTATCTTGCTTTTCACCCTCCCCTACCCCCATGAGTGATACCTCACTTAACAGAAGTCCAATCTCATATCCCAGATCTGAATTATTCAATCCTGTGTCAGTAGTTTCCTTCATCAGTGACTAGAATTTAGATAAACCATTGGTTTTACAATACTGGGGATAAATTAAAATCTTGGGTTCCTGATTTTTTGTGCTTATTCTACTAAACCCACACACTGGTTAAATTCCAGATGTTTAGAATTTGTTCATGTGAAAAGAACTATTGGAGAATTTTAAGAGTCGATTTAAGAGGGTACTCAAGAGAGGCAGAGATGTGAAATATTTTAGAATAATCTGTGAGAAATGAAAAGGAAATTGAGTAATAAAAAAAAACAACAATAGAAATTGGCAGCTAAATGGGTAAGCTTAGTGGATTTTGACTATATGGAGAAATATTAAGTGGCTTGCCATGGAATTCAATAAATATTACTTTAGTGAATAAATAAATATCTGTCACAGTTTTAAAAAAATCTCTTCTTATGGAGGTTTGTATGAATCGAATAGCCAAATCTTCTGTGAAGGATTTGATATAGTTTTTCTGAGAAGACAAAAATAAATAAAGAAATATACTCATCCTAAAGTCTGATTTAGCCTCATGATTTTATGTATAACTTTATCTTTATTTATTAGCATGTCTCTGTAACTTTCTAGGAACAGATGTTGATTTGTCAGAATTTTTGTAAAGTCTCAACATAATTTGAAATCTTGATTTCCATTTGTTATCAACTGTGAACTTTCCATATGTGTTTTTAAAGAACAATTCTCTAAGAAATAAGTTGTTACAAAATAAATGATAGTTATGTGTACAGAGAACAACATTTATCTTTCTTTATAATTTTTCTAGGAATTTACAAGACTTAAAAACATGTTTTTGTTAGTTTCGGGTATACAAAGCAATGCAATAGACATTTAAATGACTCATAAAGTGATAACTCCTCTCCCCCAGTCTACTACCCCTCTGACATCTTATATAGCTGTTAAAATACTATTGACTATCTTCCCTGTGTTGTACTCCACATCCTGTGACTATATATACCTATATACTTAGTTACAGTTGACATTCAATATTATTTTACTATTTTACTTCAGCTTTAGGTGTATAGCACATAGGTCAGGTATCTACACAGTCTATGACGTGATCCCCCTGATAAGTCCAGTGCCCATCTGGCACCTTACATATCTTTACAACATTGTTGATTATATTCCTCATACTTTATTAACTATCAATTTATATTTCTTAATGCCTTCACCTCTTTCCTGCTGTCCCCAACCCCATTCCCATCTATCACCCTGATAAAGCTAGTACCTATCTGGTACCATGCCTCGTGTTACAATATTATTGACTATATTCCTTATGCTGTGCCCTACATCCCCATGACTACTGTATAACACCTAATTTGTACTTCTTAATCCCTTCCCCTTTCACACATTCTTAACCCTGCTCCCATCTTATAGAAGTCCCTCTAAGATTCCCTGTAATACTAGTTTGGTGGTGATGAACTCCTTGTTTTTTTCTTGTCTAAGAAGCTCCTTATCTGGCCTTCAATTCTAAATGACAGCCTTGCTGAGTAGAGCATCGTGGATGTATGTCGTTGCTTTTCATCATTTAGAATATTTCTTACCACTCACTTCTTGCCTCCAAAGTTTCTGTTGAGAAATCAGCTGGCAGTCTTATTGGGGACTCCCTTGTGGGTGACTAACTGCTTTTCTCTTGCTGCTTTTAAGATTCTCTCTTTGTATTTAACCTTTGGCATTTTAATTATAATGTGTCTTGGTGTTGGCCTCTTTGTGTTTATCTTGTTTGGGACTCTGTGCTTCCTGGGCTTGTATGTCTATTTCCTTCACCAGGTTAGGGAAGTTTTCTGTCATTATTTCTTCAAATAGGTTTTCAATTCCTTGCTCTCTTTCTTCTCCTTCTGGTACCCCTATAATGAGAATGTTGTTACTCTTGATATCATCCCAGAAACCCCTTAAACTCTTCTCAATTTTTTGGATTCATTTTTCTTTTCACTGTTCTGGTTGGGTGTTTTCTGCTACCTTATCTTCTAAGTCGCTGGCTGGATCCTCTGAGTCATCTAATTTACTGTTGATTCTCTGTAATATATTCTTCATTTCCATTATTGTATCCTTTATTTCTGAGTTGTTCTTTTTTATGGTTTTCATCTCTCTGTTGAAGTTCTCCCTGAGATCACCGAGCATTCTTATAAACAGCGTTGGAACTCTGCATCTGATAGATTGATTATCTTCATTTCACTTAGTTCTTTTTCTGGAGCTTTGTTCTGTTCTTCTATTTGGGACATGTTTCTTTGTCTCCCCATTTTGGCTGCCTCCCTGTGTTTGTTTCTATGTATTAGGTAGAGCTGCTATGTCTTCTGGTCTTAGTAGAATAGCCTTATGTAGTAGGTGTGCTGTGGGGTTCAGTGGCTCAGTCTTTCTGGTCACCTGAGCCATGTGCTCCAGGTGTGTCCCTCATGTGGGTTGTGTGTGCCCTCCTCTTGTAGTTGAGCCTTGGTTGATAATTGCACATTAATGTGAGGGGCTGACCCTTGAGCTTACTGGTTGTGAAGACTGGCATTGATCACAGTGGAGGAGTTGTTGTGCAGGGGCTGTCCCTACAGAGCACCATCTGCCTCAGCAGGACTCTGGTGCCTGCCCAATCCACCCCTTGGGTGTGTTGTACTTGGAAATGGCTAGGTGATGCTCCAGCTCATTTTGAAGCTGGCCACTGGGGGCACCATCCCCAGGACCACCTTGGAGAGGATCCGCTGTAGGTCTACTTCAGCCACAGTGTGTGCCCCGCTGAAGGCCACCTAGTGGGAGCCAGAAAGAAATCTGCAGATATCTGCTGTCCATGCTGTGCTTGGAAGTGACTTTTCTTCAAGTTATTTCCTGTAATATACATACAGGATATAATATAACCTCTTGTCATAATTTGGATGAAAAGTATTGCGTTTAGCCTTTGTTTCCTTCCTTCCTTCCTTCCTTCCTCCTTCCTTCCTTCTTTCATTACCGGGTTCTTTTAATCATTTGTAACACTTTTATTTTAAAAATCAACAGATGTATCTAGCCATCTTTTACACTTAGGCTTTTACTCCAGGTCTGTATCTGGCACACAGTAAATAATCCATATACATATCTTGGATCAATAGATGGAAGAGTCATTTAGCATTGATTTCTATAATTTCTGAGTAAAATATGAGTTAGGAAACATTAGCAAAATTACTGAGATAAACTTGTAATATTTGCAAACTGATCAATGTGTTTTGTAACAATTTTAAAACTTTGAGAGATTCAGATTTTTTTTTCACAAGTGTAAAAGTGGACATAGGAGAAGAGTTCACATAGTTTTTTTTTCCATCTTTGCCATAGATTACCTTACCAAGGACAGCATGAATAAAACATAAGAACTTATTGAGAAATAGCAGTTCAGTACAGTTTAATTACTTGCTATTGTCAGGGAATTATTATATGATCCATGTAAATATGTATTGACATGTATTCCTTACATGGCAAAGTGTGTTGTTATTGTAACCAAGAAAGAGATAAATCTTCTTTTCCACCTCTACTTGTTATATACTATTCAAAAAGTATATAATTAAAATGCATTTATTATTGAACAACTGGGAAAAGTAATAAAATACTACACTGACTCAAATTTCACTACCTAGAAATAACTGACAAAAATTTTCATACATGTTCTTCTATACTTTAAAAAAAATGTGTATATTTTAAAACTTCTTAGTGCAAGGGAGAAAAGCAATTTTTCCTCTACCCTTCTAAGTTCTCCTGGCTGATCTAACCAATTTGGCATGAGACAAATTGGAGAAAATAACCAAATGTATTATGTGTGTGCATATGGGGGTTCCATAAAAGTATGGGACCCAAAGACAAATCGGACAGTTGAAGCTTACATGACATCTTTTTTAAACTTTTATTTATTTTAAGTGTGTTTTTCCAGGACCCATCAGCTCCAAGTCTAGTAGTTGTTTCAATCTAGTTGTGGAGGGTGCAGCTCGCAGTGGCCCATAGGGGATCAAACTGGCAACCTTGTTGTTAAGAGCACCATTCTCTAACCAACTGAGCTACTGGCCACCCCATGACATCTTGAGCTAAGGAGAAGTGTGTGTGTGTGTGTGTGTGTGTGTGTGTGTGTGTGTGTGTGTGTGTCTTTGGTGGTGGCTGGTGGAGGGGTAGGTAGTAATTTGGAATTCAAAGGGAAGATAGATAAGAAGGAACAAACATTTGATAAATTCTTGCTAGGCCAGCTAAAAATAATGGGACACAGAGGGGAGTCTAACAAGCAGACTTTGCTAGGTTCCTTCTCATCTGCCACACTTAGTTCATGTTATGCTAAGATGATCTCCCTTTTTTGGAGCAGGTTTTTCTATCTGAATTCTTTTAGGCAGGTCAGTGGGAGGTAAAAAGCTCTTCTTGACTCTTTCTTAAAAATAACGAGCTTAAAATAATCAATATCCCAAACAGGAATATATGGGGGTTGGCAAACTCTGCTCCCCTTCATTAGAAAACAGGACTATTCTAGGTGGATTGTTTTAATCTTTTTGTTTTTGTAATTGAACAATATAGTATGAAAATCTGTTCATGTAATTAAATTAATCCATCTTATTTTTAAACAACTGTGCTATATTATATACATGTACAATGACTTATGTCCCTAAATTTCATACATTTACATTCTTTTTCCTACTACAGTTGACCCTTGAAAAACACTGGGGTTAGGGTTCCAATCCCCTGCACAGTTGAAAAGTATAACCAAAACTCCAAAACTTAGTTGTCCCTCAGTATCTGCAGGGGGTTGGTTCCAGAACTTCATGCAGATACCAAAGTCTGTGGATGCTCGTCTCATACATCAAATGCCGTAGTTCAATGCTTACAGTCATCTGTTCGCATCCACGGCTTCCCAACTGTGGATCAAAATTAGTACAGGTATTTATTGAAAAAAATTCCACATATAAGTGAACTTGTGCAGTACAAACTGATATTCTTTTTTTTTAATTTATTGGGGTGACATTTGTTAGTAAAATTGCATAGATTTCAGGTGTACAATTCTGTATTACATCATTTATAAATCCCATTGTGTGTTCACCATCCAGAATCAGTTCTCCTTCCATCACCATATATTTGATCCCCCTTACCCTCATTTTCCACCCCCCACCCCCCCACAAACTGAAATTCAAGGGTCAACTGTATAAGGAAATATTTAGCAAACAACTTTATACATATACTTTTCATTATTTTTCTAGTTTTTATTATGGATTCTACATATTGAATTATTCCGTTGTTGATTCATATTGCCAACTTTCCTTCCAGTGTGGCAAAACGATTCATTTGGACATCTACATATAATGTGGTTCATTTATTTCTCAAAATCACGCAAGCAAACATTATATACCATCATTTAATGCTTTGACTAAATAACAAATGAAGAAATGATCTCATTAATAGCCACCAATGCATCCTCTTTTTTAAATTCTTACAGAACACTATGGAGTAAGAACTAATACTATTTTTTCTTTTATAAATAAAGACTCTGAGACTCGTAATGCCTTAAGTATCCTGCCATGATTCACAGAGCTAGAACCCAAACCTCTCCTATTCATGAGCTGGTACTCTCAACAGTGTATCTATCATTCAACTTTTCCTACTAAATAGGGCCATTTTAAAATCTCATCTCCTAGCTACTGTTATTTTATAAAATCTATTCCCTACTTGTGTTTTTCGCTGACTATGTTTGCCTTTAGACCATCATTTTTTTCATTATTGATTTGACAGAAGTCTTCAAATGTAAGGCAACAACTCTGTTATACTACATTTTCAGTTGCATTTGGATCTTATTTAACTCTGTGCAATAACTCAGTATATCCAGAGGATTCTGCAAAGTTTCCATAGGTTGGAAATCACTAGTTTAGACTATTCAAAATGTGTGATTTCCAAATAAGTAAAATGCTACTTGAGTTGACATGGCTTAACACATCAATTCCTCTGCAGGATCTCTTCCGACTCAGTCTTGTTTCTCAGCCTTTTCTGAATTACCACCCGTATGCTACAGAACTTGCTTAATTTATTAATTTCTCTTCCATAATTGTCGATCTATGGATAATAAAGGTACTTACTGCCCTCCTAAATCTTTCCAGATAAAGCATATTTCTTTCTTTGTCTAAAGTGTTTACACACACGCTTACGCCCATGTGAACGGTAAGAGTAACATTCTATTTTAAAAAGTCATTTATTTTTTTAGATCCAGGAATAATGATTTTTAAACTCTTTTGCATGAAACTGAAAAATGGGTATTTGATATACATTTTAAACAAATAAAAAGATCTGTATTATTACCAGATTAGAAGTTGCTTTGATGAATTATGGTCCAAATAAAGGGAAAATGAAGACTACTAAGGGTACTAAGAATGCTTTTTTTTTCCTTTTCATGAGCTCTTGAAAGTCAATTTCTAAATAGAATTAAATTTTTTCTTCATTGAATACCACCTTAATTTTATTAGAAAGCTTCCTGAAGTTGTTCAGCAGGAGTTCTATAAAATGTATCTTTAACCCCATTTTCCCTTCTTTTCTCTCATCTAAAAACAGCTTGAGGATACTTGCCCAGTTGGTTGTCATTTTGAGAGGGCCTTTTAGTAAACGTGTTCTGAGCAGGAACTCTCTGGCTCTGTAAGAGACAGCTGGCTCTTATTAACAAACTTTGCATTACAAATAGAGGCAGGCACATCACACGTGGGGGCTCATGCATCTATTTTCTTCACATTCCAGGCAGGTGTTCTTCCCAGAAAGGCCGACTCTCAAGCACTTTTATTTTAACTATAGGTGAATTATAGGAAACACGTGCTTTCCTTTTGAGAGTTCTGAGTAGCCTAGAAGCGTATTTACCCAACTCTAACTGCAAATGTGGAACAATTGTTCCCCAGAGCAAAGGTAAACACAGAATCAAATATTTTTGGAAAGAAAAATATAAATAGCTAATAAACTTTATGAAAAGATGCATAACATAACAAATAGCAAAAGAAACATAATTTGGTGGGGGTTTTTGCAAAGATTATTTGTAAGGGCATGTATGGAGAAATATAGACTTTGATGTAAAATGTCATGTTTGCATACACATACATGTATATGTGATATGCACATGATACATACACAATAATTACATGATATATAGGTATATGTGTGTATAAAATCTATTTATAAGAATATATATACACACTATATAACATATCTATATGTATGTATGAAATTTATCATCAGAATATTTGTCTTTGTACATACTGCTGCAAAATATATGTATATACATGTATATATGTATAGACATCTCTCTCTCTCTCTCTCTCTCTCTCTCTCTCATCTCCTAGAGCCCATCTAGTTTATTTATTCTAGGAAATTATCCTATATAAATGATTGGACAAATATACAAAAATATATATACAAGATATATATATATATATATATATATATATATATATATACACAAGAATGTTTATTATGACATCAATCATAATAGGACAAGTAGCTTAAATGTTTATTTATATAGAATTAGTTAAATAAACCAAGGTGCATCTATACATTAGGCTAGCAGACAACTGTTAAAGAGGATGAAGTCCTTTGTCATTCCACTTAGTGATGTAACCTGGGACAATTTACTTGACCTCTTTACACTTTATTTTTCTCAACTGTAGGTAAAGATAATAATTGTATCCAACACACTGGTTATTATAAAGATAAAATGACAACTTATGTCAAGTGCTGAGAATGATACCCAATGCGTAGCTATATAATTGTTAGCTTTTATTATCTATAGTACATTATGAAGTACAGCTGTATTGAAATATTAGTTATGTGAATAAATCAGATTATAGGAAAATATGTATGTATATTTCAATATATGCACATTTAATGAATGTTTTATAATTTTATTCAATTTTTGTTTACACATATAAACAAATCTGAATGTTTATTTATTAAATGTTAACAGAAATGATCTCTAGAGTGATTTAAGGAGCAACTTAATTTTCTCCTTTATGCATTTTTGTTTATGATATATTTAATAATATCAGCACATTACTTTTATAAATGAAAACAGCAAGGTTATTTTGATTATGGAAATAATCTGAAGAACAAAAGCATCTTCCAAATAAGGGAGACAATTTAATTACCTATGTAAAATAGGCTCAATACTTACTAGTAATTTAACAAAATACTTGTGATCAGATGTTATTCTGTAGATGGAAACAGAATCAGATGTAAAATCTTCTGATTTTTGTACACTTTACCAATTTCCATCAAGTTTTCTTAAGACAGGTCAGAGTAAAATGTTTTTATGCACATTTGTTTCATGCAGCTGCACTTACTTATTGAACAATTATTGGGGCTTTTATGTTCTATTTTTACATAATATCACATTATTTATATTTGTTTTTCTTGCTTGATTATATTTAATTAATACTAAAGACTTACTTTTTAACTATGACAACATTCCATTATTTAAATTGCAACTGTGATCATGAGTTGACTATATTAATGACATTCATTCCCAGGACCTAGCCTTCTCTTATAAACTTCCTGTTGTTAGAATGATAACTTTGAACATTGTGGACTCCTGGGGAAACTGAATGTGTTTACTACTTCTGACTCTTGCACTATTGTGAGAATGTTATTAACTATTTTACTGAGGATGAAGAATAAAATGGGGAATTGGGGAGAAATTGTAAAAGAATATTCCAGATATTTCAGACAGAAATGAATGACAGAATTGATCAAGATTCCATAAAAGGAGGAATTAACTATCAATGATCATGAAACAGCATTTCTATGCCACATTAGAAGAACTAATCATTTCCCTGTGCTCCTAAAGGAAAGTCCACCCCACTGTAGCTATATACCCACAATCATATTTCTTGATACATCTGAAAGTTTGTCAGACTGGTACAGTTCTGCATTGTGATGATGGGCCATTTAAAAGTGTGTTTTTCTTTCAAAATATTTTTCTAATGTATTTAATATCTTATTGTTATTAATCTCTAATTAGCATTATTGTGGTCAGACACACTATTCTGCATTGTTTTGATCCTTTGAGATTTATTAAGACTCATTTTATGCACCCAGCATATTGTCCTTTCTGGTGAATGTTCGATGTACACTGTGGGGACAGAGTCCCAGAGAGCAGTTTCCAGGCTCTCGGCCTGATGTGGAAAGGTGCTGGCTCAGTTATTAGATGGCCATCATCTGTGGCTGGGTGGCCATCAGCTAATAGCGGTTAGCCATTAGCCACTAATATAACTGCTGAAGCTAGGCTGGGGGCAGGTCGGTTGGTTGGTTGGTTGGTTGACTGGTTGGCTGGTTGGCTAGCAGAGAAGCAGGTGGCAAATTGCGGCATTGGTGAGAATATAGTGATATGACTCCTATCTATGGCTCCATTGGTGTTCCTTTTTGACCTCAACGTATCCCTCGTTCTGGTGCAGGGAGTGGGACCAGAGACCCTGCATAACATACGCTTACAAAAAAACATGTGTATCTATAGCTGTTGGTGTTACCAAATAGTGGGCCCTTCTCGGTGAGAAGTCCGGGCTTGGTTTCCACACCAGCAGTCGAGCCCGGGCCTCGGGCAGAATTACTGGGAAGCTTAGCTGCTACAGGGGTTTATGGGAAGATGGGCCAAACTTGATGCAATGTCCAGGTTCTTGGCATCTCGAGCAAAGAATTGAACAAGATACTGCGGTAAAGTAGTAAAAGAGCAGTTTATTAGAGGAAAAAGTACATTTCAAAGAAATAGAAGGGGGCTGGACAGAGCCAGGAGTGAAGTTTCCAGGCTCTCGGCCTCACATGGAAAGGTGCTGGCTCGGGTAGTAAATGACCATCAACTGTGAGTGGATGGCCATCAGCTGTGGCTAGTTGGCCATCAGCTGTAACCAGTGAGCCATTGGCCACTAATATAACTGCTGTGGCTACGCTAGCAGAAAATGGGGGCTAGCAAGAAGATGGTGGTTGAGTTAGTAAGCGCGGATTGCATTTAGCCCGGCGGATTGTAGCTAGCAAGTCGGTCGGTTGGCAGAAAAGCAGACAGCAAGTCGCACGTTGGGTGACTCCAGCCTCCAGTGAGACTATAGAGGTATGACTCCCCTACCTATGGCTCTATGGGTGTTTCTTTTTGGCCTAGCCACATCCTGCGTTCTTATGTGGGGTGCAGGGCTGAGACCCTGCAGACCGCCCCGCAGGACAGATGTTCTTGTCCAGGTATGGGACCACTTGATTGACACCTGTGATTGACAAAGGGCTATTACCTTATTTCTTTAGATTACACATGTTCTCTGTAGTTTAAAATTGTTAACTACAAGCTGATTGGCCCTTCCTCTGTACCTGGGCTTTTGTGGGCTTTTTAGCTTGGCTTTGTTATACAGTGGATGACCTGCCCCCTCTATAACTAGACTTTCCAGGGCTTTTCAGCTTGAATGTCTTTGTTACAAGCTAAATGGCCCTCTCCCTCTACACCTGAGCTGATTACTCATGGGCCAGCTTTAATAAAGTTATTTCCTCTGGCTTTGTTATGGTTTCCGCCTTAATCCTTCTAATGTGGCCATTTTCCTGATTTCTATAATTTTTCTATATCATTGGGTATAGTATTCTACAAATATCAATCAGGCCGGCTTAGTTGATACTATTGTTCAAGTCTTTGATAATGATACCAGTATTTTTGTCAACTTGTTTTTTCAATTATCGAGAAAAGGTTCTTAAAGTATTCAAGTATGTGAGTTTTGTCTATATCTTCTGTTAGCGTTTAATTTGTGCTTCGTGTACTTGAAAGCTGTGTTTTTGTGGACTTATAAATTTAAAATTATGAGGTCTTCTAAATGAATTCACTCTTTTACTCGAATTTTTATAAAATGTCTTTAGTTCTAATAAAATGTACTATCTTGACATTTATTCTCATGTTAATATATCCACGACAGCTTCACACAGTTTGTGTTTCCATGTTTTTATTTACAACATCTTTGTTAATATTTAAACTGTATTTCTTAGAAGCAGCATATCATCATATTCTTCTTTAAAAAACATAAATCCTGTTTACCAAGCTCTGCCTTTTATGTGGAGTGATTAGTCCATTTTAACTTTATTATGGCTAAATTTGTCTATCATCATCATATTCGTTCCTATTTCTACTACTTCATTAACAATGTTAAAAAGTACAACAGTAGGATTTCATGCTCTTATTTTAATATATTTTACTTTTATATATTCTAGAAACATTGTTTTAATAAGTCAATATTATTTTTAAAACATTTAAAGATAAATTTGTATGTGTACATGTAAATAAATTAAAAAGATACATTATACCTACCCATATTTTTACCCTACCTGGTCCCCTTATTGGTTTCTGCATATCTGACTGCCATGCAGTATTGATTCTTATAGAACATCTATTAACATTCCATCCATACAGGTCTGCTAGTGATGAATTTGCGTAGCTTCTGTCTGTCTGAAAATGTCTAACTTTTGCCTTCATTTTTGAAAAATATTTTCACTCAATATGGAATTCCAGTTTGACAATTCTTTTTTGTTTTTTCTTTCAGCACTTTAGAGATTTTATTCAATTGTATTTGGTTCTAATTTTTTTCTGATGAGAAGTCAACTATCAGTATATCTCTATGCAATGATTCTTTAGCTGTTTCTTTATATTTGGTTTTTATCAGTTTGACTGTGACAAAACCAATCAAGGTTTTCTTTGCATGACATAATACTACTAGTGATGAGGGCTAAATTAGCCTGATCTATATTTGACTTCAGCCTGAGTGTTCTTCCAGCTTTAGTTACATTAGTTCATCACTGACTTAAAATACTTTGAGGAATTCACTCAAAATGCTTCCCTTTAGAAACGCTTGGGATCTAAACTGGTAAGAGTCTGGTCATCTCTTTTTCATTTACACCCAGCTTCCAGGTTTCTAGGTCAATGGGAGTTCTCTTTGCTCTCTGGTCCTGCTCCTTGGAAAATCTCCTATCCTGCAGCCCCACCCTGAGACTTTGGAGGCCTGCTGCAGAACACTTGGTGAAGGGCCAGAATTTCTCAGAGGGGTTTCTCTCTGTTCTCCTGCCCTGTCTGCAGCCTTTGGCATGCTGCTGCCGTGCAGTTTGCAAAAGCCCAGAGTTCCTCTATGAAAGTCTCTCATCACTCTCTCCCCAGATCAACTTTTAGCAGATAGCTACTGTGCCCTTGGAAAAAGCCCATGTACCTCAGAGGGTATCTCTCCCACTTTCATGCTCTATTTCCAGGCTTCAGTGTACCCATCATGGTGAATGCTTGGGGAAAGATTAGAGAGTGGGTGCAGACCCTTTCTGTGGCTGAGGTGCTGTTTGACTCTCATCCATCATACAGGTCTACTAGTGCTAAATATTCGTTAAGTTTGTACATGCCTTGCCCTTGTCTCTGAAAGATTCCTCCTCTTCTCATCACTCTGTTAACAGTAAATGCAGTTGCCCAAGTGCACGTAACTCTCAGAGTTCATTTTGGTTTCTTTGCATACTCAATTCTCTGATTTTTTTTTTTTTTTTAACTCTGATTTTGTGGCTTACCTAGGTTTTTCTAGTTGTTTGGATCGAGTGACATTCACTTGTGACTTTCTACATACTAATTCCAATTGGTGATTAAAAATTAGTATTACTAATTTGCACTCTGGAACACTATGAAATTCATAGCCAACCTCAGGAAATTATAAGGAAAAAGACAAGAATATAAATTTATCTATTCTCAATCTTCTCCTTTGCTTCACACCATGTTCCTTTTTCATATTCAGTGTTTGCCTTTGAAAGTTCCAACTCATTTTTTAGCACTTTTATGTGTGTTGTCTTCCTCAATTGATTTGAATTTACAGTTTCTTGTCTTAGGCCAGTTTTTCTTTATATAAAGACATGTGACCCTTCCCGATCTTAAATCTGGGTCTCCTGGTAATTCTCCTTTAAAACCCTTTTCATCTCTTGGCAACTTCGTGCAATTAAGTACCCAGCACAGTTTCTGCGGAGAATTTTTTATAAGTTGTGTTGCAAATTATGCATTGGCCCCATTGATCTATCATGGAAGTATATTGCTAAATTGCTAATCACTACATATTTTATCAATTGTTTTTACTTGATTTAATTCCCTTGAATTTATTTACTGAGAAGAACATCAAGGCAGGTGATTTGCTCTAGGGAGTTTCTATGTATCTTATAGTTATATTTTTATATGTGTCTAAATCTCACACTCATACAGTTGAGCGCTGAGTATTTGATGATTTACATGTAAGATTTTTTTTTAATTTTCAGTATTATTGAGGTGATTAAATATTTGATGCAAGACTGTATTCATATACTCATTTTAATCATTATATATATAGTTTAAGTGTGAAATCGTCAAAATGAATATGAGAAGATGAAATCTTTTATTAAAGTTAAAATGAGGGAAAGGTCCTCCCACTCCATAGAAAATTTAGATTCTAAAAAATATTAGCAGGTGATAACAGGATTTACAGATGAAACTGCAAAGTCAGTAGTGCTGCCTGAATGTGTGACGTACTTATACACATTTTGGAAGGAAAAAAAAAGGGGGGGGGATTTGGATTAGGATAAAAAATACCATATAATTTCATTCAATAAAACACCACTTAGCTAATTCTTAATTTAATTAAATACTAAAATTTAAATATTCATTTCTCCCACATAGCCCATTATTATCCATTTGCAGAAAGTAAATGAGCCAGAAATTTAAGATTTGAAAAATATGTGATAAAAATGTAAAATTTGTCTATATTCCACATGTGAATTTCACTGATTACTATTCAAATGGGTGTTTGATTGTGTGTGTGTGTGTGTGTTTGTGTAATCACATAGTCCTGAGCTAATCAGAGAGTAGGATGGCTACTACAGTTGCTATAGCATTTTTTAATACCTTCATTTTCAGAAAAGGGGAGGAAAACCCCATCTCACTATGTCACTTAGAATATTTTGAGATGAACAGCTACTTAATGAATCAGAGTTACGATTGACCATTATCTAGGGAAATGTCCTAACAAGGAAAATAGAAGTTGTAGAAACATCTGGTGTGCATTTTCGGCATAAGCAACCAAACATTGTACTCCTGAGGAGCAAACCTTCCCAAAGAAAACACAACTGAAGCTGTCTGCTTTTATTAATGCACCTCCATGGTGAATCTTCAGTGGTGATGGATCACTCTCATTTAAGAAATGATGTGCTGGAAAAATGCATTATTTTCAAGAGTAACAGAGTGGATTAATGCAACTGTGTACGGGGGAAAAAAATTCAAAACTCTCTCATGATGTACGCTGATTTTCGGGTGTTCCCCATTTGCACGGCTGTTTAAGCAAGCACTCTAAATGGAAATGCATTTGACATTTTTGCAACTGGATGTGATCAAACATTAGAATTTTAGCTGATTTCTCAGAAAATGATTAAACCAATTTCTTCCTCATTTCCAATACTTGCATGGGGAAAAAGAGGAATAAAAGACATTTAATAAAATACACGCCCAAATGAAAAGCTGCCTGGGAACAATGTAAGGAGGTTGATATCTTCTTTTTTTTTTTTCCTTCCCTCCCTCCGTTCTCTGTCACAATAGTCCTGGGCTGCATATATTATCACAGGAGAATTTTGATCACCTGTTTCCAGGCCTTGGTAAAGCAATTCAAGATAAATGTTCCATAAGGTACCTTGAGACTGAGTTATGCTTTCCATTAATGTTTATGTCACAAGGACTTGTTAATACAGAAATATTCTTAAACACTCCATCATAAATTATTTTGGCCTTGCAGTGCCTGGGGGTAGACAACTGAGCATTAAATTCTGCCAGGGAGCTAAAAGATAACACAATAAAGTGACTATGTCTCTGGCACAAGCTCTCCAGGCACAAGTGCTTATTATATTACTGGTACAACAAGCTAGGGTGGCCTAAGAAACAGGAGGATGACAGGAAATGTAATTGTTAGGCCTGTTTGTAGCTTTTACCTACAAGAGAATTCCTGTTGTTTTATTGAAAAGAAAATGGATCAATTACTATTTTAGTTATCTACCGTTATATAGTAGTAAATTATCTCAAGCTTAGCAGCTTACCATTAACACATTTATGACCTAACAATTTCTGTGGTCAGAAATCAGGGTCTGGCTGAGTTGGGACCTCTGCTTCAGGGTCTCACAAGCCTGCAAACAAGGTGTCCACGGGGGGTGGGCTCTCGTCTGAGGCTTGACTGAGAAAGGATCCACTTCCAAGCTCACATGTGCTTATTAAAGGTTGTTGGCAGGATTCAATTCCTTACTGGCTGTTGGCGGGAGGTCTCCCTCAATTCCTTGCTATGCAGGCCTTCTCGTGTGGCCATTTGTTTCATCAAAGCCAGCAAGAAACAGAAACAATGAGAGTCCTCTAGAAGATAGAAACTACAGTCCCATGTAATGTAATAACTGAAGTGACATCCATCACCTTTGCCACATTCTGTTGACTAGATTGCCACATTCTGTTGACTAGATGCAAGTCACAAGTCCCATCCACACTCAAAGAAAATCGATTACACAGAGGTATGAATACCAGGAAGCAGGGATCATTGGGGGCCAACTTAGAGTCTGCCCCTCACAATTACTAAGTCCTAAAATGTTGCTCTATTTTTGAATCCAGTTACATCTAAATAACTGTATCCCTGAAAAATTCTGTATGAATATTTCTATGAAGAAGAATTTATAGGATTGAGGAGTTCTAAGTGACACATTACTTAGTCTAGAAATTAGAGAGCATATTTTGTAATCCTTCCCCATTCCTTGCCAGCTATATAAAGTAGGGTAATTCTTAGACTTATAACCCTCAGTTTCTTACATATGTGCATGCCAAATAGGGAAATTAGGGTTATTCTCTTACCTGACAGATACATTCTTATTATTAAATGATATAACCCCCCCAAAAAAGTGTTTTAAACAAGTAAGTTGGTTATAGCCATAAGATACAAGTGCGGGTAACTTAAATTTCCCCAGGTTTCACTAGCCTGAGATCCAAGATATAACGACTTGAAGTGTTTTGAACCCATAGTTCGTTCATAAGTTCACCATACCTCCTCCTGGATTTTCCCCTCTGAATTTTTTGTGAGCTTCTAAGGAATGTCTCTCACTTTCTTATTAACATTCTTAATCAGCTGCCAAATGACAACTACAATTTCTTTTTCTCTGGCTCTGGCCTCCCTGTGTGGGGCCCTGGGAATATGCCAGGTCCATTGTCTTCTCTGGGAACAGTGCCCTGGAGCTTTGGAGATGGTGAAACTGTGAGTTGAGGGTTTAAATAGGGCCAGTATAGTTCACGTTCCCCACCTCCACCCCAAGTTTAGAACCAGTTGAAAAGCAGACACAGCACTTTAATAAGCACAGACTGAAATATCAGCTTGATTGTTAGTCGAGGTGCATTAGAAAAGACAGCTTGGGTTTGTGACTGTACATGTTCTTCCTAATAGCCATTGCTTGAGTTCTGATCTTGGAAAACTCCTTTTAGGAGTACAGCATATGCAGGTTGTTTGCACAGATAAGCTGCAAGGGGAAATCACCATCTCAACCCACTGAGGTCTCCTAACAGGGACAGAGAGAGTGAGACCCAAGGGCATGAGCCCACTAAGCAACTGAGGAACATGGACCAATGGGCGCATGTTCTCATTTCACCAATCAAATCAGCAAATCCTTTTTCTGCATGGAGGGGGGACTAAAGGAAGGACAGAGAGGCTGGAGGAAGAAACTCTCATAAACCGGAGGGAAATGAATAGCATATCCCTTAATCCTGTGTAGTGTTCTCAGGCAAAGTTGGGGAATAATTGGCCTCTCTCCTTGAAAGGTTGCCCTAAGATACCAAGCAGTGATGCTGTTATCCTGGTGAAGAGTTTGAGGAAAGGGTGGGTCAGCCACTGTGTAGCTCTGCTACTTGAATGTAGTAGAAATAAAACTTGACTGGTATGTTGTGATGTTTGCAC
This sequence comes from Rhinolophus hipposideros, assembly GCF_964194185.1. Taxonomy (NCBI): domain Eukaryota; kingdom Metazoa; phylum Chordata; class Mammalia; order Chiroptera; family Rhinolophidae; genus Rhinolophus; species Rhinolophus hipposideros. The sequence goes on along the minus strand of NC_138047.1, from coordinate 72,438,338 downwards.
CCTGTGCAATGAACTGGTCCCTGAGCTGAATATTGACAAACAGCAGTATATCAAATGGCACCACAATCCAGCAATAGCAGCAACTCCCTGCAAACACAGACTTATTTTTGTTGATTCTTTTTCCTAAGGCCACGTACGAGTACCTTGGTTAGTTGCAAGCCAGTGGTCACAGTTAACTGTGAATGAAAATGACAAGGTATGGCCTGGTGTTTTTTACTGAGACTAATTTTTTTCTTTTATTATCTCAGTTGTAAGTGACTTAATGTGCCTCCCCAGAAAAATCACAAGGTTGCTAAAGAAGAACAAGTATGAAAGAAAAGAGAGATAGTTTGCAAACTATTGTCAGACCAGGTCTAATTCAGACAATAGAAATGTAATAATAAGTGAACCTATTTTTTAAGCAATATTAGAAGAAAATCAATTTCTCCTTTCCCACATTAAATATACACTGAATGCAAAAAAAAAAAAAAAGTTTTAAACCTGTTTGAAGAAATAATAAATCAAAGTAGTACTTAGCTACCTATCCATTTGGAGTGATTTTAACTCTTTTATGCTCTTGCCCTCCAAAGAATAAGGGCTGGTTAGCATCGCTAAGCCTGAATTATTTCCCAGGAAATTTTTAGTCTTTTATAAAATTAGACTTTTCTACTCTTCAAGTTTCCCAGTTCTTCCCTAAAGTACCAGCAGCTAAGGCTCAAGCCAGCACATTTTTTGCAGCACGTTTCTTGTATTCCATCACTCTTCTCCACTTGTCTCCAATAATAAGTTGAAAATATGATGGTGGAAATTAAACTGAGGGTCCCTATGACTTTAATTAAATTTAAATCCTAGCTGTAGAAATCCTCCCCCTCCCACCATCTCAGAGACCTAGCTTTTTCCCCATTATCAGCAAACCCAAAGGCAACAGAAGACATAGCCCAGACCTAACAATGGTCACATGGTCTGAACCTCGGGCAGGCTAAAGAGAACATGTTGACCTAAGTTATGTTTCAGCTCCCGAGCCCTCAGGTGGAATCACCCCCTGACTACTTTCCCATAAGAAGAAATAAAGGAATGTCAGAAAAGACCTCAGAACTGTCCTTAAGACCTGAAGTGTCCTTATTACTCTTACCTCACCTCCAACCAATCAGCTCCCAGCACCACCCAACCCAAACCCACAGTGCCTTATGATTTTGCCCTATGTCATCTATAACCTACACACCATCGGGGAGGCGGATTTTTAAGAACATAAGCTCCCTGTCTCTATTGGTCAATTCAATATTAAACTATTTTTTTCTTTCTATACTGCAAACTCCTGCTTGTGTATTTCGGTGGACCAGTGCGTACAGGCAGATGGACTCAAGGAGAAAACACTGGAGGTTCAAACAGAAACAAAACTGAATTTAGCAGTTAGGAATAAGAGGTGTTTACTCAGAACTTTTTCTTTATTTGCTGTTGAGGAAGAAGTAATGTTCTGTCATTTTGATTAGATAATTTTATCTCTCTATGTAAACAAGTCAGAATTACCAAATACTAACAATTTTTCATAATTTGGCTTTCTTTCTCCTTGTGATGCCCAAGTGTTTTGTTAGGTAGTTACACTATCACAAGGGCTTCACAAAGCTGAGGCTGGAATCCGAATGAAGATTCTTCTCTTGAGCAGGGCATCTCACATTTGAGATTTAAAATGCATTACACTGCAGGTGTTGACCCAACCCTTGCTAATGCTGAGGAAAGTGCACCCCCGTGACAGGAAAGGGAGCAAAACATGTTTCCTACTGTGCTTATAGCTCTGTCATCACTGTCCATTATTCTTTGTAGATGGTTTTATTGGCTGCTTTGCTCCATAACTCTTCTGCTAAGCAGTTCTTATCTCAAAAACAACTCAATCATCCAACTGTCCATCACCCATCATGAATCCCATTGTGTCATGACTAGATGGAAAACTGCTAAATAAAATGCCTCACTTTTAATATAGAACCAAAACAAGACAATAAAAACTGTTCTTTCATCTTTTTTTAAAACTAATAATGCTGATTCTAACCAGCCTCAGCAACAGAGGTTGCCACAACTAAGGGTATTTAGTTGTGGTATTTATACTAATTTAGTTGTGTAGTATTTATACTAATAGTATAACTCTTTGGATTATAGTTCTAATCTGCACCTGTTTCCCAAATGCTGAGGTAACTAGAATAAGAAGTTCATATACAGAGTGAAAAGGATGTTTTGTCTTGGGGTTTCAGAGTTTTCACTTATTTCTTGTCACCTAAAATCATACCTTCAAAACACTGACATAGAGCAGCATAGCATTTGGGACTGGATTGAGGTTTATTTTTATAGTCACTCATGCTTTGTGTTTTTGATTGAATGAATGTAAATTGGACATTTAGAGGAGATGTATGAGAATAGAAGTTGTAAATTGCCAGTAATACCAAAAAGTTTTACTTGTACAAACAAAATTGTTTTTAATTTTTAATCCAGATTACAAGTTAAATAATGATATCTATGTGTTATATACTCTTTTCTTACAAAACCTTATTTTCTGAAAAGGATTCTGATGAAGACTGCAATCATCAGTTCTAAAGTCTGTGACAACTAGCCTATCCAGGCCTACCCTCAGTAATTCTTACACTAAGTTTTAGTCACTGCTTTCCTATTTCAATGCTAGTACATACATGAAAATTTGCTGATGTGCTGGATATACAATCAGAACACAACTCTGATTAGTCATGGGCCCTATGAGGGTATTTATTGGTTCAAAACAGACATAATACTATAAATTGAAATAGGTTTATAAATCCTTGAACAATGTGAGTCTTATAACTAATTATATTTCTTTGTTGCCATAGTTAGCATGTGAAAAAGTCCTTACCATGTGTACTTTTATTCTCACCTTAACATGGCAGTATTGTGTATGTGTGTGTGCTAGTGTTTGCCCCAATTTACAGTGTGCATATGTATATGTGCACCCCCCCACATACATATACGTGTACACGTGCACATGTATTTTGTGCATTTTGCATACAGGATATGTGTTTGCATTTAAACTGGGCTACGATTAATAAAGACTGTGAGGCATACCCACAGTTCAATTCAAAACACCCTTCCATTTGGATTCAGTCTTTGTGCTGGTGCCATTGTTTGGAATCTCCTGATAGATGGTGCTAGTGCTTTATTTCAGTATGCTAAAAATGGGTCAGATATTTCTTTCTTTCTGTTTTTTCCCCCAGATCTCATGGGTTTTGTTTTGTTTAATAGATTCTTTCAAAAAGGTGGGTTCTTGCCCTGGGTTTCTAACGAAGCTTTTTGTTAAGTTCAAGCCCAGTAATCACAAACAATGTAGAAGGTAATGGCGCGTGATAGACATAGTTTGCTCTTCTAAGGATTTCAGTTACACTTGAGTTTTTATATTCAGCAAATGAGAATGCCTTTAAAACCTCTCATCTGTATATGAAAGTGAGCAAAAAATAGAAAATGGAAGTGAATAGAAGCTACAACCACAGAGTTTGTGATAGAAATATAGAGAGCAAGATGGCATTTGTTTGAGAAAGAGATGCGTTTTTAACATTTTTATAGGAAAAAAAAACACACCTTCAGATGACAATTTGCAACACAAGCGTTCAGTACAGATAATTTAAAAGAATGTTTACTAGTAGGCTGTGAGGAGAGAGTGTAATATTTGGATTTTGCAGCCACCTTTGCCCTCTCTCTTGCCCCACACCGACTCTAGAGCCACTGTGTCTGAAGATTGCCCCCTCCTCCAGGGCCCACAAGTACAGGCCACTCTGTCCAGGTGAACACCTGTGTCCCATCCCTCTCCCTGACCTAATAGTCTCAGGCTCACTGTGGATACCTGGGTGCTCTCAGGTCTCCTTCGTTACTAATCACACACAGGGCTGGTATTAATGTGCTTGGATTTCAAAGTCCTAATTAAAATTCCTTAAATATAGAGGTAGATATTTTTAAGCTGCAAAATTAGTTAGAAAATAACTGAGGCAAAGAGGATTTTGGCTAACATAAACGGTTTTGTAGTCTTCCCTATGAAAAGCAAAGGGAAGTAAAGGGGCAAGGACAAAAGCCGCTAGCCTATGTTTTCTGATTTAAAACTTGGAAGTGAAGCCTACACATCCTCAAACACTCTACTAGGTGTGGTAGCTACCCAGTTACAAAATGAGAGCACAGAAAGATTAAATTATTATTCTTGGCCTTAGGATGCTCAGCACAGAGTCAAGATCCTATTCTCTCTACTTTCCTTTTGAAACCCTGTAACCAATCTTTCTATTCTCTGGTTGAAAGGATCCAAAATATGCTGCTGTGGCATTACAATTATTTTGAGCTGAAGGCATCTGAATTCCTGAAATCCCTTATCAGCCTAAAAGCAGAGCCTTCCAAAAGAATTCAGTTGTCATAAATCCCCTCTGAAGAGCAACCAGATAATGATCAACCGTTGATCATTATCAGCAGAGAAACAACACAAGACAGTGGCACACCTAAAAGACATTGTCACAAAATTGTCATTTCTCCTATTTGTTCTTCTAACGGCCTGTTTATCTTACCAAAAAGTCATTTGTTTTCACATAAGTGTTTTCCCCACCTCTTTGAGTCACTTTCCTTTGTGAACTCCCTTATGTATACAGGTGATTAAAATCTCTCTTTTCTCTTGCTAATGTGTCTTGTCAGTTTAATTCACAGGCCCCCAAGAACTCCAGGAAATTCTTCCTGGAAGATAGGGTTTTATGCTTATGCTTAACAATTTTAGTAAAAGTTCTCTCTGTCATTATTTTTTTAAAGGTGGCTTCCAGAGGTCAGTGTGTTAAAGAATTTCATGTATTGGTGCATTTATAAAGTTACACCATGAATATACGTGTATATATGCATATATATGCATACACAAAAATTTATTCCTTATTATTTTCACTTACATCCATTTATACAAAACTTATTTCAGATGCATCTTTAAAACAAAAGGAATATTGAGAAAATGTTTTCTTTAGTAAAAATGTTTTTAGTAAAATAGGATTTTCCCAAAATTCTTTACTGCAGAATCCAGTGATTCAAAAAGAAGTTCCATTATTTTTATAATGATAGAAAAATGTGAAATTCAACTTCATATTACCAAAGAATTATTGATTTAGTACTTCCTTTCCCTTTCCATTTTTCAATAGCTTGATGTCCAAGAGAAAGATAGAAAATTGGTCCTCATTTTTATTCATTTCTTATCATCTGTTTGTTTTTTAGATCCCAGGTGGCTAATTTATGGATGGTGATAAAAACACACAACATCCGAGCAACACCTACCAAAGGGCATATGATTATAGACATATGAAAATCTGGACTTAAAATTAAAAAAAGATTGACACTGCATTGTCTGAAGTGTTCTTCACTCAGATGCTCAATAGGAGTCTTCCCAATAGGATGTTCAATAGCAGTCTTTTTTTTTTTTAATTTTAGTAAAATGTCTCATCATGTCACTCCCCTATGTAATGGTCTTCGTGATATTGCCAAGTCATTTAAACAGGATATTCAAGGCTAATTATTTCGTTTCCTCTCCTCCTTTATTGCTCCATCATAGTACCTATCACATTCTGTTAGGATTATGTGTTTACTTGTCTGTCTTCCTCACTAAATTAATATTCCATCAAGAATACAGGAGCATTTCATGTCTCCATCCCCCCAAACTGGCACAACTTATATTCTTATGCCAGCATTTACCTCTTAAATGTAGTACACAGCAGGTGCTCAATATATGTGTATTGAATGGACTCATATCTGGAATGCCCCTCTGATCTTTCTGCAGGCTTAGCTCTTATGCTTCCATTAATATTAAGTTCACAAATGATCTTTGTAATAGCTAGCCTGGTCTCACCAGCTGAATTAATTACACACTAATCAGTGCATCCGTGGCACTCTGGTTCTACCGCTAATATCACATTTCAACATGTTTATTGGCATATCTCCTTTCAAGTAAGAATTAGGCATAATTCATTTTTATTGCTCAGAATCAAGCATTGTGCTTAACACATAGAAGATTGGTAAATGAATGTCTGTGAATTGAATAAAGGAACAACAACCATGGCCGGAAATATGGAAGGTTTTGTTTCCCTAGTGCTATGAGTGGAATTGTGTCCCCTCACATAATACGCTGATGTCATGGCTCCCAGTCCCTCAGAATGTGACCTTATTCTGAAATAGGGTTGTTGCAGATGTAACTAGTTAAAATGAGATTATGCTGGAGTAGAGTGGGGCCCTTAATCCAATATGACTAGTGTCTTTATAAGAAAAGGAGAGACAGACGCAGAGGGAAGGCGGCCACAAAGACAGATGCAAGAGTTGGACTTATGCTACTATGTATAAGCCAAGGGACACTTGCTGAATTAGGATACTGATGTATTTTTCCCCGGGAACTGTGATCCCGCCGTTACGGAAGAATGGAAACAGAGATCCGGAGAGGCAAGCAAGGTTTAAGTAGAAGAAGTTTTATTGCAAAAGCGTAAGGCAAAAAGCGCAAGAGAAAAACAGCTCTCCGCAGATCCGCAGAGAGGGGGGATTTGAAAGAAATGCCCTGTGGGCGGGGCTGTGTTGGGAACTCTAATAGCTCCGAGTCAAAGCTCATTGGTCTTCCATACCTGGGCAGTCATTCTTGGCGGGATCAGCAAGCTGATTGGCTGCCCTTCCAATCAGTTTTGGCAGGCTTTTCAGTTTGAACGTCTTTGTTACAAGCAAATGGCCCTCCTCCCCCTCTATACCTGGGTTTTGGCAGGCTTTTCAGCTTGAATGTCTTTGTTACAAGCTGAATGGCCCTCTTTCCTCTCTACACCTGAGCTGATTACTGCAACTTGAATCTATTAACTAGCTATTAAAGTCATCTCCTCTGGCTTTGTTATGGTTGCCACCTTAATTCCCTCTACCTCGGCCATTTTCCTGACTGCCTATAATTTTTCTATGTCATTGGGAATACCAGAAGGTGCAAGAGACAAGGAAAGATCTTCTTCCAGGGGCTTTGATGGGATCGTGACACTGCCAACATCTTGATTTCAAACTAATAACCCTTAGAAATGTGAGAGAATACATTTCTGTTGTTTTAAACCACCCAGTTGTGGTGCTTTGCTAAGGCAGTGCTGGGAAACTAATATACCTAGTATATTAGTTTAAACTCATATTTTAAATATACCTAGTTTAAACTCATATATTTGTTACTTCAGGGTTATGTCTAAAATGGAACTGGTTTAGGTGAAAAAAATAAAAACAAATGTGATGTTTAAGGATTGCTTCTGCTCTGTAGGATTAACACTATACGGTGTTAATTGTCTCCCAACATGGCATCCGCCTGAAATGTAAGCTCTTTGAAGTTGTGGGGACAGAGTGCCAGAGAGCAGTTTCCAGGCTCTCGGCCTCACATGGAAAGGGGCTGGCTCGCTTATTAGATGGCCATCAGCTGTAAACAGATGGCCATCCGTTGTGGCTGGGTGGCCATTGGCTGTTACCAGTTAGCCATTAGCCACTAATATAACTGCCGTGGTTACGCTAGGGAGTTGGTTATTGGTTGGCAGAGAAACGCAGATTGCAGTTAGCAAGAGATTGATTGGTTGGCAGAGAAGTGGTCGCTGGATTGCAGATCACGTGGCTCCTGCCTCCTGTGCCTCTGAAGTAGGAATATTTTTTTGTGAGTCTCCAAGTGATGTACATGATGTTGGATCTGCTGGCAGTTTCTGGGTGTGGGCCAGGATCGTGTCTCGTGAAGCCGAAGAATGGCCACACGGACAAGGGAGAGGCAAAAAGATTTAAGAAGAGGATAGTTTATTAGAGGCAGATGAAGAAATTGCAGCTCCCGAGTGGGAGGGGGTCCTGAATGGGGGTGCCCAGTGACTGAGGCAAAAGCTCTTATTTTTATACCTTCCCTTGCCTGCTTGGGGAAGGGGGCTGGAGCCATCTAATGGAATTCATCTATTAGGTTTGTCCTGTTTGTTCATCCTGAAGGGATGAACAAACTAACCCATTCCTATCTCTCAGATCCTATCTATCAGCTCCTTTGTCCAGCCAGAAGGGATTTGAGATCATCCATTAACCTCAAGGCGTATTCTCATGTCCATGTCTCTGTCCTGGAGAATATTGGAGGCAGTTTGCTCTTTTAGGTGTCTTTCATAAGGTAGCACTTGAATAGAATAAGAGAATGAGATATATATAAAACCTCAGATATGTGGGGACAGAGCCAGGAGTGCAGTTTCCAGGCTCTTGCCCTCATGTGGAAAGTTGCTGGCTCAGGTAGAAAGTGGCCATCAACTGTGATTGAATGGCCATCAGCTGTGGCTAGATGGCCGTCAGCTGTAACCAGTGAGCCATTGGCCACTAATATAACTGCCATGGCTATGCTAGCAGAAAATGGGAGGCTGGCAAGAGATGGTGGCTGAGCTAGCAAGCGCGGATTGCAGTTAGCAAGTGGGGTTGGTTGGTTGCCAGAGAAGTGGACGGAAGGTTGCAGATCGTGTGGATCCTGTTTCCTGTGTCTCCAACCCAGCCGCCAGCGAGAATATAGTGGTGTGACTCCCCTATCTATGGCTCCATTAGTGTTCCTTTTTGGCCTCACCATATCCTGCATTCTTATGTGGGGAGCGGGATCAGAGACCCCCCCCCCATGACACCCTGCACAACATATTTACATATATATGTGTATGTATAATCTGAGAGTAGAGTGATTGGGCAGAGGAAACATGTCATAACGTACAAGTGTATTGTAGGAATAGCAAAAGAGCCAATATTGCCTATATGATATGGGGGTTACGGGGGTGGGACTTCTGACATGAGACCAGGGAGGTAATTGGAGACTAGATCATGTAAGTTATGGAGGCCATTGTGAGATTTTTTCTTTTTCTTTGAGACTGTGGATGGGTTCTAAGTAGAGGAGTAATATGATCTGAAATAGGATTGCAAGTGTCTTCTTGGCTGTTGTGTGTGGGGATACCCCATGGGGTGAGCAAGGGTAGAAGTCAGTACACTGTTAGATGAAGATTGCAGTAATCTATTTGAAAGCTCATGGTGACTTGAACTATTATGAAAATCAGTGAGAATCTGGATGTGTTCTGAAAAAGGAATACAAGATTGGCAGATGGGTATGCAGCTAGACCTGAACTGACTTTTGTCAGATAAGTAAATATTGTGTTGAAAAGGAGAGTGGTGAAGGTAGGAATGTAAAGGACAGCATTCCGTTTATTACAAGACATGGAGGCTTAAGGAAGCAGTGCATGCTTGAGGAACAGGAAATACATTGGAGGAGAAGGAGATAAATGATAAAGGAGTTTTCAGAGCTCAGTGGAACCCAGCATATGTCAGATTTGTTGTTGTGTTGTAGAGGTTGGAGTTTATCCTGAAGGCAGTGAGGAGTCATTGTGGGATTTGTGAGTAGTAAGGTAATATCATATTCATATTTTAGGATGCTAATGATGACAAGTAGAATGGAGAACAGATTGAAGAGAGGACAAGGTTTGAGATTAGAGAACAGGTTAGAGATTTTGCAGTATCCCCTGAGATATGATGGTGGCAATGGCACTGGAAATAGAGAGGTGGATAGATAAGAGATATTTAATGAAGTTTCAAGACTTAGCCATTTGTTAAACATAGGAGGTGAGGGAGAGGAGAAAGCAAGGATACTCCAAATTTTCTGATTGGGTAATGAACGGTTTGTGGTGGATCATTGGATCATGAATAGGCTTGTCCACAATTAGCTCCTAAGAGGCCATAAGGGGAAAACTGCTAGGCCTGGTAGCAGAGGCATAGTTGAAGGAAGACTGCTCATGTTCTGGCACAGCAAGAATGTGAAGGCCTGAAGGCCTTGGTGGTTCAGTAACCTTATGTGATAATGTGTTTTAGAGTGCTGTTGTAGCAATAGCTAAAATGCCAGTGAATAGAGAGTTCTGTTTCTCTGACCTGGCAGACATCTCCTCTGTGAGTAGTGAAGAAGACCAAATTTGAGCACCCATCCTCATGAAAAAAGGGAAGAAAGAGGGAGGCAAGTCTATCACTTGTATCCTTTGCTCTTCCTCTGTGGTTTCATGAATAAACCAGATAAAAGTACAAACTGACCTACTTCATCACCAACTCCAAGCTTTCAACCATTTCCAGACTAGCTCATGGGTGAATGATGCTGCCATTAATTGTGGATATGGATAACAAAGGAGAAACATATTTTTGGGGGTGGGTGGGTGGGTGGGTAGGAAGGATGAGAAATCCAAGAAGAGATTTCCTGATTCTTTAATTCATGTTTAAAACCTGTGTCTAGAGCACCCAAATGAGGTCGGGCTTTAACCATAGATATCAGTGCCATTAGGGAACATAGGAGATCCCCAGAAGAGGTCAAAACAAGGAGAATAAAGAGTCAAGGACTGATTTTATGAAACATCCAAATACAAGTTATTAATACAGAAAGAAGACCTCAGGAGAGGAGAGATGGAACTGCCATTGAGGTAGGAAAAAAAAGGTGTGGATCTTGGAACCCCAGGGATAAGGATTATTTACAGAGTTGCAGAGAGGCCAATTGAGGTAAAGGATAAAAACTCTGTTAGATTTAGCAACTAGGAGGTCACAAACAATGTTAGCTTTAATCACTGTGATATCGAAGGACAGAAATCAGATTTCAATGGGCTAAACGTAGGTGGAACACTAGAAATAGTGTTTAACACTTTATCTTTTATAGGCTTTTAGGGGAAGGGGAGATCAGGTGATGACTAGAGGAGAATGCAAAATCAAAGATTTGTTATGTTAAAAGATAAACGGAATTATAAAAACTTAGTTTATTTGCAAAAAAATCAATTTGAATTGGACAGCATTCAGTCTAGCAAATAGAAAGGAACTCTGAGGAACTGTACAAAATGAAAAAAAAAACTTTTATAGATAGAAGGTTGCAGGAATGAGAAAGTTATACTAGCAAAATAGGTTGGTTATTGCAAAGGTTACTTCCCTCTAGACACGGGGGATTTCAGGCATATTACCTAATTAGTGTTGATCAGGTAATTCTTGATTGACTGGTTTAAGATTCCATTTCTAGGAAGGCCAAAACTATAAATAAGTCTTGGTTTGGTGAAATGGGCCTTAGCATAAGTGACTCCATGTTGGGCCTGTTGTCTTGATTTTTAATACAGTGATACCTCGGTTTTCTAACACAATACATTCCAGAAGACCGTTTGAGTTCTGAAATGTTTGAAAACCGAGGCACGGTTTCCCCATAGAAAGTAATGCAAAATGGATTAATCCATTCCAGACCTTTAAAATCAACCCCTAAAATTGCAAATTTAGCATGAATTTTACTATCTAATGATACCATAGATCCATAAAATTTATGGCGTTTGTAAACCAAAATGTTTGTCAATGGAGACGTTCAAAAACCGAGGTATCACTGTAATTATAAGTGGCAGAGACTGTGGAATGTTTGCGTGTTGAGAAGAGAAGCAAATCTTAAGTAAGTTTTAAGAGGCATAGTTTGAATATACTCCAAACAGAATAAGCTACAGTGTGAGGCACTGGAGAAAGCAGATGTTTCCATTATTCTAAGATTTAGATTTTGTCTAGTGATTTTGCTGAAAGAGTATTTGCACCTGGTGTTAAAATCATTGTTGGGAGAGTGATTTTATGTAATGATTTAAGTAAACCAAGTCTAAGCTACTAGGAATTGAAGCTAGGAGGGGATTAAGTAATTAAAATTATCTCTCATCCTTAGAAAAACTGGGAAGTAAAAGTGAGAAAATGATAGTGGGGCATACAATGAGTGTTCCATTAACACTAGTTCTTTTCTGAACATTCTGAAAAAGATGTAAGAATATGAGAATCCCAATATGTGCCAGAATTAGATAGCTCATTAACATCTTTGAGACAACTTGTCTCAAATAGGACACTGTAGAAACTGGGCAGAGGAAGTCTTAACAAAGGCAAATCAGTAATTCAAAGTCTCTTCATGCTCCTTAATAAAGGAAAGAACTTGAGGAAATCCGTGGTACAATGGCCCATGATTCGGACAGCTTATCAAGAGTTCACGCAATGCTGCGCTTCTGAGTTCTCTTAGAATAGTTTCTGTAAGTGCTAGAAATATATCTAGTGCTCTCTGAGACAAATAGAGCAGACAGACTCTGTGACTGATTTCTTCCTTACTCCTATTTCAAGGCAAATGCTACTAAATACGAGCCCATTCACAGTCCAACAATGAAATCCTATGATCATGTGTGCATTTTAAAATACGCTTTATTTTTTTTCGCTTGTCTTCACTTTTCATACTTTCATTTTTTCCCTTTACACTTTCTCACAGCGTCTTGAAGAAAGAGCCTTTGTTGAAAAAAATCTAGATTTCAAAGAATACCTCTGCATCCTCCTTCAATTTGGTATTACTATCCTTTCTTCCTTTCCTCTCCCAGCCCCTCTACATGACTTGCCTCATTTCTGTTAGAGCCTGGCTCTTTGCACCATCCAGGCCATCATTAGTTATTTCAAAGATTTTGGAGGAATGATAAAGGAAACTGTTGTTTGAAGGACTTGGGGCTCTGCATTATTTTCCTGGCCTTGACAAATACCCATTGGTAATGAAGACTTCAAAAGGCCTTCATTAGGGCTGCAGAAAGGAACAGCAGGAAAGTTAATTACCTGGAGCCAAAAATCCTATTTTCCCTTTAACAACCCAGGGCCGCACTTTAAAGGCAATCAAATGGAGTGCTGTTTGGCAAATAGTCAGCCTTTCTTGAAATGCTTAGTGTAATTAGATGCTCTCCTGTCTATCATTAAAGACAGATTGTTTGTAAATGGTTAACAGTTGAGTACTGCACTGTGTCTTCAATCTTTATCATAATTATATTTCTAATATTGACCAAAATATTCTAAACTGAGAAATGGGAGCTTAATGCAAGGGTAATTGCTTGATAATGAATTGCTGCTGTTCTTAAGAAAACTTGCACTATTTATTTATTTATTTATTTATTTATTTATTTATCCATCCTTCATTTTCTTTTGGGAGTTTTGACATTTGCAATTCAAATACACTCAGGAGAAGTCATCTGTGAAAAGAATCATCCATCCCTGAGAGTGGCTAATTTTGTCCCTAACGAGGGCTGTGAACCATTACAAGAAAGAACAAAAAAACAAAAAAAACTCAACACTGTCCAATAGCCACTGATTTGAAAGAAACCCAGATGTCATTTAGTGTTTTCAGTGCTCTCTGGTGAGAGATAAGGAGGAATAAAGCACATCTGATGTTTAGAGGATGTTTTGAGACTGTGATGTCATCGGCTTTGCCCATGCTTGATAGCAAGTTACTTCATTATATTGTCATCTGTTTGTAGTCAGTCATTAGTCACCCTACATAAGACTAGAAAGTCCAGAAAAAAAGACAGAGGATTCGGGCTCCTGACCTGATGGTAATATCGGTTTAGACTCTTCAACATCTTTCAAATGATAAGTTTTCAAGCTGTCACTTGTGCCTATTTCATGATGAAACAGGTGTCGTTGTGCCTATTTCTTTGGTACTATTTCAGTACTTTCATTTTAAATGATGGAGGAATATTTTCCTGTGAGTCTGCAAATGATGTAGATGATGTTGGACCTGCCGGCAGCTTCTGAGTGTAGGCCGGGATTGTGTCCGAAGAATGGAAACAGGCACCTAGGAGAGGCAAAGTTTTAAAAAGAGGATAGTTCATTGAAAGCAAAGCGTCAGAGCTCCCCAGCGGGAGGGGGTCCCGAATGGGGGTAGTTCTTGACTGAGGCAAAAGCTCATACTTTCATACCTTCCCTTCCCTATTTGGGGAAGGGGAGCTGTTTGAAGAAGGGAACTGGCACCTTCTTAATGAAATTCTTCTACCAGGTTTGTTCTGCTTGCCCATCCTAAAGGAATTAGCAAAGTAACCCACTCTTATCTATCCAATCTGCTCCATTTGTCAGGCCAAAAGGAATTTTATGATTAACCTCAAGGTGTTGTTACATTATATCCTGGAGTGAAGGAGTGATTTCAAAACCTGGAGTTTTAGGATATGGCTGTCTTTTGTTTATTCCACCAGGGACCTCCCTATATACCTAGGGACATGCTAACTATCCTGTCTCGTAAGTACTGGCCTGAGAGGGTTGAGAAGTTTTTGCTTAGAATTCTGAACACAATAATATACATATGTTCCTGGTTATGAAATTTAAAGCACGTTGCTTTTAAGTAGTAATTATCATCACTAAAACTGAATATTTCAAGGGCAGACGTCAAATCTATTATAGAGATATTAGCAGAACTCAAATGTTCATTTCTCTACGGTCTGACAAATAAAACATCTATTTGACAATAAACAATAAACTATAAATAATAACTTAAACAATAGTTATTAACAGGTTACTATACGCTAGGGACTGTGCTAGCTCCTTTGATGTATTTTCTATTTAATTTTCACAGTGACCCCCAGGAAATAGATATTATTCTTCCCCTTTCATAAATAAAGAAACTGAGGCTTGGAGACACTATTTTCCCTGGATCTATAAGTAGGAAACTGCGGAGTCAGAAATCTGAGCTATGTTTGCCTCCAAAGTCACATTCTTTCAAGTAGACAATTTATCTAATTCTCTAAACATTCTCTGCTGTTTAGAAAACAACATTATAAATACTATAGAAATACAACATGGGAGGCTCTTGACAAACTAAGTACAGGACATTAAGGAAGGCACCTTCTTTGTTAACAAAATTAATCTTAACTGCATTATCTATATTTAATGTGTGCGTCCTGAAATTGTTGCAAAAGTCTCGAGTCAGAGTCTGCAAACCATTGCCCATAGCTGATGCATGTTTTTGTAGATAAAGATTTATTAGAACATGCCCATCATCCTCATTTACATATTGTTTATGACTGGTTTTATTGTACAACTGTGTACAGTTCCAGAATATACCACTGTGGCATAAGGATTATTTTATTCTGAAGACATTTGAAAATCAAGAGATGTAAGAAAGACTTTAGTTGAACTCCCCTTATCTTCCTAAAAGCAGAGCTTCCCAAAATAGTTCAACTGTAATAGTACTTCTAAGTGCCTTCCCCAGAATTTCACAACCAAGGAAGACTGACTATGAAGAGAGACAAGAAGTCAGCACTGGGATAAGAAATCACCTAAACATAAATTGTTACAAAACTATCATATCTTTCATCTGTTCTCCTACAGGTCCATTTATCTTTCCTAAAAGTAAATCATTTTGCCATAAGTGTCTTTTCTCCTCCAGCTCTTCCCATAGCAAGATGGTATACAAACCCCAAATTCTAACTACCTGTTTTGGCCTCATTTTCTGTGAGCTGGCCTGTGAGCATACTTGAATAAAATGTGTCTTTTCTCTTGCTAACCTGTCTTTTGTCAGTTTAATGTGCAGACTCCCAAATACTGAACCTAAGAAGATTGAGATTTCCCTCCTCAACCAAAGTCATGTCAAATAGTTGTACTAGAGATCGTGTGGTCTTCACAGCCTAGAATATTGGCTATCTGGCATTTCAGAGAAAGTTCGCTGAACGCTGGGAGGCTGAAAGTTTATTCAAAAAGGGGATATAGATCTTTACTACCTTTTAGCTCACTTCACATGATTATGAAGTTTGCATGAAATGGTACAACAATATTATCTATTTGTAAATAATCACATAGATGATGAAGAAAATATATCAGCTTATTTTATTGCCCTCTTGGCCATGTGGTCCCCAGCAATGAGAACCTAGATAGCTTTTTCTTGTCTTAAAGGAAGTTATTGTATCACTGTTGCTAAATTTCTTTCTATTAAATGTGCTTAATTTAAGTTCCAGTCAGATGTATAGAGTGTAGTGTGTATGTGACACAATATTTATTGTGTCAAATATAAATCTATAAAACCATTGTTGTTTAATTTCTATTTTTAAATTTTTATAGTTTGATTATTTAATAAATTAGCCATGCATGCTTCCTCTTCTGTGAACTCTGTTCAAATCTCACTAATCTCATAACTATTTATAAACACTATATATACATGAGTATTTGCTTTTAATGCCATGTGCTTCTTTTATAGAAAGCAGAAGTATTTTTCATGCTAGTAATATTCATGTGTGTTTCTGTTTGATTTTTTTCAATCATTTACACTTCTAGAAGTTCTTAACCTATCCTATAATTTTCTGTTAAGGTTTATTTTCATATGTTATGCTACTGTTTGGATTTTTCCTATTAGTTCTTTATTAATACATATGGAATTTGTATAGGAATTGATTGGTGTGAGTCAACACAAACACACACATATTTTACATCCTCCTTATGCCAACTACTGCCCAATCAAATAGCTAAACAAACACCATTAATAAAACAGGGTTCCACCTTTCTGGAAGAAAGTGGATTGGCTAGGGACCTCAGAACCTGAGGAAGGACATAGTAGTGAGTGTCCTTGAATGTTTTTTGTGGTTTTTTTTTTTTTTTTTTGGTCTCTAGTATCCCAGACATGGAGCAGAATAAGTTAGCAACTCAGAAACAAACTTCATCAAAGTTAAAAGAAAGAAATAATAAAGAATGTGTTTTCTGACCACAATGGAATCAAAGCAGACATTAGTACAGAAAGATAATAGAAAAATCTCCAAATAATAGAAAACTAAACATTCTTGTAAATAATCCATGAGTCAAACAAGAAGATCTAAAAACTACATGGAACTAAATGAAATAAAAACACAATATATTAAAATTTGTGTGACAGCTAAAGCAGTTCAGCCCAATAACCAATAAAGAAACATAATTCATTTATCTTGAAATTCCTTAAATAGAAATGTTTCTGCCAAGATGCTTTCACTAGAGAATGCCATCACAGGTTAAAGAGGTACTAATGCCAATTCTTCACAATCTTTTCCAGAAAACAGAAAATAAATTCATTCTATGTGGTCGGACAATTAAGTTTGCGGACTCATCCTAGAAAAAATACTACATACCTCATTGCTGAATATCACTACAGTCACCTTGAAAGTACTCCCCTTGGGAAGCTATACGGCCGATGCCAGCACCTAGTCCACCCTTCAAAGCAGTTTTGGAACTCTTTTTCTGGAGTGGCCATAACAGCTGTCGTCATAGTACCCTTGATGTCCTGAATGTCATCAAAATGTCTTCCTTTCAATATTTCCTTTATCTTCAGGGAAAGAAAGAAGTCATTGGGGGCCAGATCAGGTGAGTAGGGAGGGTGTTCCAATACAGTTATTTGTTCACTGGCTAAAAACTCCCTCACAGACCGTGCCATGTGAGCTGGGGCATTGTCGTGATGCAAGAGCCATGAATTGTTGGTGAAAAGTTCAGGTGGTCTAACGTTTTCATGCAGCCTTTTCAGCATTTCCAAATAGTAAACTTGGTTAACTGCTTGTCCAGTTGGTACAAATTCATAATGAATAATCCCTCTGATATCAAAACAAAGGTTAGCAACATCATTGCAACAAGTTTGCAAATTTAATTGCCAGTGCTCGTATATGTATGTGTGTGTATACATACATATCTATATACACATATATGTATACACACATATATATGTGACAGTGGTTTAAAAACATGTATCACAAATACTTTGCTTCTAAAAAAACATGGTTTAAGAGAGCTTGAAAATTAAAACATTGTGAGTTCACCACCCAGAGTCAGTTCTCCTTCCTGATGTATTGCAGAATTGTACACTTGAAACCTATGTAATTTTACTAACCATTGCCACCCAATAAATTTTAAGAAAAGAAGAGAGGGAGGGAGGGAGGGAGGGAGGGAGGGAGGGAGGGAGGGAGGGAGGGAGGGAGGGAGAGAGAGAGAGAGAGAGAAAGAGAAAGAAAGAAAAAGAAAGAAAGAGAAAGAAAGAGAAAGAAATTGAAATGATACTCCTTTGGCATATTTATGTAGGACAAACATTCTACTTTTTAACTGTTGGTCTCTATGTCCAGTCCTGGTGCATCTCTGGTGTCAGTCTTAAAACTGGCTTCTGATCATGCAGGTCTCTTCTGTGTGCAGGCTGCAGAAAACGGGGAAATTAACCCACGGATGAGCACACAATAAGGAACATGATAAAAGACTGCTCAATCACCCTTATTTGCCTAATCCTGCTTCCCAAGTATATTACAAAGACTGAGAGGAAAGTAATGATAGTAAACAAAGCCTAATAATATGAGACATTTAAACTTCGTTGCTTTTTTTTTGTTTGTTATTTTATTTATTTTTTTTGCAGACTTATAATACATAGTTAGATATTTAACAGAGGAGAGTATAGGGATCATAAGAAAAGATGATAAATAAAATGGATTGTTCTGAACTCAAAGAAGATTCCTAATATAATAGATTACAATGAATGAAAGTACTTTTCTGAGTTCTGAGTTTAATAATATAGTAAAATTAATATTCAAGTTTTCCAATATTGTCCAATAAATAGCTACAATTATTTCAGATTTATAAGCAGATTGACCACATCATTCCTTCTTGAAACGGAACATTTTAAGAGTGAATAGGCGAGCTATGGATAATTATGCAATAAGCATAAATACAGATTGTTCCAGTCAAGCAAACACATATAGCCATGCCCTCACAGTGTTCTGTAACTAAGAGATAATTACTGAATTCAATCAATTTTCAAGTCTTTGTTTAATTGTTTGCTTTTTGATTTCCTTCTTTTGTTTTTGCCTTTTCTGCTGCTTGGAATGTAGAAATATTCACATGGCTGACTCCTTCTTATCATTTAAATTTTAACTATAATATCTCATATTTTAAAGAACTTTTTTTTTAGAGTACCTTATCTAATGCCACCTACCCCACTGCCCACCCAGACCGATATATCATTTTGTTGTTTTCATCTCTTCATAGTTATAATCATAATCGGAAATTATTTATTTACTTGTTTAATGTCTGTCTCTCTCATTCAAGTATAAGCTCCATGAGAAAGGAAACTTCTCACGGTCTTGTACACTGTCAGATCTTTAGAACTTGCAAGAATTTATGGCTCAATAAAAATGTTCAGTTTATAAACAAACAACTAAGAAACCAGTATTACCAGTTTATATACTGGTGTTTAGAACTAGGCATAAACAAATAACTTGAATTTAATGTATAGGTTACCTGAAATTTGTATGTTATTATAATTTAATGGTTTTGTTCATTGTAAAGATTTGGTTCTATGTTAACTAGATTAAGAAGTTTGGGCCATTTAAATAAAAGACACAAATTGTAGTTTAGGGTGAAACATCTTAATGGCTTCCATTTTCAATCTGTTCAGATTATAATTTACCTTAGATCCTCAGTTCACTTTATGGCAATTGAAAATGATCAGAAAGTAGCATATAAGGGGTTCCAAACATGAATGCCTTCCACATGAGGTTTTTACAATGTACGAAAATCATTCTGCCATGTTAGGGAGGTATAGAAATAGCCAAGTACACTCTATACCACTGAGTCGATTTAACTTCATCTTTGGAAACTCCAGGATGTTTCTAAATTACTTTATCAGTTTGCAATTACAACCCTGAAACTTATCAATCATCTACTTGTGGAAGACAGCCTGAAATCTTAACTGGCAGTTCCCTCCCCTCCCTTCTTGAACATAAGACATACATAACTCTACAGAACAGATCCTAAAACTCAATATCAATTGAATCAAAATTTCTTGACAAGCATATTATATGCCATCGGAAGAAGTGGGGAGGATCTCTCTGAGATGGACTAATTTTTCTGGAGACTTTGCCTATTTTCAAATTAAAAAAACATATTAGAAAGAATAAACTCATAAAATACTACTTATAACTTGAATAAGAAAATGGCTATTCTTCAGTTGAAACATTATTTTGCAGATGGCTAAATTCTTTAAAAAACTATGAAAGAAAAATTATTAGAATAAGCTTTTTTAATGTAACATAATTGTCTAACTCAGTCTAAATGTGTTACTAGACATAGACCTCTGCATAAACAAAGTAGGCAACATTTAACATTTGAAAGACTTTGAAATAGCCACCTATCTACAAATAAATCTCTTATGCCCTGTTGTCCTCATGTCCACCCATTTTTTTCTTTGTCTAAAATGTTACCTTCAATTAAAATTTTATGCACAATATTTCTTTCATAAAAGATTGTTCTCTGCACTGTTCTCCCAAGCCCTTCCTTTCCACACCTTTACTCTTTCCTACATTATTAATAAAAGTATTTTAAGTTGCAAGTCTTTAGTGAATCCTTGGTGACGTCTTTATATATAGTATTTTAAAGGTTATTTCTAGATCTCAGATAAATATTATTAAGTCTTTAGAATAAGTGGCAAGGACACTCAGTCATACAGAATAAGACATTTTTAAATATTAGGAACTTTCCACTTACAAATAATTAACAGGAAAAAATGTTTCTGATTCCTGACAAGCTGCTAGCTTACCCTTTAAATCTGAAACCAGAAATAGAAAATAGACTGGCATGCTAAGATTCAAGAACTTAATACAAATGATAAGAAACTCCTGGGGAGAGAGAAGACATTTGGGACCACATCTGCAATGGGATCACTGGGAGTTGAGGTAAGAGAAAAATTAGATGCCTCAAAAGTAAGAGCTTTATCCTTATGCTTTTCTCTTTTTCCTATTTAATATGGTGGAGATAATTGCCTGTATCTACACTATTGTAGCACAGGCAAGTAGTGCAACACAGCAAAACTAGCCAGAGGTGACAGAGTAACATTTATATAGTGTTGAGACCCAGCTGAGATGGAGAGCAGATAGTATCTAGAGCAAGTGCGTGGATGAGCTCCTGAGAATTTTCTTCTCCCCACTCTTTGTCTAAGTGATGTTTAACTGAGAGAAGCAGCTCAGGTAAAGAACAATGCCAAGGACCATAAAAGATATACAAAGAAAATATCATCCAAAGAAAATGGTCATAGTGATTTTAAATTTAACAAAAATAGAATCTAAGAATATCATACTAATCGAGGAATGGGAAGTTTTTGATTGAGACAGGGTAACCTTGTGAGGGTAGAGTGTGGCAGGTGAGTGAGGACCAAAGGTAGGTGAGTAAGGGGAGTTGAGGGAGTGTGGACCATATGTAGTTGAGCAGATTATAATGGCAGAGACTCTCTTCCTTGAGGTGGGTCCCACACATCCGCACCCTAACTCACCATATGGGCAAAACCCTTGTGCTATGTTTAGCTCCTTCCCTAAGTGATTAATAACCAGTCATTGTAGCTGATGTACCCAGAGGAATATAAACCCACAAGAAAATAGTAGGTTATAAATGAAGAATGCAGTCATTGAAATAAAGAAATAATTAGATGGATTCATGAGTTTATATATTTAACCAATAAATATGTTTAAAAATATAGTTTATTATGTTAAACTATAGCATCAAAAAAGTGAAAATAAAATTTACAGGATGGGAGAAAATGGTTGCAAAATTTTTATCTGATTATAAATCATACATGGGCTAGAATATACAAAGAACTCTTAAAACTCAGCAATCAAAGAAATAACTCATTAAAAATGGGCACTGGATCTAAATAGATATTTCTTCAAAGAAAATATACAAATGAAGAATGCTCAGCATCATTAGACAACAAGAAAATGCGAATTAAAGACACAAGATACAACTGCATAAGCACTAGAGTGGCTATATTCAAAAAGAAAGATAATAACAAGTGTTGGTAAGGATGTGGAGAAATTAGAATCATTATATTTAGTTGATGGATATGTAAATACTGCAGTCACTTTGGAAAACAGTCTGGAAGACTATTTAAATGTGGAGTTTGCATATAACCCAGCAATTCTACTCCTAGGTATATAGCAAAGAAAAATATGAACACGTCTCCTAGGCACGTAGCCAAGAAAAATAAAAACACATGGATAGTTGTAGCAATACTCTTCATAATAGCCAAAAAGTGGAAACAACACAAATGCTTATCAACTAGTGAATAAATAAAATGTGGTACACCCACACAATGGGATATTATTCAGCAATAAAAAAGAAAGTACTGATACATATTACACTATGGATAAACCTTGAAAACATTATACCAAGTGAAAAATGCCAGTCATGAAAGACCACATATTGTACTGTGTTTCCCCGAAAATAAGACCTAGCTGGACAATCAGCTGTAATGTGTCTTTTGGAGCAAAAATTAATATATGATCCGGTATTATATATATTATATATTACATGTTATGTTATGTTATGTTATGTTATGTTGTTATGTTATAATAAAGACCCGATCTTATAGTAAAATAAGACCAGGTCTTATACTAATTTTTGCTTCAAAAGATGCATTAAAGCTAATTGTCCAGATGGGTCTTATTTTCAGGGAAACACGGTATGATTCTATTGACATGAAATGACAGAATAGGCACACCTATAGAAGTAGAAAATATGTCACTGGTTGACCAGGGCTGAGAAAGTTGGAAGAAAATTGAGAGTGACTGCTATGGGCATAGAATTTCTTTTTGGGTGATGAAAATAAAATTGATTGTGGTGATGGTTGCACAACTGCAAACATACTAAAAACCATTGAATTGTACATTTCAAATAGTTGTGTTGTATGGTATGTGCACTGTGTATCAATAAAATAATTAAAAATAAAACACTAAGAAAAATGGATAAAGACAACAAAGAAGTTAGTGACTTGGGAGATTATGTTGATGGATTCTCACAGGAACATTTAGGAGTACATAAAAAGATGGGAATGCCTTTTAAAGTATGGAAGATAAACTTGAAAGAGTCAACATCCAGGTGTAGGAGTCTTAGAATAAGAGAGTTAAAATTCACAAAATCATACGTGGGCTTTGGGGGGTAGGAGTGAGTAGAAAGAGAAAGAGATGAGAGTATGCAAAGGTACTTGTTTTGTGTGAGGAGATAGATATTAATACCTCAACAAACAAAAGGGAGAATAAAAACAAATATGAGTATTAATAACTTATCAATAACCATCTCAAGAATACAAATAAAATGCATACTTCAAACTGTCAGTAAAAAATGTTATTTCTAAAGGGAGGGAGGAAAGCAATAAAACAGAAACAAAAACTAAAGGTAAATAGAAAACAAGGAATAACATGTCAAAAATAAATCCTAATAAAACAATAATTACAATAAACAAATGCAAGTTAGATTCAATAATCAAGAAGCAGACTCCCATATCAGATGTTAAGCATGATCCAGCAATATATTTATCAGGAGACATATTTAAAGTAGTAGGATGAAGAAAGTTTGGAAATAAAGGATGAACTTAAGTTCAACTTTTGCTTCCATATTTTCTTTTCAAAATCTATTATTTCACATTAGGTTTTGTGTCAGACTTTGAAAGCGCACATAACTGACTGCTCACCTCAATATTATTTTGCCATCCCAGAACTTGTGCAGGAATAATGATCATGTGATGGTGTAAGTTACTTTTGTGTATATCCAGGAAAAAAATTTCAGAAATACCACAAGGTGTGTCATCTAGATTTATTATTAAATATAAATATTTACTTTGAAACTCTGGATGTAACTTGGAGTGAAATGCTATTGTGACATAAAAGTGATTTTGGAGCTGCCTTGATTTATATTTATATAAGATTTTCAAACAAGATGAAATATCAGGTTTTACATATCTAAAAGATTGCTTGAGGGAAATGCATTCTAGCCTGACAGAACTTATTAACAATAAATTGTTGCTTATATAAAAAGTAGTTGGATTTTTGGTGGCTGACATTTCTTGGCCTTGGTAGCTCAGTTATTTTTTCATGATTCCAGCTGCAGAGCTATTCTTGTCATATTATGTCAGGGAAGATTCATAATTAATTTTAATTTTTATCTATCAATCATCTATCTACCTACACTTTGTATGAAGAAATATTAACATAGATTTTAAATACTTAGAAATTTTATTCAAAAAAAGCACAAAGCCTATGTTTGTAAATTCCATGAATTATATTACACCACCACTTTGTCTAAACCTGAATTTGAAAATGCAATGAGTTTTTACTTTGGTAAAATAACGAGTTAGCAACTTTACCATTAAAAGTTGAAAAAAATCTGCCATTGGGCACTCTTATTTCTCCACATCCTCAGGGGAAAGTGGGCATCTATTTCAGTATCCCAAGTGTGCAGTATTGTGATTGCAGGACCAACTAGCCACTAATAGTGCTGCAGACACAATTGTGTCTACATTAAACATTTACACTTTTCAAAGTTGACCACTAAATAAAATATAATAAAACAATCATTTTGAGAATGAAATATCAGATTATTACATTTATTATTTGATGGGTGTATTTGATTTTTGCGTCAATCTTGGTAAAATATTAATTTTCGCATTTGCCCATTCTCTTTTCAGTGAAATTATATATTCAGTATATCTCTGTAAATAAATATATGGAAAAAGATATACCAGGCAAACATCATTCAAAAGAAAATCTAGGATAGTAATTATAAATCAAACTAATAAAATCCTTATGCCAAATAAATAAGTATTCATTTAAAACACACATGCAGAGGAGTGAGGATAGTCAAAAAGGTTAGCATATTTAAGACTATGACTATAAATAAAATCTCAAATAATGACAAAACATTACATGATATTTTTATCCATAATGCAATAAAACTGGAAATAAAAAGGTGATAACTGAAAAAAGATTATATATCTGAAAACTGAAAAAACAGAATTAACTTTGAGGGTAAAGAAAATGGGAAATTTAAAATATTTAAATTGAATATTGAAAGCATTATATGTCAAATGTTACAAGACACAGATAAAACAGTACGTAAAGAGAAATTTGCAACTTTAGCTCTAAAAAGATTGAAAACAAAAGAACCAATGTTTAACCACAGAAATAAGAAAATAGTGACCAAATAAACGAGAGAGAGAGAGAGAGAGAGAGAGAGAGAGAGAGAGAGAGAGAGAGAGAAAGAGAAAGAGAGAGAGGGAGAGATATGTTTAACAGATACAGAACATTGAAAATTCATTTTTTAAAGTGTCATAGGTTAGGTAACCTTATGGAAAGACAGTTGAAGAAAAAGTAAACATGTAAATAAACAAAATGCAGAATTTTAAAGAAAACTAACATAATGAGGTTATAAGACTCATGCCAGACATAATGAGATTCAAAGAAACATGACAAAAAATATTGAAACAACGACTTCATCAAAATGGTGACGTGAGGTGAGCCTCTGTAAAGCTCCCCTGGAATTTACAACTAATCGAGCAACAATAACTCCACAAAGGACTCCCTGCACAGCAGACAGGCAAGACGAAGAGGCCCACTACTAAAATCACCTAAAGGTGGGCAAATCGCGCAACCAGGGAAGGAGGGAAGGGAGAAGTGCAGAGATGGAGCCGCGTGGCCGCAGGACGCAGACCTAGCTCGGTGCTCTGAGCTCACTGCATCCCGGAACTACCACAGCTGCAGGAGAGGGAAGAACTTGAACTGCTAGGGTTCCGTTTATGGCCCACAGGGCTGAGGAAGCAGCATATAACACGGCTGAACCCAATGCTCACGGCAGAGAGCTCGGAGCAAAGACTGAGGCTGAAAAAGGTGGTTTAAGCCCTCACTACTGAGCAGAGAACAGAAGCCTTAGGCACTTAGCCTAGCTGCTCCTTCCCTACCCTCCCAGACCTCACCCTGTCCCCACCTGCCCAGTGCTAGAAGTAGAAAAGTAGCAGTGTCAGATCAAAATGACAGAATATTTACAGTTCTAAGAATTGTGGTCCACAGATATGGACTCGCAGCCCAACTAGTTTTGGCAAAGGGGAGGGAGCTGTAGAAGCAGGACTGGCTGAGGTGGTGGTTGCTGCCATTGCTCTGGCCACCTCTCACAACCCACCTTGCCCCTATCCCCACCTTTCTGGGTAGAAGTAAACAAAGCTGCTGAAGCACACAGGCTCTGAATCTGGGGCAAGAAGAGCTTTGAAACCTCAGAAGCTCTTGACATCCCCCCACGGAGATGGTGCCATATGTTCACAGAAGAGAAGCCTGCCTTCCAGGCAATCCCCCCATTGAGAGAGAAGCTGGAATAGTGCAGAGAAAACATAACATTACAGTGTGAGAGAGAATAAAAGGCTGCAGTCAGAGAGAAAATAAAAAACTCTACCAACTGTCGGAAGCCATAGAAATCCCCAGGCCTTGCCTAGGCAGAACTTCCTGGTCACAAAACCCAAAGCCCGCGCGCGCCAAACCCAGAGCCCGCGCGCGCCAAACCCAGAGCCCGCGCGCGCCAAACCCAGAGCCTGCCCATTTCCTTGTACCTCATATGGCATCGCCCTGTCCTAGCCTATCAGCCCGCGACAAGTACCTCGCCACCCTATGACATAGCATATCCCACCCCCATCTGACATAGCTATATATATAACCCGCCATCGTAATAAAATTTTGAGGCTTGATCAGATCCCTGTCTTGCCTCCATTCTTCGCGTCTCCTGTCTCCCCCTTTTTTTTTTCATCCTCAACAGGTTTCTTCCCCTCGTCCCACGTTGCATTGTCCTGCCGGTCGGGACATTTTGGCGCCCAACGTGGGGCCCGAGGTACGAAGATTCTATGAGGACACCTACTCTGGAAACCGCCGCGGCCCCCCCCCCCTCCCTGAGCCTCCACGGGCTGGCTTCTTTCGAGCCCACGCAGTTTTCACTCGTGGGACAAGACTCGAGGGCCTCCCCGGCGCGAGTGTGGCTTGTTTCGAGCCCGTAAGGGACAAGACTCGACAGCCCCCTCGGCAGTAAAAAGGCTCGTTTGGAGTTCACGAGGTATTCACCCGTAAGAAAAGACTCCAAGTTTGCCCGACGTTGGAGTAGCCGCCCAGCGAAGGACGAGAGATTGGTGAGTAGGTGATTGACATGGGACAGGAGTTGAGTTCACATGAACTCTTCCTTAAGGGTATTAAGGAATCTCTCAAGATGCGGAGAGTTAAGGCTAGAAAAAAAGATTTACGTGAGTTTTTCAGTTTTGTCTCTGATATCTGCCCCTGGTTCCCCCAAGAAGGAACGATTGATCAAAAATATTGGAAGAGAGTTGGAGACTGTTTTAATGATTACTATCGGGTTTTTGGACCCAACAAGGTCCCTGTATCGGCATTCTCATATTGGAATCTGATTAATGATATCCTAAAAATACATTCCTCAGACCCAGATGTTAGAGAGATCTTACAGACAGGGGAAACAGTCCTAAAAGAGAGTTCCCGCCCTCCTTCTGTCTGCCAATCTGTTTCAATAGACATGCCAGAGGAACCTAAAAAACAAGCTGATAATCAGGAAGCCTCTGCCTTAGAGAATCACCCATTAAAAGACCCCCCTAAAATCTACCCTTCCCTTTTGGCCTTTAATAATCAGGACCAGCTCTCCCCAAGAGACCAGATAGATTTAGAGGAACAAGCTGCCCGCTATAATAAAAAAGAAGATCCCTGGGGCCTCGCCGCGCCAACCTTGCGCGCCCCTTCACAAAAAATACATACCCCTCCCCCTTATGTCCCCCCTCAGGAACTCCCAACATTCTATGACCCAGTCTTAAACCCAAACCCACCCCTATTCCCTCAAGACACCCTAGTTCAAAACACCCCATCCTTAACCGATCCCATTAGGCAGGCAAAAATATCTTTAACCCAAGAAATTTCTTCTCTTAGAGAGACACTCCAACAAAAACGCGAACATATGCAACTCCTAAAGGAGCTGCATGCCCTTGAAAAAGAACTTAAAACCTTAATGCCTAACCAAAACCCTGAAAAACCTCAAAAAGGCCCAATACTTAATAAAAAGACCCTAATGACCTTTCCAGTTACCCGCAGCCAAAACCGTGGCCCACCCTCTCAAGCGGATACAATGGAAGAGACTGACAATGAACCCCCCGACTCTCATAATCCCCCCTCGGCCGATGAGGCCTCTGACACAGAAGACCCAGAAGATAACACTCCCAACTCCAATGATCCCACTGGCCAAAAATATCACCGGCTAGGCATCAAACATATTAAAGATTTAAAAGGTGCAGTAAGCTCTTATGGCCCAACAGCGCCCTACACCTTGGCAATTCTTGAAGGTCTCAGTGACCGTTGGCTCACACCCAATGATTGGTTTAAATTAGCTCGTGCCACCCTTTCTGGGGGGGACCACGTCCTCTGGCACACAGAGTTTAAAGAAAACTGCCGAGAGATAGCACAGCGCAATAATGAAAATAGAACAACAAGATCATGGACTCGGGATAAATTACTAGGAGAAAAACCCTATCATACCAATGAAATCCAGGCAACTTTTCCCCCGGGGCTGTTAGCTCAAATTCAGAACGCTGGTCTCAAGGCGTGGCGCCGCCTACCTCCAAGAGGCTCCGCTACCACCTCCCTGGCAAAGATTCGTCAGGGCCCCGAGGAGCCATATTGTGAGTTTATCAGCAGACTCACCGACGCCGCCGAACGGTTGGTCGGAGAAGGCGAGAACGACAGCGCCTTTGTTAAACATTTAGCCTATGAAAATGCTAACCCCACTTGCCAGGCAACCATTCGCCCCCACCGTGGAGGCAACCTTGCTGACTACATTAAACTATGCTCAGGGGTTGGAGCCTCTCATACCTTGGGACTCGCTATCGGAGCCGCCCTCCGAGACTTTGCCTCAAACAAGCCTCCTAATCAACAATCTAGATTATGTTTCTCCTGTAAACAACCTGGACACTTTAGTCGAGATTGCCCAATAAAAAATAGAGGTCCACAACCCCAAAATTCATCACAGCCCCCACCGACACCCTCCAGACCAATGCCTTCCACCGTGTGCCCAAGATGTCGACGGGGCAAACATTGGGCCTCTGATTGTTATTCTAAAACAGATATTGAAGGTATCCCCCTTTCCAGGAAACCGGGAAACCCCAGTCGGGGCCAGCCCCTGGCCCCTCCATCGGGACACAACCTAGGGGCTGTCAGGTTTGTTCCCCAACAACCAAGTCCTCAGATCCTCCCAGCTCAAGTGTCGGTTCCCTCCACCGGGCGCCACAAGCGTGCTATTACAGCCATTCCCTTACTCGTAGGGCTAGGAATTACTGCTGGAATAGCCTCGGGTACCGCGGGAGTAGGTGTTGCAGTCCAGTCCTACAATAAACTATCACGCCAGCTGATAGATGATGTCCAAACACTTTCTGGGACCATCAATGATCTCCAAGATCAGATTGACTCTTTAGCTGAAGTAGTCTTACAAAACCGTCGAGGCCTAGATCTTCTCACTGCAGAACAGGGAGGTATCTGCTTAGCTTTACAGGAACGCTGCTGCTTCTATGCTAACAAGTCTGGGATCGTCCGAGACAAGATCAAAAAACTACAAGAGGACCTAGTAAAAAGACGCAAAGAACTCTTCGAAAACCCACTCTGGACGGGTCTCAACGGACTTCTCCCCTACCTGCTCCCCACCCTTGGCCCCCTCCTATGCATCCTTCTCTTAATAGCCTTCGGGCCATGGGCTTTTAGGCGCATTACTGACCTCATTAAAAACCAAATCGATGCTGTTTTGGCCAAACCAATCCAAATCCATTATCAGCGGCTAGCAACAGGGGACGGCCTCGAAGAAGGCTATCTTGGCTTCCTCCCCACGGGGACGACATAATACTAAGGGTATGTCTACTCCCCCCACGAGTTGGGGAGGGGTATGGGCACCGAGGTGAGTGCAAAGCAAAGCATTTGCAAGGAAAGGGCTCGACTCACAACGGTCGGCTCCCTTTAACTTTCCTGAGAACATACCTGGTTTGCATAGAGGTTGGTATCAAAAAATCTCTACCTCTCCTCCACAAAAGATACCCAAAACCATCCAATAACGAGCTCTGCTCGTTGGAGGAACCAGGCCTCTGTTCCCTCACTCGGTCAAGGCCCACCTCCTTAAAACAAACAAAAAGGGAGGAGATGTCGGAAGCCATAGAAATCCCCAGGCCTTGCCTAGGCAGAACTTCCTGGTCACAAAACCCAAAGCCCGCGCGCGCCAAACCCAGAGCCCGCGCGCGCCAAACCCAGAGCCCGCGCGCGCCAAACCCAGAGCCTGCCCATTTCCTTGTACCTCATATGGCATCGCCCTGTCCTAGCCTATCAGCCCGCGACAAGTACCTCGCCACCCTATGACATAGCATATCCCACCCCCATCTGACATAGCTATATATATAACCCGCCATCGTAATAAAATTTTGAGGCTTGATCAGATCCCTGTCTTGCCTCCATTCTTCGCGTCTCCTGTCTCCCCCTTTTTTTTTTCATCCTCAACAGGTTTCTTCCCCTCGTCCCACGTTGCATTGTCCTGCCGGTCGGGACAACCAACACCTACTGGAAAACAAAAGAAAGACCTCTTCTTCTCAACCTGTTGCAGAACCTACTTCTGTAGATGTCTAGGAAGAGAAAAAAAATAAATCAGTAATTGCCACGAGTAACCAAGGCAATAAGACAGCTCAGAAAGAAAGTGAAAAGTCTCCAAGGTGAACTTAAACACATAGAAATATGTGACTTAAATAACAGAGAATTCAAGATTGCAGTTCTGAAAAAACTCAACAAGATGCAAGAAAACAGAGACAGGCAGTTTAATGAACTCAGAAACACAATCAAAGAACAAAGTGAACATTTTACCAAAGAGATTGAAATTTTAAAACAGAACCAAACAGAATTTCTGGAGATTAAGAATCCAATAGAAGAAATGAAGAATGAAATAGCCAACTTAGGTAGTAGAGTTGACCGGATGAAGGAAAGAATCAGTGACATCAAAGATAGAAACCTGGAAATTATACAGATGGAAGAAGAAAGAGACTTGAGACTTAAAAGAAATGAAAGAACTCTATAAGAACTTTCTGACTCCATCAGAAAGAGCAATATAAGAATAAAAGGCATACGAGAAGGAGAAGAAAGAGAGAAGGGAACAGAGAGTATATTCAAACAAATAATTGATGAGAACTTCTCAAACTTGTGGAAAGAACTGGATCCTCAAATCCAAGAAGCAAATAGAACACCTAATTACCTCAATCCCAATAGGCCTTCTCCAAGTTACATTGTATTGAAGCTCTCAAAAAATTAATGACAAAGAAAGAATCCTTAAGGCAGCCAGGGAAAAGAAGATGGTAACGTACAAAGGAAAGCCCATTAGATTATCATCAGATTTTTCAGCAGAAACTCGATAAGCCAGGAGGGAGTGGAACCAAATATTCAAACTACTGAAAGAGAGAAATTATGAGACGAGCATAATATACCCAGCAAAGTTATTCTTTATATATGAAGGAAAAATAAAGACCGTTCCAGCCATACAGAAGCCGAGGGAATTTTCTAATAGACAACCTGCACTACAAGAAATACTAAAGGAGGCTATGCGACCACCATCAACAGGGACAATTTGTGGCAACCAAAACATAAAAAGGAGGGCAGTAAAGGCTTGAAACGGAATATGGGAATGCAGCAAGTAAGTATGTTGAAGAAAATGGAATACTCTAAATACCAAACTTTCTTTTTCATAAACTTAATGGTAACCATTCAAAAAAAATTCAGAACTGAAATATATACTGTAGTAAAAGAAGAAACAGGGAAAAATCACAGAATACCACCACACAGAAATAATACACAACAACAAAAAGGCAAAGGGACAATGGAGACATAGCCTTACCAGAAAACTAAAGACAGAATGACAGGAAATCCTCACATATCAATAATCACCCTAAATGTAAACAGACTGAACTCACCAATAAAAAGCCACAGAGTAGCAGATTGGATCAAAAAACTAAACCCAACCACATGCTGTATCCAAGAGACAAATCTCAGCTACAAGGACACGCATAGACTCAAAGTGAAAGGGTGGACATTGACACTCCAAGCAAATGGTACCCAGAGAAAATCAGGTGTAGCCATAATGATATCAGATGAAACAGACTTCAGGGTGAAAAAGGTAACGAGAGACAAAGATGGACATTTCATAATGGTAAAGGGACTATACAACAATAAGACATAACAGTCATCAATATTTATGCTACCAATCAGGGAGCACCAAAATATACCAAGCAACTACTAACAGAACTAAAGGGAGAAATTGACCAAAACACAATTATACTAGGGGACTTATATACATCATTGACAGCTATGGATAGATCATCCAAACAGAAAATAAATAACGAAATAGCAGCCCTAAATGACACATTAGATGAAATGGACATAATTGACATTTACAGAGCACTTCATCCTAAAACATCAGATGTACATTTTTTTCTAGTGTACATGGAACATTCTCAAGGATAGACCATATATTGGGACATAAAACTAGCCTCAGCAATTTTAAGAAGATTGAAGTCATACCAAGCATATTATCTGATCACAAGGCTTTGAAATTGGATATCAACTGCAAAAAGAAAGCAGGAAAAACCACAAATGTATGGAGATTAAACAACACACTTTTAAAGAATGACCGGGTCAAAGAAGAAATTAGAGGAAAGATCAAAAGATACATAGAAACAAATGAGAATGAAAATATATCCTACCAAAATTTTTGGGCTTCAGCGAAAGCAGTTTTAAGAGTGAAATGTATATCATTACAGGCCTATCTCAAGAAACAAGAAAAATCCCATATAAATAACCTCACATTATAACTCAAAGAACTAGAAAAAGAAGAACAAATGAAACCAAAGGTCAGCAGATGAAAAGAAATAATAAAAATCAGTGCAGAACTAAATGAAATAGAGAACAAAAAGACAATAGAAAAGACTAATGTGACAAAGAGCTGCTTCTTTGAAAAGATTAACAAAATTGACAAACCCTTGGCTAGATTCACTAAGATAAAAAAAGAAAAGACACTAATAAACAAAATCAGAAATGAAAGAGGGGAAGTTATCACAGATGCCACAGAAATACAAAGGATCATCCAAGAATACTATGAAGGACTATATGACAAATTCTATTACCTAGAGAAATAGACAAGTTCTTAGAAACATATAGCCTTCCAAGGCTGAACCATGAAGAACTGGAAAATCTAAATAGACCTATCACCAGTAACGAAATTGATTTAGGCATCCGAAACCTTCCCAAAAGCAAAAGTCCGGGACCAGATGGCTTCACTAGTGAATTCTACCAAACCTTCAAAGAGGATCTAATACCAATCCTGCTCAAACTCTTCTAAAAAATTGAAAAAGAGATAGTACTCCCTAACTCATTTTATGAGGCCAACATTACCCTGACACTAAAACCTGGGAAGAATAACACAAAAAAAGAAAAAATACAGACCAATATCTCTGATGAATACAGATGCAAAAATCCTAAACAAACTTCTAGCAAATCGAATGCAGCAATACATTAAAAAGATTATTTATCACGACCAAGTGGGGTTTATCCCAGGGGCACAAGGATGGTTCAACATCCGCAAATCCATCAATGATACATCACATAAACAAAATAAAGGACAAAAATCATATGATTATATCAATTGATGCGGAAAAGCATTTGACAAGATGCAACATCCATTTATGATTAAAACATTTAATCAAATAGTTATAGAAGGAATATACCTTCACATAATAAAGGCCATATATGACAAACCCTCAGCTAATCTCATAATTAATGATGAAAAACAGAAGCCCTTTGCTCTAAGTTCAGGAACACGACAGGGCTGTCCCCTATCACCTCTGCTTTTCAAAATAGTGTTGGAAGTCCTTGCCAGAGCAATCAGGCAAGAGAAAGAAATAAAAGGCATCCAAATTTGGAATGAAGAAGTTAAAATATCACTCTTTGCAGACGACATGATGTTATACACAGAAAACCCTAAAGACTCCACCAAAAAAGCTATTAGAAACAATCAACGAATACAGTAATGTTGCTGGCTACATAATCAACGTACAAATGTCCATTGCATTTCTATATACTAACAATGAAATCTCAGAAAAAGAAATACAAAAAAAATTCCTTTTGCAATTGCAGCAAAAAGAATAAAATACCTAGGAATAAACTTAATGAAGGATGTGAAAGACCTATGTGTTAAAAACTATAAGACATTTTTAAAACAAATTGAAGAAGATACAAAGAAATGGAAAGACATTCTGTGCTCATGGATTAGAAGAATCAACATAGTTAAAATGGCCGTATTACCCAAAGCAAAATGCAGATTCAATGTGAGCCCCATCAAAATCCCAATGGCAGTTTTTAAAGAAATAGAACAAAAAATCATCAAATTTGTATGGAACCACAAAAAACCCCGGATAGCTAAAGCAATCTTAAGAAAAAAGAACAATGCTGGAGGTATCACACTCCCTGACTTTAGCTTGTGCTACAGGGCTACAATAATCAAAACAGCATGGTATTGGCAGAAAAACAGACACATAGACCAATGGAATAGAATTGAGAACTCAGAAATAAAACCACATAAATATGGACAGATAATTTTTGACCAAGAAGCAAAAAACATACACTGGAGAAAAGACAGCCTCTTCAATAAATGGTGCTGGCAGAATTGGATAGCCACGTGCAAAAGAATGAAACTAGACTGTTATCTGTCACCATGTACCAAAATTAATTCAAAATGGATCAAAGACTTAAGCATAAGACTTGAAACAATAAACTACATAGAAGAAAACATAGGTTTTAAACTTATGTACCTTGGGTTCAAAGAGCATTTTATGAATTTGACTCCAAAGGCAAGGGAAGTAAAAGGTAAAATAAACGAATGGGATCATATCAAACTTTAAAGCTTCTGCACAGCAAAAGAAATCATCAACAAAATAAAGAGGCAACCAATTGAATGGGAGAAAATTTTTGCAAACAGTACCTCCAATAAGGGTCTAATATCCATAATATACATGGAACTCATAGAACTCAATAACAAAAAAATCAACCAGCCCAATTGAAAAATGGGCAGAGGATCTGAAGAGACATTTCTCCAAAGAGGACATACACATGGCTAATAGACATATGAAAAAATGCTCATCATCACTAATCATCAGAGAAATGAAACTAAAAACCACAATGAGATATCACCTCACTCCAGTTAGAATGGCTATCATAAACAAGACAAATAGTAACAAGTGTTGGAGAGACTGTGGAGAAAAAGGAACCCTCATACACTGTTGGTGGGAATGCAGACTGGTGCAATCGCTATGGAAGGCAGTGTGGAGGTTCCTCAAAAAATTACAAATAGAATTACCATATGACCCAGCAATCCGTCTCCTGAGTATCTACCCAAAATATCTGAAAGCATTTATCGATAAAGACACGTGTGCTCCAATCTTAATTGCAGCTTTGTTTACCGTGGCCAAGACATGGAAACAACCAAAATGTTCTTCGATAGGTGAATGGATAAAGAAGTTGTGGTATATATACACAATGGAATACTATTCAGCAGTAAGAAAATATGAAATAGGACCATTTGTGACAACATGGATGGATCTTGAGATTTTAATGCTAAGTGAAATGAGTCAGACTGAAAAAGCAAAGAACCATATGATTTCACTGATATGTGGTATACAAACTGAAAACAATGAAAGAACAAAACAAACAAACGAGAAAAAAAAACATCTCATAAACACAGACAATAGTTTAGTGGTTATCAGAGGGTAAGGGGTAGGTGGGTGGTAGATGAGGGTAAAGGGTATCAAATATATGGTGATGGAAGGAAAAATGACTCTGGGTGGTGAACACACAATATGATTTATAGATGATGTAATACCGAATTGTACACCTGAAATCTATGTAACTTTACTAACAATTGTCATCCCAATAAACTTTAATAAAAAAAAGTATTGAGAACTTCAATACATTTGAAAACTAGATAAAATAAAAATATTTCTTCCAAAATATGTCAAAATTTGTATGAAAAGAAATGAACTCTTGAATATATCTAAACCACTAAAGAAGTTAAAATGATAAGAATATAATTTAAGGGGCAATCCTCGTAAGAGACACCTTAGGCAAAGGCTCCATATCCAGTTTTATATGTAACATCTAATGTGTAATACCAACCGAACTTTCCACCAAAAACTCATCCATATCTTCTACAGGTTTTTCCACAAAAGATAAGTGGGAAAGCTCTAAATTTATTTTTAATCCTAGTAAAAGTTTGATTCCCAAAGTGGTTGAAGACAATTGATCAAATGAAAGTGTTTTCAGCTTTATGTAACAGAAAAACCAACTTAACAATAGTTTAAATAAATAGGGATTTATTCTCCCTCACAACAAGACATCCAGAAGTATTATTTTCTTTGATTGATGCAGCTATTTAATGATGAAATGAGAGAGGCTGTTTTTATCTTTCTACTCTTGTCTTGGTAGGAGGTTGGTTTTCTTCCTCATCCTGGATATTGCATGATCAGAAGTGGGCTGTTGCAGCTCCACATACTATAATTACCTTCAAGACAATGAAAAGGGAGAAAGGGAGAGCTAGGCACATTCCTTTGCTTCATCACTAAAATAAGAGTTCTCCCAGATACCTCCTTTAGTTGACTTCGGCTTAAATCCTGTTGGCCAGAATCAGATCACAGGGGCACACCTAGCTATAGGAGATTTAGAAAACAAGTAACAGGACTATTTTGACTTACTTTTAATCAGTGGTTCTCAAAGTGTGATCTGGGAACTCCTCTCTTTTTCAGGGGATCTGAAAGGTCAACACTATTTTCATAATAATACTAAGATGTTATTTGCCTCTCTCAGTCTCAGGTCCCCCCCACACACACACCCCAAGTATAGAGTCCAGACTACATGATCTGTGATAATTATGATGTTAATGATCTGATGGGTGTGGAATGTATGTTCATGCATTTTTGTATTCTAAATATTTCTCAATAGACTTAACACACATAAATTAAAGCTCTTTGGGGTCCTCAGTGCTTTATACAAATGTAAAAAGGCCTGAGGAAAAAAGCTTAAAAACTGCTGGCTTAAACTATTCAAGATTTTTGAACTGTTAGGAAGATTGCTGCGTTGAATAAATTGGAGTTTTATTTGCAAAGAAGATGTAGGGTTTGGTTTTGTGTAGAAAGCTAATGAAGTCTGAGCAATCTATATAAGAAAATAAAATTATATGATCACTCCATTTAAAAACAGACAATTCCTAAGTGAATTATTAGAAAAATGACTACAACATTATATTAAAAATCAATACATCCTGACCAATTAGGATTTTTTTCTGGAATGCATAGGTGGTTCATCATCAGAAAATTTATCAATGTAATCTAACATATAAATGGTCTAAATTATTTAAATGATATGATTACCTCAAATATGTTATAAAGGTCAAAATCAATTTTATAACAAAAATTTTCAGACAATTATGAACTAAAGGGACATTTCACTTGATAAAACGTATTTACTAAAGCATTTTAAGCAAACATCATGCTACATGCATTTTTTTAAGATCAAGAACAATATAATATGCTATAGCACAGCAACTGTACAATACAGGTTTAGAGAACCTGATTAAAATATATATGGACTGACAGAGATTTCTTACTTTCAGATGATATGATTATTTATATGGGAAGCCCAACAGAATCAACAAGTTATTAAAGCTATAAAGGGAGCTTGCTGAATAAAAAAGAAAATGTTACAAACTTCCTTAACATTTTTCTGATCTAGGAGTAAGCAACTGGAAACTATCAGAAAACAGAAAATGCACTTTGTACTTAAGAACATTTGGTCTCTTTTTCTTGCTGTAGCTATTAAAAGAGAGCTAATATGTCATTTAATGAACTTTTATTGATAAACAAATATAGCAAAGCACCATCCTTGGTGATCAGCATACAGAATTATCAAAGAGAAAAAAATACCCCTTTTCAATGGAATAGCTTAATAAATGAAGATGATATGTACCAAAGAGTAAGTTTGTATTTTGTATCTAATATAATAATAAAGCACATTTTTCTTAACATTATTGCTTTTGGAACCAATTTTTTGACTAAAGATGCCCAAAACAATATTATATTTATTTGTCTCTTGAGGATATTATCAATTAGTAACTGTTTTTTATTTATTTTTTAAATAAGTATCCAATTACCTGACATCAATTAAGCATTCATTGTAATCTTACAGCTAGCAGTGCACACAGGTGCTTTAGACAGAAATATAAAATATAAAATATAATTCCTGACTATGAGGACCTTAGAAGCTAGTTGAGGAAATAAAACAGGCACAGGAAACAACAGGATAGCAACTGTGAAACAACTACTAATCTATGTAGTAAAACCTCTGTAATGAGAGTTCACTAGAAATAAACTAATCAAAATTAGTCAAACATATACTTTCTTCCTCCAAGTATATAAAATAACTCAGTTAAGCTAAATAATGATCCATAAATTAACGTATGCTGAGTCATCATGCATAAATAATTTCTATGGTGTAAATACCTCCACTGTAGAGAGTTTCAAGTTACCAATGGTTTAACAGAATTTCTTAATATTTACAGAATTTTCTTAATATTCACAAACCTGTATGAGCTGGCTCCCACAAGCTACTTTAAAAGCATACACACTCATTATCTCACTCTGATTACTGGAGATGTTTTCTTAACAGACTGTTGAAATCTAAAATGTCTTATTTCTCATATGTCTTTTCAGAAAAAAAAAACAAAACAAAAAACAGAAAAACTACAGATGCCATCAGAAATATTTGAATGCTTACAGTCTATGAAACCATACCGTTTACCACCGTATTTAAAATAAACTGTGACAAGATAGATGTATTTTTTGATGTGCTTATGACATTCTCTGCATTTCATTGAAATTATTTTCTTTCTTCATAGAGAAAGCCTCATCTGGGAGAAGATTTATCTTCTTCTCAGTATCCTCCAGACAAACTCATTTTTTCTCAAATGTTATTTTCATGTGTGCTTTAAAAGCTCCTTAGCTCCTTAGCACTTACTAGTTGAAACACATCTTAGACTTGGTTTATGTGAGATACAGCAATGCGGATTACTTGTGACAGGAATGTTAGAGAGTTGAGCTGGATACTATTTTGCGACAGTTGTTCTGTTGATGTTTACGGCTCAGACTTTGGGAAAAAAACTGTTCTCTGGGGTCCTTTGGAGTAACTATGTTAGTGTTGCAGGCAGGTACTAGTGCCACTGGCTTTGAGCTTGGTGTGCCTTGAAAGCAGGGGAAATGTAGACAGTTTTACTGAAATTCTACATGTCTGCCTCCTCTGTCTATAGAATAATAAGGTTTGACACCCAGATTATTTGAGTTTCCAGGAAAGACTGTGGGAGATACACTCCTGAATTATAAAGGCAGTTTCACATCAAATCTTTTATTAAAGTCATTACCATTCTCCATAAATCTCAATAGGTCACTTAGATGGAGAAAATAGGGATATGGCATGCAGTAATATAATGTGGACAGGGGTGGGGGGGATTTAGAGAGATAAAATGAGGAAGGAAAATGTTTTGAAAATGTATTGAAATGCATTGTATCAAAGAGACACATTTAAACTGTTCAGGTTTGATAAGGAACGAAAAAAATAATTTATATCCAGGACAGTGAACACATGCATGTAATATATATTGAAATCTCAGAGAATCAGTTCCCTGGAGGAAATTTCTTCATTTGATGCATTATGGTATAAAATAAGTAAAGGCATGATCTTGCGTGTATGGGTTTTAAAGAATATATAAAGATATTTGACATTCTTATTCATTTAAAAACATGAATTGATGAAAATGAAATAAGTAATGATGAGATCACACTTTCAACTTAAATTGAACAATGATTTATTTATCGTATAACATATGAGAATTATTCTGTAGGTTCTATGGTGGCCACAGGTATGAATAAATAGCATGTCTTTAACCATGAAGAGCTTATAATCTAGCAGAGGAAATGAAACCATACATAATTAGATTTAAAATGTGGCAGGTCATGATAAGAGTTTTACGAGGTCTGACAATTAAGTTCACGAACTCATCCTAGAAAAAGTGCTACATATCTCATTGCTGAATATCACTATGGTCATCTTTAAAGTACTCCCCTTGGGAAGCTATGCACTGATGCCAGCGCCTAGTCCACCCTTCAGAGCAATTTTGGAACTCTTTTCCTGGAATGGCCAGCAGAGCTGTCATCATATTACCCTTGATGTCCTGAATGTCATCAAAATGTATTCCTTTCAATACAGTGGTACCTCGGTTTTCAAATGTAACTTTCTGGAAGACCGTTTGAGTTCTGAAACGTTGGAAAACAGCCAACAACTAGGCCTCAGGATCTTGCACTCAGCGACAAAGCCGCGTGACATGTTCGACTTTGAGTGTTAAAAAACTGAAGCATTTACTTCCGGGTTTACAGCATTCATAAACCGAGGTATTACTGTTTTTCTTTTATCATCTAGTAAAGAAAGAATTCACTGGGGCCAGATCAGGTGAGTAGGGAGAGTGTTCCGATACAGTTATTTGTTTCCTGGCTAAAAACTCCTTCACAGACAATGCCATGTGAGCTGGTGCATTGTCATGATGCAAAAGCCATGAATTGTTGGTGAAAAAGTTCATGTCGTCTAACTTTTTCACGCACCCTTTTCAGCACTTCCAAATAGTAAACTTGGTTACTGTTTGCCCAGTTGGTACAAATTCATAAAGAATAATCCTTCTGATATCAAAAAAGGTTAGCAACATCATTGCAACAGGTTTGCAAAATTAATTGTCAGACCTCGTATGGTGGTACAAATAAGCTACGGTAATTAAAGGAAGAATAAACTTAGTTCTGGGTGGAAAGGTAACTAGGAAACTTTTGGTAAACATATAGCTTTGAAGCAGAATATTAAAAGACACCCAGGAGTTATATCGGAGATATCTGAGGAATAGGAACATTGAAAATATAAACCTCTTTTCATTGTTCATTTGTTAATCAAACTTTATGGATTGTTCTTTTGCTACCAGAAATGGTATTAGATGCTGAGAGGAAGACTGAATAAGGCATAGACTCTGCTCTTAAAGAAATAATAGTGCCTGTTCATTTTATGGAAGTTATTTATTTATTTTTTTCCCTTTTCCTCCTATAGTATAAGTACATTGATACAATTTTTTTTTTAAATGTGTTTAACCTGTCAGTTATGGTTATAAGTGGAGTGGATAATATAGAGGCAGTAGAGGTTGAAAATTAATAAATCAAGGCAGATAACACATAAATGTGATAGAATGAGGAAGAGCCAACAGAATTCTTGAACTTTAGCACCAGAGCTGTGAGATACCTAGCATACTTGACATCTTTTGAAATATCCCTCTCTTTTCTGTACAAAATTATTTTGAGTAATAACTATATAATATTTAATAATATCTGTTTTGTTCCTTATTGATAAAACAATTAACAATTTAAAAGCAAATTGCTTTCAATTCTAAAGATATTAAAATATATTAAATAATTTCATGTGAACTGAAATTGCACTTAACCAATTGTATTAGTTTCCTATAGCTGCTGTAATAAAATACCACTTTGTGACTTAAAACTTAAAACTTAGTGACTTAAAACAGTGTGTATTTATCACCTTACAATTTTGGTAGTCAAAGTATGCAATGGGTCTTATGAGACTAAAATCAAGCTGTTGGCAGGGCTGTGTTCCTTCTGGAGACTCAAGAGGAAAAGTCTTTTTCCTTACCTTTTCCTGTTTCTAGAGGTGCCCTGCCTTCTACAAATCAGTAATCACACCATTCAGACTTCTGCTTCCCTAGTCACATCACCTATCACTTTTTGCCTCCATTTTCACTTATTATTTTTTTAATTAAAGCATATTGGGGTGAAAATTGTTAGTAAAGTTACATAGGTTTCAAGTGTACAATTCTGTAATACAGCATCTATATATCACATTCTGTGTTCACTACCCAGACTCAGTTCTCCTTCCATCACCATATATTTGACCCCGTTTATCCTATTCTACCACCCCTCTCCCCTTTTACCTTCTGGTAACCACTAAACTATTGTCTGTGTCTATGAGTGTTTGTTTCTTTTTTTTTTGTCTTGTTCCTATGTTCCTTTCAGTTTTATATCCCACATATGAGTGAAGTTATATGGTTCTCGATTTTTTCTCTCTGACTTATTTCGCTTAGCATAATAATCTCTAGATTCATCCATGTTGTAGCAACTGGCACTAGGTCATCTTTTCTTATGGCAGAGTAGTATTCTGTTGTGTATATGTACCACATCTTCTTTATCTAATCATCTATCGAAGGACACTTTGATTATTTCCTTGTCTTGGCCACCATGAATAAAACTGCAATGAACATCAAAGCACATATATCTTTATGGATAAATGTTTTCAGATTTTTTTTTTGGGTATCTAGGAGAGGAGTTCCTGGCGCATATGACACAAAATCATCAGATTTGTATGGAGTCACAAAAGACCCTGAATAGCCAAAGCAACCCTAAGAAAAAAGAATAATACTGGAAGTATCACATTCCCTGACTTCAGCTTGTACTACAGAGCAACGATAATCGAAACAGCATGGTACAGGCAGAAAAACAGACAAAGAGACTAGTGAAATAGACTTGAAAACCCAGAAATAAGCCCACATAAATATGGACACATAATTTTCAACAAAGGAGCCAAAAACATACAGTGGAGAAGAAAAAAGAAAGCCTCTTCAATCAAAGGTGCTGGGAGAACTGGAAAGCCACATACAAAACAATGAAACTAGACTTCTATCTGTCACCATGTACCAAAATTAACTCAAAATGGATCAAAGACCTAAACATAAGACCTGAAACAATAAAATGCATAAAAGAAAACATAGGTACTAAACGTATGGAAAATGGGTTCAAAGACGATTTTATGAATTTGACCTCAAAAGCAAGGAAATAGAAGCTAAAATAAATGAATGGGATTATATCAAACTAAAAAGTTACCACACAGCAAAAGAAACCATCGATAAAATAAAGAGGCAACCAACCGAATGCAAGAAGATATTTGCAAACAACGCTTATGATAAGGGGCTAATACCCAAATATATAAGGAACTCATACAACTCAACAATAAAAAAGCAAACAATCCAATTAAAAAATGGGCAGAGGATCTAAATAGACATTTCTCCAAAGAGGATATACAGATGGCCAACAGACATCTGAAAAGATGCTCAACATCACTAATCATCGGTGAAATGCAAATAAAAACCACAATGAAATATCACCTCACACCATAGAATGGCTATCATCAACAAGACAAATAGTAACAAGTGTTGGAGAGGCTGTGGAGAAAAAGGAACCCTCATGCACTGTTGGTGGGAATGCAGACTGGTGCAGCCGCTATGGAAGGCAGTGTGGAGGTTCCTCAAAGAATTAAAAAGCCTTCTTTATTAATTTTTTACACTTGGAAGGGGCCCTCAGAAGGGTGCAGCCTGAGAGCTACTAGGAAGTGATGAAGAGAGGATTATCTGAAATTGACTGCAATATTGTAATGCCAGCTGTGACAGGTATGGCTCATAACACACCTGATGAACTGAGATAACAGGTAGATATTTGAAGTGTGGGCATGTGTCAGGCAGGGTCTCTGGTCCCTCTCCCCACACAAAAATGCAGGATATGGTGAAGCCAAAAAGGAAGACCAATGAAGCCATAGATAGGGGTTTCATACCACTATATTCTCGCTGGCGGCTGGGTTGGAGACACAGGAAGCAGGATCCACACGATCTGCAATCTGCCGTCTGCTTCTCTGCCAACCGCCCCACTTGCTCACTGCAATCCATGCTTGCTAACTCAGCCATGGCAGTTATATCAGTGGCTAATGGCTAACTGGTTACAGATGACGACCAACTAGTTCCAGCTGATGGCCATCTACTACCCGAGCCAGCACCTTTCCAAATGAGGCTGAGAGCCTGGAAACTGCTCTCTGGGACTCTGTCCCCACAGCATGTTTGCATTTTGTATATTCCTATGTCTTGATTCATCAGGGTGCAGTTTTCTACTGTCTCAAAATTTCTCTCACTGATGAAACTGCACATAAGCAAATGTGAAGTTTGCATCATGCTCAAATTGTTCCTTAATATAGCAATCTCATTGGAAGAACTTTGTGTTTTCAAAGCAAGCGTTATAGCAGGGCCCACCATAATGTCACTTTAACTCTGAGGGGCAATATAAAGAAACGCAAATGCCTGTTTTCCAACTTTAAGATCAGAGAAGAGGCCTGGTACTAGGAGACAAAATGGTTTCATGTCAAATACACAGCACCTGTGAGAAAACTCTCTACCACTTTGTCAGGCATCATTAACAGATCCTAGTACTCTTCCTGCTTGAGTCTTAACTTGATCTCAGAATCTTTCTAAAGGTAAGTTTCCAGAGTGTCACTGCCAATCAATCGGAGTTGGCAGCATGAGATGGAAAACTGCTTTGCAATCATTGGTAGTGGAAAAAAGCATGGTTCTGAAGTCATTTAGATTGGGGTTTACATCTTGGCTCTTAGTTCTTATTTGTAAGTTGTGCTTCTTGAAGAGTTACCCAAACTCTCTTGGCCTCTGTTCTCTGAAACATGAAACTGAGCTAATACTGCCTATTTCAAATGGTTATTGTGAGAATGAAATAAGACCATATAGACAGAGTACCTAATATAGTGTCTGCATCTGTTTGTCTTGAGCAGTTTCCTTAACCTCTTGGCCAAACAAAGAAGCAGAGAAATAAATCTAGCTCAAGCCTTGGCTAGATAGAGGGTAGAGGGTAGAGGGTAGAGGGTAAGGTGGAGGTGTGTCAGGAAAGTTATAAATCAAAATGACCATCTTTCTTTCAGGGGTGCATGATTTCCATGCCCTATGCCAGACGACAGACACATTTGAGTGGGATGTTACAAACCATAGACGCATGGCACATGTTGCCTGGGTTCCCATAGCAATCGTAGGCAAGATACAGAGCCACTGAAACTGTACTTATTACATCTTGTCATCTGCCTTAGCTACCAGGCAATGCTGCATAGAACTGAGCTTTGAGAAAAACATTTTGGCTACTCATGGTAGGCAGGTGTACGTGAAACGGATTTTAAAGCTAAACCCAAAGACAATGATGTCAATGGAAAATGCTT
This sequence comes from Rhinolophus hipposideros, assembly GCF_964194185.1. NCBI lineage: Eukaryota > Metazoa > Chordata > Mammalia > Chiroptera > Rhinolophidae > Rhinolophus > Rhinolophus hipposideros. Next base: position 72,393,504 of record NC_138047.1, on the reverse strand, counting down.
TATTCTCGTCTCCCTAAAAAGTGCTTTGTTCTTCTCTTTTTAAAAGTGCTTCCTTCTCTCTGTCTCTGTTCTTTTGATGATTTATGATGTGAACTCAGCCGTCCTGGACTGAAGGGAAAAAAAAAAAAGCTTCAATTCACAATCATTTCTTCATGATATCACAAAAAAATAAGCACAGAAAGCAGGAAAACTCTTGCTTATTTTATTCAAAAATAATAAAATAGTTGGCTATTAAAGTAATTTTAAGGCATGCTGTTGAAAGGCAATCTGTGTATTTCTTTCAACTGGTAAAATAGAGGCCATTTAAAAATTGATTACAATCTGGCAAAAATGTGGGCACTATTGATTGCTCTAGGATGTAAATTGCCCAGCTACAATTTTTTCTATCAAAGGCACCACATTCTAAAGCTTTAGTCCTCGTTTCAGAGGCAGAGACCTGCTTTTTGGTATTGTAATCTTCAGACAAGAAGATTCATGCCCATAAACACGAGCAACAATAAAGCTACCCAGGGCAGATGAAACGGGAACTTGGCAGGAGATGGTGTTGTTTCTGCCATGGCTGTGCCAGTTACATGATCCCTACTGGAAGCTGCTCTTTGGCTGAGACATTATTTCGATTCAGAGCAACTGAATACCAGTGAGGTTCATGTTCTGGTATAAAAATGGAAGTGCTGAGCTAAAGTCAAATAGAAGTCAGAGCTCTAGGAAAGTATACAAGGATGTTATTTCTGTTCCAAGCTCATGCTAAGGATGTACAAATTCATTCCAAATTTAACCTGAATTTAGGCTGAACAGGGTCTCATAGATGTTTTTATTTGGTAAGAATGTCATACTGATGAAGAAATTTTACATTATTAGTATTTTTTATTATTTTATTGTAAAATTGCTGATCGTCCATTATTCTAGGAAACTATATTTCAAAGGATAAAGAGAATATATAATCGTACTATTTTTTCAGCCAGACAAAAGTTGTGGATCGCGTGTCTAATGACATAGCGAAGATGCATTCTAATCTATTAAACCAAAAGTTCTTTCAGAAGCTGGGCTAGAACCACACTCCCTTCTCTCTTCAAACAGTGAAAGGGCAAAAGTTCACCTGGAAGTTGGAGTGTTTTTATAGTATATCTCCATGAGTGCCATGCTTGAATATCCGATGACTGCCCAAGAGTCCCTACTTTCATGTGTTACTGGCAACAGGTCTGATGGAAAGCAGCGAATAGCCTTGTGTTGTGTCACAGTAGCACGAGTGTCCAATGAAATTGACTTCCTGATGGAAGATGTCACTTAATATGGCATTATCTAGACTACCCACCTAAACCCAGTTGACTTGCCATCTGCTCCACAGTGAACCTGGCACAGTGTCTAAGAGGAAACATACTGCCATACTATATAATGGTCTTGGGATGGAAAGCCAATTGACCATTGTAAGTTATGTTGATTAATTGTTGATGTTAAAATCCAGGTTGCAAGCCAAAAAAAGAAAAAAAAAAGTAAGATACTAGTTCATCCTGAGTTTTTATTTTCAATCTGAATTTTTATGCTAAAAATGAATTTCGGGTTATCAGCTAAAGGGAGGTGCTATATTATTAGAATTCATATTAACAGTAAAATACCTATATCCATAGATATTTGAGACTAAAATCAGGTTTATGAAATCATTAATTGCATGCTGCCGAGTCTTGAGATAGAATGCTAATTTTGTAGTTTTCTCCTCACTACACGTGCACGTGCACACACACACACAGACACATGCACGCATATTTGTGCTTGCATTTACCATACTATGACTTACCTGAACATTTTAAGATATTGTTCTGTGCTAAGAAAAAAATTACCTCTGTAACTAAGCCCATTAAATGCAACCAGTGTACTCCTCCCAATATAGTTTCCTTTCAAAGTGATTGCCAAGTCTGAACTAGTATAGCACCAGGAACACAGAGTGAGCTTCGTGTTTTCATTTTTATTTGATATTACATCAATTATCTTCATGAATGTCTAAGGCTGTAATTTAATGACACATGGATTTTGCAGCCTCGAGAGTTGTAGTTTTTCTCACTTTGTTCCTTAACAACCTCTCCATGATGTGCTTTTGCATCTAAGTCAATGCCTGTTTTATCACGTATGGTTAGTTGATAGTTATTCCCATATTATAGTTTAAGTCTATTCCTAGATCATAGTTTAAGTCTATGCCCAGCTTGTAGTTCATATACAGAGATCAGGGATTTTTGGCCTGTACTATGTTTAAAATTTGTCATAATGGTTTAAGAATTTTGAATGAATGAAGAATTTTGAATTAATGAATGAGTACTTCCTCTAAATGATAGGGGAACCTATGTTTAGGGTAGGAGGTAGCGCTACACTGTAAAAGCAGTAGGAGAGATAGAAAAGAAATCTGAAGGGCCCCTGGTCCGACATGGGCAGGTGCACCAATCAACCCCTCAGTGAGAAAGCTATAATGATGAGATATGTTATAGACTTGTTGGGTTCAACTCCATCAATCGTGGAAAACACTGAGAGCAATTAGAGTTGATGTTGATAGACCCTCATACTCAAAACTCTAGGGGGGAGGGATCCTCTCTGTCAACTATTGAAACAGGACCCTTACTTGTATAAAATGTCTGGCTCCTTAAAGAGTAAATGTATCCAAACTAAACCTAAGTAAGGGTGCTGTGCTAATCCTGAATTAGAGTTTTATTCTAGATAAGAAGACAAATGGTATTTGGAAAAGGATTGTAAGATGATCCTTGAAAACACTTCTGCACGTCTCTTTCCAGATATTCAAAAAGAAATTTGTACAACTTAAGGGAGGCAAACTGTGCTGGCAGTTTATCAAATTACTCTTCTGCTTTTATCAGTGCATTTGAACTTTGTGTTCCTGCTGTCCATGTATTGAGAAATCTTCCATGCTGGGTTAATATTTATAACATACCATTGCTTTTTATTTATTTTATTAAACATAAGAAATTTCAAATACATATTTGGAATGTTTGTATAACATAGATATATTATGGAATGAAGGCAAAACAAAGCAGGAAAATATCTTTGGTAATTGCTGAAGTTATGCATAATATTTCAGTTTAGGTATTACTCTGAAGATAGTGTAAAATATTTTCCACATTTAAATATATTTTAGTGGTTTTGGCTTTTAAACGTTTAAGGAACATCTATTCCAAAAAGCAAATAAAAAAATAATCCTAAGAATTACTTCATTTTGTTGTTTGCTTATTAAGATTCCCTGAGACAAATCATATTTATCTTAAATATGTATAAATAGTTGAAAGATGATTTTAATTGCTTTTAAATATGCTTTCTCTTTATTAATAGTTTTTGAAGATTTGATTTGTCATTTCTAATTGTCAAATTCTTTGAATATGTGAACTTTTCCCTATATGTTTCTATTTTTATATCCTCCTATTTTATTTCTAAAATTCCAATTTAAAGGTATTGTTGACTTTTTTGAACATTTTGGAACAAAGTATATAATGATGAAAATTCTTTAAGACCACATGATCTCAGCTTCACAGTAAAACTGATACTTGTATATGTGAAACTGGCCTCTAGCTTGTCACAAACAAAAAACCTAAGTCAACCCAAATTATTGCACCTTCAAGATCATATTTAAAAAAAATATATCAAGATAAGAAGTAGTATTCTTGCTTAATATAGTTTTCTTCCCTAAGTTGAAGTCCCTGAGAACAGATATTCTTTCTCTCATGTGCTCTGCAAGACAGTAATAGAGAGAAAACTCCTCATTTGTGCTCAGGCAAAAACCCTTCCTTTCCCTGTCTCTACCTTTTCCCATTATAGTTGGTGTAAGTTTGTCTGCATTTTTTTTTAATAGCAGTAATATAAACAAGATAGGAGTTTACTACTTTCTTATACATTTGAATTTTGGGCCCAAAGATATGTTGCATGCTATATTAACCCCTTCACTAGAATATGCATGGAAATGTTTACTAATATATATTAAGGTGATTTCTTAGAACTTGACAGGATCTATTTGTTCTTTCCTTGTCTAGATTTATTAAAATTATGTGGAGCCTGTGGATGAATATACTTGTAGTTTTCTGTATATATTTGTTTTTGTGACATAAGACTAAAATCTCAAAATAACCTTTTTTTTTTTTAATTTTTATTCATCTTGTAATACTAAGTTGAAAGAATCCCTTCATGTAACTGTAGGAAGAGGCTTACTACCCAGTGATCTGGCTGGATTGAGCAAATAAATACCACTCCTCAGTGATACCCAATTCATAGGATAAAATTTCTTTGAAATAGGTGTCCTCATATATGCAAACATTTCCTCTTTTTTTCCTGCTTAATGCTGAAGCTTGACGCAAGAACAGTCAGAGTATATCTATTTGTAACTTTAAAGACCTAGAGAAGGTAAGATGCTCTGAGAACATACTCAAATCGAGGGGTTTAAATCTAGGGCTGTAACAATTTCCTTGAGAAATCTCTTGAGAACCTGAGTTTACATGGAGAAACTCCGAGGAGAGGGTCAAAACTAATACTCGTTTCTTTCTTCCTATATCAGTTACAGGAAAATCCAAGATATGTTGATCTAGCTGGAATCCCGAAGTTGTCTTTAACAGTGCTCCTTCATTTGATCCAAATACACCAGTGGAAAATGGGGCTACTATTCATATCAACAGGCAAATTTCTCAGTGATAGAAAAAATTTAGAGTTGTTATATTGCACAGATAATTAATCTAGCCACCCACAAAAGTAACTATGCAGATTTTGTAAAACAGCTATTTTTATGTATATTTTTCAACCCAATTTATATGCTTTGATATTTTTAAATATAAAGGCATTCTATCACTGTATAGTACACTAGAATACTGAAGTACACTGTCTGGATGTCTCATGTCCTCAGAACACCTAATTCCTGAGGTTTTACTGTGCAGCTAACTGCGAGTGCACTGTAAATACTGCCACTTGTCCATTATATTAATTTGGTAGTCAGAAAATCTGTCCTTTGTGGATTAGAGACAAGTGGAGACAAGCTTATACTCTTTACAGAAGCATCAATTTTATCAGGTGCAGCTGTGAAAGTAGGTTGGGTGAATTTAATTAGGTTATTTGCACTATGTTGTTGAACCAAATGGATGCTCATTTTAATATTCCACTTTATTGTTTTTTTTTTTTAGATCTGCATAGATGTCTGGGCTGAATCAATTGTGTAGCACATAATGCAGATCTGTATGCTTTAAAATGTAAATATTTATCGCTTACCCAGAATAAGTCTGTTAATCTAGGAAGACATAAAGTTGATATTTATCATTTGCACTGGTATAAAATTTATGTGTATTCCCTTAATATATAAATTATGAAAAGTCAAAATGTGCCCAAGGCACTCATGACTGTGCTTGATTAGAGATATTTTACCATGTTTTGCTTGTTTGTTTCTTTTTTTCTAAACATTCTAATGTGTGCCAAAAAGGGACATATCGACAGTTTCAGTTGCCTATCTAGTATCTATCTCTCACCTCTTTCTTTTCTGTTATAGCATTTTGGTTTTGTTCACGTGTCCATTTCTTTCCCATGTGACTGAAGGGAAGCTGATTTAGCCACTTGAACCGATGTATCTAAGCCAATAAATGCATGGCACTGCCCTGGTGACATTACTCATTCAGAGGTGGGCATATGAACTAAGTCTGCCCAATTATAATACATGATTGAGGAAGAGATTTCTCTGTCTCTTACACAAGATGTGAACAAAAGATTCACTTAACATGTCAACAATCTTGGGAGCATAAGGGTCCAAATCAAGGAAAAGCCCACAGATAAAAGACAACAGAGAAACTATTTAAAACCTGAGTTCTTGACGACATCACTGAACGACTACTGAATCTATCAGCCTAGGAACCTCACCTATTTCTGAACTTCTTGTTATGCAAGATGATAAATATCCTTGGTGTTTTGGTTACTTGAATCATTTAGTAAAAAAATATCTGTTTCTTTTAAAATATCGTAACACTAATGGATGTTATAATGATCTGAGAAAATACTGAGAAGTAAATCAAAGAACGTAAAAAGATTTATAACAGTGATACCTGGACATGCCACTGTTGAATTTAAGGTGTTAATGGAAGTTATTTATTTTTTTAGGGGGGGGGGATTTTGTTTTGTTTTGCATATGCTGGTTCTATCTTTTGTAAATGTGATTTGAAAAGCTATAGTTTGATATATTTATCAAGTAATTTTACTGTTTCTTTTATGTCTTTTCTCAAATTTTCTGAGTATTTTAATGTTTTTCTTTTTGATTTGCAGGTTTTAAAAATATGTTAAAATATTTATTCAACAAATGTTTATTAATCATATACTATATGCTAGACAGTTTACTTGGCCAGAGGGTACAATAGTAAGTGAAAACAGGTAATGTCTTTGAGCTCATAAAGCTCCATTGAGTTAGAGCTCAGAGAAGAACGATATTTATAAAATAAACACAAAAATAAATGCATTGTTACAAGCTAGTTGTCATGAAGGAAAGACAAACAATGTTAAAAGTGATTCTAAGGAAACACAACCTACTGATCAGCTGTGGAAAGTTTTGGTGAAGAAATCAGAAAGGCAGGATTGTCTTCAAATCTCTGTGGTTGGAGGGTGTGTGGGACTTCTGAGCAATTAGACAGGGTCACGATGACTGTGGCAGAAAGAAGAATGCGGCACAAGGGAAGCAGGCAGGATTTAATCATGCAGGGCTTCGAAGAAAGCTTGCCTTTATTTTAAAATCACTGGAGAACCACTAAAAGTTTCAGATTATAGGTGGATGTGGATTTTAGATTTTTTTTTTTTTTTTAATGATTCTGGCTTTAGTGTAGAGGCTGTGGAAGGACAGTACAGGTGGGAAGGAAACTGAAGATGAAACCAAATGGGATTTGATAAACAATTGAGGGTTAAAACTGGTGCTAAATTTTTGGAAGGGGGTTACAGATAACTCCTAGGTTTTGACCTAGGAAAAGGGAAAATGGTGCATTTTCTTGATTAGCCAAATGTATCACCTTTTTCTCTTTTATCTTTTTATGTTACTTTGTGCTTCCCAAACTTAATAACAGATATTATCCTACATATTCTTCTTGTGTGCTGTTTTCATTTACTAAATCTTAACACTTTAATGTCTTAAAATTATTCAGCTTTATAGTAAGAAGCAGGGCTGTCCTTCAAAAATGTAATATTTATAGTTGTTTTCTCTGATTATACTAACTGTAGATTTTGATATTATAAAGAGTATAATGAAATGAATAATTATCTAAATTATTAACAGAATTCCTCATTTAACATACTGCTATTATACTGTTTCTTTCTAATCTATTTCTATCATCTAGAATATTTTTAGGTAATTAAATCCTATAATGTATTGTTTGTTATGTTGTTATTTTCACTTAATTTTATGTTGTGATGATTTTCTATATGATCTCTCTTTAAAATGTGATGTGTATTAGTGTTATACTTCCACTGTAAGACTATATCGTAGATTATTACATTATTTAGCCAATGCCATTATGAATGACCTCGCAGTGAACATCTTTAAGCAAAAATATTTCAACACTTCTTTGGAACAGATTTTTGGAGTTATTGGGTCAAGAAGAGTTTTATGTGCCCAGCATAAAATGCTGATCTGTACATCTTAAAATATAGGTTTCTGATTCTTTACCCCAAAGAGATCTGGTGGTATAAAAAACATGCACTTAATATTTAGCAGTTGGTGTAATGCAAAATTTACTTGCATTTTCTGAATTTAAACACTGTGAAAAGTCAAAGGGTTATATGGCTCTTGCCCTTCAGTTCAGTGTGTAACTTGAACATATTGATCACGATTTGATTGCTTCTTCTGTTTGTTTTACCGCTGTCTTAGTCTGCTCAGGTTGCCATAACAAAGTACCACAAATTGAGTAGCTTAAACTACAGAAAAGTATTTTCTCAGCATTCTGAAGACTAGAAAACCAAGGTCAAGGTGCCAGCAGGGTAGGTTTCATTCTGAGGCCTCTTCTCTTTGCTTATAAGTTGTCACTATCTCATTGTGTGCTCCCATGACCTTGCCTCAATGCATGTGCATGGAGAGTGAGCTCTCTGGGGTCTCGTCTTACAAGGACCCCAATCTTAGATCAGGGTCCCATTCAAATAACCTCATTTAACCTTAATTACTTCTTTAGGGGCCCATCTGCAAATAGAGCCACACTGGGGGTAAGGGCTTCAACATAGTTGCACGGTAGGTGCAAACATTCAGTCCATAGAACCAATCAAATGGTTTCTCTGTCATATCTGTACACATGTGCTATGCCACCACATGAACATAGAAAACTAACAGGAATTCATTGTCAATAAGAGAGAAAACGAAACAAAAAATGAATAAAAATAAAGTAAACCAACCAAAAAAGCAAACCTATTAGGTTGGTACCAAAGTAATTGTGGTTTAAAAGGTTGAAAATAATTGCAAAAACCGCAATTACTTTTGCACCAACCTAATACTATAATTGCTCTACTTCTTAAAGACTCCATTGCTAATGTGTATTTGTAATTTCTACAATTCTTTTCTTCTATGAATATATATTTTAATTTTTTCCTTTCCAAAGTTAAAATTATATATTTTATGTAGTGTTTTATATGCAAACATAATTTTACTTTAAATATGATACTGGCTGTTGATTTGCCTCAATTGTTCTTGCTAATGTTAAGGATATGTCCTTACATTCATAATGACACAGATAGAATTTAAATTCACCCCTTCATTCAGCTAATATTTCTGGGACATTTAGCATTGCCAGGCAATGTTTTAGTGGAGCAGACAAATAAATTATACATAAATGTAAAATATGATTTCCCATTGATACATATGTTATAAAGAACATAAATGTAGGTTGGAAATTACCTTGATATGGGAATAAAGAGAGAAAACCATTTCTCACAGAGAAGTCAGGAAGGCTTCTCTAAAGAGTGTTACTTGAGAAAAATTTGAATGAAGTAAGGAGGTGAAATTATGTGAAAATATTAGGTTGGTGCAAAAGTAATTGTGGTTTAAAAAGTTAAAAATAATTGCAAAAAACCGCAATTACTTTTGCACCAACCTAATATAATGGAAAGTGTTTTCAGGTAGAACTTCAAATACAAAGGCCCTGATTTGGGTACAGGTGAGTCAGGTCTTAGAAACAGCTGGAGATGAATAAGATGAAAAGTAGTTAAGAGACAAAATCAGGGGGGTCATTTGAGGCCAGACCATGCAAAGCCTTTTAGAATGTGGTAAAGACTTTGAAATTTATTCTATGAGTGGTGGAATCCTTTAGAGAGTATTGAGCAAAGGAGTAATATAATGAGCTTTATGTTTAAAAAAGATATATCTGGTTACTGTGTGGATGAGGAATAAATGGTAAATGTTTGAAAATTTCCTTTCTACTGCCTAAGACTTTACTTTTTAAAAAATATAATGATGTGATTAATTGTACTGATACTGATACTAAACCATCTGTGTATTTCTGGAATAGACTGCACTGAATTCTATAGGTTACCAAACACGGTTGATTTCTTGAATTGTTATTATTTTCTCTGGGATATTTGAATTTACATTAATGAGTAAGTTTTTTTTTCCAATCTTTATCAGGAAATTGGAAGAAACTGAGGCAAGTGATGTTAAAACATAATTTAAACTGAGCGTTTTATTGATACGTATTTTAATGTTTCAATGTTTCAATTATTTGTGTCTGAAACATACCGAAGAAAGTGACCATAAAAGAGCCGGTGAATGTACATTTGGATTAGCGAGGTATATTTTTTAAATGAATAGCTTGTAACTGATATTATCCACCTTTAGCTGATAAATGGGAAATGAGAAGTCAATCTAGTAGCTGAAACAATACAGAAGCTTGGTTAACAGCATTTTACTGAGTTAGATGCTTTCATCATGATGCTTTCCATCATGAATGGATGGAAGGATGAATGGATGAATGAATGTGTTATCACTATTTGCACAGTATTTTTCAGAATACAAAGTTCTTTTCACCAACATTATTTTATTAAAAACTCGCAATTTTTGCAATAAATATTCTCAGAATTGAGCTATTCCAAGGTTTTAATAGAGGCAGTATATTAAAGTGGTTAAGAACCCTCAGAATGCCAGAATAAAAGTCCTGTTTGTGCTTCTTATCACATGTATAATACCTGGTAAATAACCTCTTTGCTCTCCAGTTTTCTCATTGTAAGATGGAGATAATAACATCGCACGGTTTTATTGTGAACACTGAATAAGCCATTTAGAACAATGCCTGTAGGATAGTATGTGTTCAATAAATATTTGCTCACAAAGATGGGGGGGTAGTATTAATTGTATGAGGTGCACTAGACTCAAACAGAAGTCTCACAGCATAGCTCTTTCTATTAAATAAAGCTAATAAAAATACAATCACAAAAGACATGCTAAATAATTTGCTCTATCAGCTTGATGTTCTCATATAAAAGAGAGATAATGAATGCTTAGCATTTTGCACAGTAACTGGCACATAAGTGTCATGGTTATTGTCAGTGCATTTAGCTAAATTAAGCACCTAATTATTTTAAGGCTAAATCATTTATATAAATGTAGCACGATGTTAAAGAGACAGTAGCAAGCTATACACTAGCCATAAATTTGCTACTTGTTTCTACTGCCTATAGACATTTCGTTTCAAAGCATAGCTTGCTGTATCGCCTTATAAGTCATTGGATCCAGTATTCCTCTATGTGTCCATATGGAAAATGGTATTTTGCAATGTTCTCATCTGATCAGGAAACAATGTCATTTTCAGAGGTTGGAGAGGACTATGTTATTTGGCCAGGGTTGTTTGTCACTCCCCTACATTCATCAGTAAGCATGGCAACGGGGCATTCTGCATTCAGTGGCACCTGTGTATTCAAAAGCTTTTACTCCCCTTTGCTCTGACTTTGCTCAATTTGGAAGCATGACCAAGCTCTAAAAGTCATATACCAGCTGGGTGGGAGGAGAAGATAAAACTGGGCCAGAGAAATTCATTCCAGAGCACCTGAAGATGTATTTCTAAATGTGTCAACTCACCTGAAAACGTTCTACCTGAAATGAATGCATGTGTTACCTAACATGAATGAATGTATAATACTACACTATTGTTTTTCATAGCGTGATAAAATGAAACACAAGTATGGAAGTAGTTGGCCCCGTTTATGTTATCATCTCAAATATTTGGCAGTGATAATTGTAGAACCTAACATTGGTGAGTTTTAGCCATAGTAGTCAAAGTATCTTTGTGTGTGTGTGTGTGTGGGGGGGGGCTCAAATAATAAAATAATAGCCAGCCATTTCAGCTGACCATGTAGTCTCTAAAAGTTTGCCTTGCATTTTTTTTTTTTTTGGTCAACCTTTCAAGTTGAATCTTATTTGTGTGTGTGTGTGCTTAGGTATCTGTCTTTTAGTGTTTTACAAATGTACTCTTGGAGAAAACACGTTAGTCTTATTATTATGCACCCTGTTCATAGTGAATGAATGTGTCTTATTTAAATTAGTAAAAATAGAATCTCAACTAGGGAAAGGTTGAAGTTTTTGGGGTTGCTTTTTGGAAATACACAAGCTAACATTTCTCAGACTTCATATCTTTATGAAATGCCTCTATAGCATCTTCCCATTACTCACTCTTCTCTGTGGAATAATAATGTACCCAATAAACCCTTCTGTGAATATAAAGGCTGCCTCAACTACTTAGTAAGTTGTTTTTAAATTTAGTTATTCCTCATGCTCTTTTAAATGTCTTTTGTTAAAACGGTTTTAATCATAAGGAAATTGGGTAAACTCATGACTAAAACTCTTTAGAGAATAGTCTTGAAAGACTGGCATCATATTTCCCAAGCAGTCTTTCTGCCTCAGAAAATGATTTATTAACCGGAGTTCAGCTGCCTTTTGCTTTTGTTGTGATGACAAAAGGCATGTTTAAGCATGTTAAATTGGCTTAACAGAGTGGACAGAAATGATGGTTTACCGTAGCAGAATTTGCTGCCAATGCATATTTCTTCTTTGTGTTACATATAAGAAACAGTTAATCTGACCTCAAAGAAAAGAAACATATGCTGCCCTAGATAAGGTTTTAGAGATGAATGAGTCTGTCTGCTATATAGCATTTATTGGTCACAGAGAAGGGAGAAAAAAAAAAGAGAGTGGAAAATAAGCAGTAAATGAGGCTCACGAAAAGCCTGATTCCAAAGGGAAAAAGTGAAGTAAAACAGAGAAATGGCACATAAAATGGAAAGGAAGTGGGAGGAATGGATGGGGAATGTAAAATAAGCACAGATATATTGGCAGTCATCAGTCTCTCTGGGGTCATATTTGTTATTTGTCCCTTAGCAAATGATTCTGGGATGTTAAACAATGTACCTGCTCTAATAAATTAGGCTGTCAAACATAAATAAGCTCAATTTGGGAACTAAGGTCCATCATATATAATTATATAATTGCAACAGGCAGAAGCATCATCCAAATTCTATTTTGGGCCATGTCTATATGGACCGAATGAATTAAGACTGCAGAGTTTTTGGTCCAGTTTGGTATGGCTCATTACTGGAAGCTGAAAGTGGTGGCTTCTCCTCATTTACATCATTAGGACAATTCAGGATGGTTGGATTCAAGTTCCACAACTGTTTTGCCCTCTATGACACTGTCTCATGTTGGGCCTGCATCTCGTACTCACTACCCTTTTCCCATTCTCTTCCTCTCTACCCTATTTCCTAAAGTGGTTATATTTTGTTTTGTTAGAAACACATTATCTCAGGCAAATCCTCCTTGACCTTCCAGCCTTTCTTAATTTATCAAGCACCCCTTTATTCTTATAACTGATCCTTTTATTTTCAAGATGCTTCACTTATTTGGTTCTTTCTACCTTCCTGATCATTTCTTGTCTCCTTTCTCTCTCTTTTAAAATGTTTAAACCAATCATGGTCAGTGAGAAAAGTGCTCTTTTGTCAAATAAATTTGAAAAATATTACAAATTATCAACCCTTCTTAATGATTTCCCATTGCATATTAGATTCTTTTTAAAATTTTTTTATGACAAAGAAAGCTGTTTGTGTTTAACTCAACATCTAGCACTATTTAAATTTTCTTTTTTTGTTTCTCATTGGTTGTTATGCTTTACAGAATCATGAGTCTGGATATGTATAGATAACTTTATATAATGGGCCCCAGTTTCCATCTCAAGAGTTAATCCAACAGTCCAGTTACCTGTTTGATACCTTGGTCTGAATATTATGCCAGAACTTTAAATTCAATATTAAAAGACACATCACTTGTCCCCTTAATGAAAACATTTATCAATCGGCTTCAATGAGCTAGGTACTGTAGATACTAAGGATAGAGTAAAGCCAAGTAAACAGAAAGTGGGGTGAGGGTTGGGATAGACCAGGACAACAAAGGAGCCTGGAGAGTGAAACTGAGATCAAAGCATGGAAAGCACTCAATGCCATAATATAGAGTTTTAGGCTTTCCTTGAAAACAAAAGGCAGTCATTGGTGAGTAAATAAATATGAACTTGTTACTGTTTAAAACATGTTGTACAGCACATTTCCTCAAAGAATTGATAAGCAAAAAGAAATCGAGAAAGCTGTTAATGACAACCAAGAGAAATAGGGAATTAGTGATGGGTGAAATACAATCATAAAGAAAATAAAATTTGATGATAGAATTACTTATTTAGGAGACATATTATTTCAAGGGCCTAGTAATTTAATACAAAGACTTTCACTTCTAAGTCACAGAACTCCAGTCTTTACATCACCATTTTGTTTTAAAAATAAACTTGGGCAGACAGTCATTGCTCAACCTGCCAGCCCCCCCTGGAACTGCCCAATAGATGCCCTAGGCCTGGCACATTCCCCTTTGTGGAAGACAGGTGCTGAGCAGTCACTTAGCTCCAGATTCATCTTTCGGGTTAGGAGGGAACTTCCCCATGTTCTGGGAACCCAGTGAACGTCCATGTATTGCTTATGTGTGTGTCATACGGCACCTTGGCAGCCCACCAGCACATCTGCTCCCGTCACTCCTAAGGTAAGAAGGTCTTCCCATGCAGTACATGATGGGCGCTCAGCCCCACACCCTGTGCTGGGTTGGCTTTCGGGAGGGTCATGGGAAGCACATGGGAAGCATGGGAAGCAGGTGATGATCCTGGAACGTCTCTTCTCCTTCCACCAGTAAATCTTCTTCCAACCAGTGTCCTGTGTTTTGAGTCCTCTCTGGTGACTGCAAACAAAGAAGACGCAGTGGGCCACACCTCTTTCTCGGAGCGGAAAGTGGGTGGACTCCTCTTTCTCGGACCTGGTTTTGTAATGATCTCTATCGTTCTCCTCATCATCGGAATCCTCACCTGGGATTGGCCACTGGATATTCCTTCTCGACATAAACACCACAGCTTGTAAGAACTGAGCACGGAGTAAAATCACTGGGCAGAACAGTCACAATTTGGTCATTGTTCAGTAACCACGGCTGAAGTGAAACTCAGTCCCAGGTGCAGGCAATGGATAAAAGCCAGACCTTAAAATGCGGATGGTCCCCTTTCGTGCCTGTAGACAGTGTGAGGTTGAAGGGATGTTTTGACCATCCACTGGTTATTATTTTATTAAATGATAAGCCTCAGGCTAAGAGTCTAGAATCATCACCTAGTCTCAGTGAACTTGGAGGAATTCTTCAATGCTCTTGGAGAATGTTAGGAAAATACAATGAAGTATCAACAGTTTATTGAGCCTTCAGTATGTGCCAGGTCACATGCGATAGCATATGAGTCATCTCCATCTACCTAGCCCCACTTTAGAGATAGGGAAATTGAGGCTCCCAGGAGTTACATAACTGGCAAAGACTAGCTGACTTTAAAGTGTATGCTCTTAAATTTTGTATTTAAAGCTCCTAATTTTATTTCAAACAACAGAAAATGATTCCCTTTCTCATGAATTCAGGGGTGCTTGGGAACTCTTCTGGCCTCAGTTTGGATGAAAACTGCTAAAAGCCATTACTTCAACTGTATTTATTAATGATTCTGCTATGGTAGTCAATAGGTTCATAAACCTGGAAACTATAAGCCACCATCAGAAAATACTTATTCCTTAGTTATAGGTTCACCTGGATCAACCATATTATCTTAATGATACCAGAAAGAATGGCTCAGATTTGCCCAACAAAAGCCGGCGTGCTCTGAAAACTCACATGCTATTGCAGAACTTCACAAGTTTGGGTGTGATCATACAAAAAAAAAAAAAAAAGGAATATTGTTATTAGACATATCACCAAAATAAATTAAAATTAAGGTGAAAAAAGCTCCAATGATGATAACAGCAAATAGCCAACATGTTCATGTCTGATGAGCATCCAGGACAAAGAGAGAGTTAGTATTGTATGTCTTCTAATAGATCTTTTAAAAATTCTTCTATTTTTAGCTTTTGAAATACTGTCTTCGCTTCTGGGTGAATAACACTTCTACTATACTTGGCTTTGCATACTATGCTTAAAGGAAACAAACACACTATTTTAAAGTGTCAGCAAGGATATATGTAAAGATAGGAAGTAAACTACTCCAACAAAGAACAGAGGAGCCAAGCAGCCTCAAATCGACTCATTAAGACTAACTTCATCTGGTGCTCTGGGAAAATCTATGATATTTACTCTGTGGGCCAGAAATAACTATGTCATATTTTAAAGGCAGATCATTGATCTTACATTTTTTTCAACCTTGAAACATATAATAAAGTACAGAAAATGGAAAAGAAAACTGTTCTAATTATTTTCCCCAAGACAGGGGGGTAGAAAGGCCTGGACCTTAGAGGCAGGTTGTTTGGAAAAGCTACGACTGTATCAATTTCAAAGTAGTATGAATAGATGCTCAACCTTGAACAGGTTGAACAAAACCCTGCAGAACTTCTAGGTGCTCAGAGAGCACGCACAGAAGAATCAATGCACAAGGCCTTTCACTACAGTAGCTCATACATTTTCTCTTAAGTTTTCTGCTGAAGCTGAAGGCTGAAATAGAGTAGAAATAGATAATTCTCACCTTAGTGACATTTACTGACAGCAAAAGTGACGTTATGAATAGAGCTCATTCTTGCAAACTATCAGAAACCAAGCCATCTACTCTTAACTGGGAAACATTTGTACAGGTGGAGGTTATGTCGAATTAATACATAAAGCAAGGCCTAAATCCTCTTCTAATACAAATCCGGGTCAGAACGGTCCTTTTGTAGAGGTGTTCTAGGGGACAGGGCTTCCAAGGGCCATAGAATTTCCACCTTCACCCCATTTAATAAAGTCTTATGTTCCTTTTAATGGGGTACCAGGAATTTTTGTTTCCATGATTAGAGAAATGGGCAAAATATCTACAGAAACATATCGGCTGAAACTCATTCATGTTAAGCTAAAGGTGGTCCCTTTTACTTTATTCATTGAGGGAGGTGAGGTAAGAGATCTTTCTTGGGGTTCAGATGTAGAAGGAAGAAGATGATAAGCATGGGGGGAAAGCACATGGATAAAAAGTTCAGTTACTTAATACTGGGGAAACATGTCCTACTCTGATGCTTTCAGAGACATTTCACCTGAGCCATTTTGTGCTGAATTCAAGGCTACTGGAAGAGATGAGTTGATAGAACAGCCAAAGTACAAATGCATTTCCCCCTATGTCTACAGAGGTTAGGCTTTCTTCTTAGAATGGAGACATATCTTAATAATGCCGGCGTAGTAGGAATAAAGTCAGGTCAGCTTAATCCCTAGGCAGAGTTTTTCCCATGGCAACGTCACCAGGGACTCCCTAAAAACAGGAGCCCATCCTGATAACCATGTAAGAACACTTGGCTCCCAACCCCATACACAGAACAAAAGTTACTCCAAAGGTCCCTGAGGAAAACCACCATTTCCCTTGAAATAATCAAACAGGATTCAGTGGAAAAACAATATTTGTACTCTGTTTTAAGAAACTCACGAAGATCAGATTACCCAAATACATTGTGAGCTTTATTAACAACATACCAGCCTAATTGATTACTTTTGTTTTACTATCTACAGAAATCAAAGTAACTTTTAATTTTTATATTAAAAGGAATCAAAAGAAGGTCTAGATGTAGGATTTTCCCAGAATCTTGTTGTATTTAAAAGTGAACATTGATCCAGTTGTAAATCATTTGCTTGGCTTAATGTGGAAAAATGTTCTCTGTAATTGAGGTAAATTGGTCTTAAAAAAACACCACCACCAAAAACAAATAGTTTTTAACTTGTAAGTTGCCCATTGCTGAAGCTTGTTGCTCAGTAGGCTTCCCAGCTGGTGTATCTGGCTCCATGACAGGGGGTGTCAGGTTCTATCCGTCATGATGTTCCACATGACATCATGGATCAGAGAAGATTGCAGACAATGAAAGGAGATGGTGTCACCTCACAATATGAGGTCTCAGCTGGGGAAAGTCTCAGAAACCCTCCAACCCCTTATTGAAAGGAACACAAATTGGAGATGAAAAGTTAAGCTTGCTGGGAAACTTGATTTTTATTTGGTTCAAAATATAACATCAGGAAAAGGAAAGAGGCCATGGGAGCAAACAAAGACTATAGCGTTGGGTTCAGAGATCTTGTCTGGTTTGGAGATAATTAGAATACTCCTACTAATTCAGCTCAGGTTTCACCTCGTAGGACAATGGCTAAATTATTTTGGTTATTTGAACATTATTTAAAAAATACATTAATGTTAGTTAGGAAAGACTATCTTGGTTTTCCAATAAATGACACAATGTATTCTGATATTACTTAAACATACACAGTATTTATTACTTTTCAGAAACAAATGCATTTTGTTTCATGTTGTTTTGGTTTTTTTATTGGCACCCGGTTGCCACTATCACCCTCACACAGCAACTCTGGTTTATATGATATCATTTCACATGCGGGAAGCTGATGCTGGTTTTGTTTCAGAGTCAAATCCAGATAGAAAAAGAACAGAGACTTAGTTAGTAAAGAATATTAGAACTGGAAATTTTCTTAGAAATCATTTAACTCATTCCTAAAACATACATATTTAGAATATTATTTCGACAAGATATTCTGAACAGAAAGTTCCATTGTCAAAGAAATATAAATAATGATGTATTCTGTACGCTCATCTGAAGAGGCTCATGTACGTTAGTATATCGAAGACCTCAGATTTTCTAAAAAAGAAATTCTTTTTTCTTTTAATTAAAGTTTATTGGGGTGACAATGGTTATTAAAGTTACCTAGATTTCAGGTGTACAATTCTGTAATACCTCATCTATGTATCACAGTGTGTGTTCACCACCCAGAGTCAGTTCTCCTTCCATCACCATATATTTGATCCCCCTTACCCTCATCTCCCTCCCCCCACCCCCCTTATCTTCTGGTAACCACTAAACTATTGTCTGTGTCTATGAATTTTGTTTATTTTGTTTGTCTTGTTCCTTTGTTGCTTTCAGTTTTATATTCCACATATCAGTGAAATCATATGGTTCTCAACTTTTTCTGATTTATTTTGCTTAGTATAATAATCTCAAGTTTCATTCATGTTGTCACAAATGACACTATTTCATCTTTTCTTATGGCAGAGTAGTAATCCATTGTGTATATATATATATACATATATATATATGTGTGTATATATATATATATATATATATATATATATATATATATATATACACCACATCTGTTTTCAAAGAAATTTTTTTTAAAAAAACTGTTTAACCTATTTCTTCATTTCCCCAAGGTACTGACTGTAATGTGGTGGTGACAACACAAATAGACTTGGCTCAGAATCCTAAGTTTACTATTCATTACACTTGTGTGTACCTAGCAAGTCAATTAGAAACCCTAAACCTCAATTTCCTTATCTAGTAAATGATGGATAATATTATTTACTACTTAATGTGGGGTGAGGATAAAATGAGACAATGAAGGTTAAAGCTCCTAGCTTTGCAGGGCCTCACACATACTATGTCCTCTTCAAATGATAGCTTAATTATCTATAAGATATGCCTATGATGAAAATGTCAGGAGAACGAAGTTCTAATGGGAGTGACAGCAATGCATAATTTTGAAAAGGAAATTGTAATAAATTATTAGTGAAAGTAAGTGACACTTGCAATCCATAGAGTCACCTACTAATAAGATGTGAAATCTTTGGACTTCTAATATTGTCCTCTCTCCATGATAACTTAGTCATCTTCCATACGTTATGAATTAGGCAATTACATAAAATAATGATAATGATACACAATTTGGTACTATACCATTTAAATTCAGATTCTCACTTGCCAATTCCCAGTGGTGTAAACTTATGTAAGTCACTTGACCTTCTGAGCCAGTTTTCCTATTTAGAAACCATTATTAAAATATTATTCCTCTTTGCTGACGATAAACTATAGCAAATTTGTCATTTATTGAGGGCTTACCACATCCTAAGCACAGTTCCTAGGTAATACATATTTACAAACAATAAGTAAGCACCTGTTCATGAAATTGTTGTACAAACTATAATGCTATATGTAAATATTAGTTAATATTAACACTAGTGCTGTGTGACACCACATGCTTTCTGAGTAGTTAACTAAGTAATAGCTGTATGGCTTCAAAGTCTAGTAATTATACGAAGGAAGAAAACAGGGTATCCAAACGTAATCTTGAACTCTTAGAGAGCGTTTTAAAATCTGTGCTAATAGCAAATTTTAAACAATGAAATAAATCCAGGTTCAGCTTGTCTTGTGCTAGATGGGATTTTTCTTTTCTTATCTCAGACCTTCAAGGAGTCTGCCACTAAGCAAAGGTGGGTATGGACCTGCCAGGACTATATAAATTCTTATCGATGTACCCAGTAGAAATTAAAGTATATATTATTATGATGATGATGATTTTTTGTAAGAGGAGACTAAGGTTCAGGCTAACCAACAGAATGTTAGAGATTCAGGACACAAACCTAATTTTTAAATTTCAAAGTCTAAGCCATCTTCTACTATGTTCAAGTTACAAAGAAGAAAAGATAATTTAAGCAATGATTTCTAGAGTTCATGCTCTATCAGATCAAGTTTATTAAAAAATTAATATAAATTACTTAAAAAATTATTCCCAGGCATACATTATGTATTAAAAATAAACTTCTTCCAAAAGTTTTATAACAATTATTTTTACATTACTAAGTGATTATGAGGAGCTCTTGAGAAATGTTCAGACTGCACATATTTTGAGGACAAGAATTACAATTTTCCATAGTCTCTCTATGAAGATAGAAAGTAAGCTGGATAGTCTTTATTGAATTCTGGTATAATATTTGTTTTTTGTTGATTTTTATTTTTCCTCCTCTAAACTTTATGTGCATGCTCTCAAAAAACACAAGACAAGAATTGGGTAATTAGATGTATAATTTCCTGACCAATATCTGTTATTCAGGATAAAAATAAATCCCTACGGGGTGAAAAATCTATGGGGAAATTGCTTATCATCATATGTTCTGTATAGAATTTTAGAGCAGTGAAAATATGTATTAAGGAGAATTTGTCAAACATCTTTGCAGCTACCATGTTGTGCAAGGCAGTAGATGGTTTCCTGCCTTGAAGGACATTAATAATCTCGTGAGGGATGTGGACAGAGGCAGAGAATATTTCACTCAGAGGGAACATATTGGGCCAGAACGTCTAATGGATGCTTTGCCCTGCCTGGATGTGCGAGCTAAGCTTCTCCTAGCACTGTATCCATTCATTCATTCATTCATTCATTCATTCAAGGCATAGTCACTGTGAGTCTACCTGATACCAAGAATTTTGCTAGTCTTTAGAGACACTACCATAAAATTAAGAGAAACCTATAAACCTTGTCCTCAAGGAGTATGAATCTAATTGACATGAGTGACTATACTATTACAATGTAGATTAAGGTCATGAAGTAGACAGTAGCAGAAGTTATTGGAATATACGGGTTGAACACTGCCCAGACTTTGGGACTCAGGGAAGGCTTTCTGAATGAACTGACATCTGAACTGATAATTGAAGGAAGAGAATGAGCATACCCAGCAAACGTGAGGAAAGTGGAGATACCATTCTAGCCTAGACAGGAGTCCACAGGAAGAGCAGTCTCAGCCTCAGCCTATAGAATAGAATTGAGCCAATTCAATAATATTTTTGAGAGGGAAAAGCACAGGTGAAATTATAGAGGAATTAAATCACATCATGTAGATGAGGAAGCACTATTATTTTGGTATAATCCTGGAAAATTCTATAGTCGATTTGACAGGACTTGAGCCCTGATGGGAGGAGGAGGATCAAGATTAAAATGGACCTTGATGTTTTGTTAGGTAATAAGGAACTACCAATAGGCATCATACAGCTTAGACTGACTTCCTGAGATTTGCAGATAATGAAATGGCATCTAGAGAGGTTCCATGACTTGTTCCAAGGCACACAGCTAGTTAGAAAAAGAGCTAGAAATATAATGCTGGTCTATAGAGACTTGCTACACACGTCTCACCTTTGGGCTTTTGAATTATTTGGGAAGTTTAAAATAATGACAAATTGATTGTGTATCAAGTAACTGATACAAGTGGCTCCTTCTCTCAGGAATATGCCTAAAGCATGTTCTTTCCAGAGTAAATCCTGTGATGATGTCTACATAAAGACAAAAAGAAGGCAATGTCTGTTTGAGTTGCAATATATTTTGGTTTTTTCTTTTTTGTATCACTCCCTTTACACGTCATGATTTTTGATTATTCATTGTCTTTCACTCTGAATATGAGTTTCAGAAGGGTCACTGTCATCTTGTCGCAGCCTTAAAGCTGCTTCCCCTGGATTCCCCAGCACCTGCAGCAGAGTTAACAATGATTCCCATTAGCTCTGGGTCAGCTGTGCTGCAAGGAGAGGGTTTTAACCCCCTGTAGATATGGTTTCTTTCTTGGAGTTTGTTTGAGGAAAACACATTCACAGCACTACTCTTTCCCTGGTCTTTCCTGCTCACTCCTTGCCCTCTCTCCAGAGCAGGCCGCATTTTCTCCCTCAGTCTGCAAGCTTCTGTTTTCTGCCTGGCTGCTCTCACCGCCTTCCTATGGTACCTCAGGGAATTGCCCTCTTATTACCACAATTACAATCTGTACACATTTCATTAAACTAATATCGCTTCGCACAGGCTTTCTCCACAGAACTGCACAGCTGGAGGCCCATTTCTTTTCCTCAGCTTAAACACTTTGACAGGTTAAGAAAGCTATTATGGCTGAATAACAGGTGTTGCAAAACAATGTGCATTTGATGTTTAAATGAGAGAGCTTCTTTATTGACTGCATTTATTGCAGCTAAGGCTCTCCTTTTTCACAATGACTGGATTTTTATTGTTTTTACTGCTTTTTAAAGTGTATTCTGTTGTTTCAGAATAGGACTGAAGTGACTGTGTGATTATTTGTTATTCTGCTGCCCTTTCTTTATTATTATTATTTGTGCTTCTTGCTTTACTTTCCAGGTAAACTATAGCTGCAGAAATAGAAGGATTTTATTGGGTCTCTCTCTCTCTACTAGGAGCACACCCACTTCGTAAACAACTCCCTGAGGGCCTCCAATGGGACCCTCCTCCATTATTTTGCCTACCTCAGTCCAGTCACCTACCTCCCATTGACCCAATGAATTGGCTTCCAGAAGAGAAACAATAAAATACAAACAGAGGAGTGGTTTATTGTATACTTCCTTATCTGAACATTGCTGTCACATTCTTTGTTCAGGACCTTATGTATATATTTGGCATTTACCCTTTATCTTTTGACAGTTTGCTTATTTTTCCTTATATTCATCAATGTTAAGCAAATCTGTTGTTTCTTTTGTCAATTTCCTCACTCAATATCTTGCTCAGCAGGATACAGTCTGTTTGATTATTTTGATAAGATGACTTTTGCTGAAGAGACAGTCAACTGTTAAAATACCATTTTTGAAAGGCAAGAGCTCAGTGAGAGAGAACACATGATTATGAAAGCATTGAAATGGATGGAAATAAAAGATGGCTTTAAAATATTTAGATTTGTGTCTTTAAGTATCTAATGTAGGGCTCTTCATATGGTAGGCACTCAAAAGATTCTTATTAACACAATAAGCCATAACAATACTTTTAAAAACCACAATCTATGTTTACTTACACTTTATGGTAGTAAAAAACAAGAAGAATGAAAAAAAAGGAACAAAATAGTTTATTGTTTCCTTTAGCAGAATGTTATCGATTCTCAGTGTATTCAAAATTGTATTCATCATAATTACCTCCTTCTCATTTTGAGGCCAAATGAAGTCATGTTTCTGATTAGGTGAGGCATGTTTCACTCAACATGCATATATTACCAGGAGGATTGGCATAGTGCCTAGTTCATTGTGTGTCTTCAGGACCTAGGGCGTTTCGGAGGACAAAGTAAGTGCTCAGTAAATTATTGCTGAATTAAGGTTTAGTTCCTTTGGAATGAGGAATTTTTCACCTGGATTTCAGACCCTTTGAAATTCTAAGTACAATTATGTGCATATGCACAGGAGTGGGGCAGTGAGAATTCTTGGTTTACATTTGATTCAAAAAAATCTGTGACTCCTCTAGGATGAAGTGCTTTGGATGGTAATTTAATAAACATTTAGTAGATAAAGGAATTATTTATTGAGCCAGTAGTTTAAGTATATGTTTTTTCTATTGTAAAGTTTTGCCTTTGAACATGCAATTTAGGAAACTGGGTAAGCTTTACTTAATTTTATAGAAGTATACTCTTAAATTGCTTAATTGTTTCTCCCCAAAGCCAGAGATTCTGATTGTCAACCTACAATTGTGACACAAATGGATATTTTTAATAAGGCCCAAACTTGTAAATTCTTTCCAGTTTAAAAAGTGCTTTCTCATTTAAAGGACAACAGAAATCCATGCTACTAAAGTACTGATTCATCAGTATCCCTGGGAACAGGTGAGCACTGTTCTATTTTCAGGAATTTTCACGTACAGTGTGTGTCTAAAATTTCTATAATGTCTAACTCAGCTATTTAAAAAAACTTTAGTAACCCTATATTTTGAGGTACATTTCTCCTAAGAATTTCAAAGAACTTTGTTGAGCAGGACAATTATTTTTCTCATTTAACAGATCAGATAACTGAAATATATTGTTCAAGGATTTTTCTCATGGTTATTTGTACCATGAGTGGAACTGCAAATCAAAATATTAACCCTAGATTTTTCATTGGTTACTTGCTTCTAAACTCATAAACATAGGTAAAAAGAATGTAATAGATATTATAACTTTAAAAATATTTTTACAAAAAAACCTCCCAACATATATTTATTTCTCTTTCTGGTTTAAAACTGAGAAAATAATTTTACCTTAGGAAACTGGTTTTAAAATGAAAGAAAGAATATATGTTTTAGCCAACATTTTAAATAAAATGTTACAAATACCTACAATATGTTAAGATCTAGTAAAATAGTATATGATGCAGTAGTTTATGGAAATCCATTGTGTTTGTTTTTTAGAATCATCTGCTTTCTTCAGATAATTCCATAGCTGTGGGTGAGGCATGAGTTTTCAGGGAAAGGTTTTACTTGAAAGATGAATGAATGATAGATGGCTATCAGATTGAGAGGACTTTGCTTTTAATTTTTCCTTTAAGTCTCAACTATATTAATTAAATTATTTAGCATAACATGTATTTCAGTTACGAGGTTTATACTTTGGGCTATCTTGAAAGTTTGCATCTTTCGATATTTATATGAAAGAGTATGAAAAAGTTGAGTTCAGTTTTGCCTCTACACATTTCTCCCATTTGAATATCATTACAAGGTATAACTATGTTTGAACAGATTCTCTGATTCAGCCTATTGAAAATAATAGAATCATTTGCCCAGAACAGTTTTGTCAATTAGATTGTATCTGTGCTGCCTTTCTCTTGTCCTAGAAATTCATCTTCTTGAAAGCATTTGTGTTATTGAAAGCAACAGAGCCTGGTAATGCTGGCCATTATCTTTACTTCATTTACATTTTTGTCCAATATTTGTTCCCCAAGTTCCCTTCTCTCCCCTGAAGTCCCCATCACTCCAGTGCATCTCATCAGGCGCCCTGTCAGCCACACAGAGGTATCCTGCTGTGTGAAAACAAACCGAGTACAAACCACATGGGTTCCCATGGGTCTGGGGCTTCCTGAACTTGTCCCTTAGGCTGTCAGCAGCTGGGGTGACCCAGATACAAGAACTGTTTTCCTGTCCCTGGGTTTTCTCATTTCCAGGAATGACCATTGTTGTATTACCTCTAGGATTTGAAAGCAGCATGATCCCTGGGGCTGGTACCACTTCCTCCGCTGAAAGAATGAGGGCACAATGAGACACTCAGAGCTGCAAAGAGCAAGAGGGTGTGCAGCAAAGCAGAAGATATTCGAACGGTGTTCCATTGTGACAGCAAATACTCCTTCCTGTGTGTGAGGAAACAGTAGGAGGCTTACACACTCACCTGCCTGGTTATGGGCAACAGGCACCAAGAATAAATGCAGTTTTAAAATACAATAGGAAAACTGGAGAACTTAGTCTAGGGATTAACACTAAGCAGAAAAGGAAATGTCAGGAAAAAAAGCAATTTATGATTAATTTAACAAGATTAATTTTCTGCCCAGTAAATGCTAAATAACTTATAAAGAACAGTTTCTGGGTCATAAAATGAAAATAAATATCTATTTTGTTTTCAGGCTTCTGATGAAAAAGGTCTTTGGCTATTAGTCAATATCCCTAAAATAATTTCTGTATCTAAACCAGTGGTTCTTAAACTAGGGAATGTATTACATTTACCTGGGACTTTGTAAAAATATACAGGCTCTGGTCCTATCAATATGTTGGCCTCTGTACTCTCTGGTAGCTTTCCAGATGATTCTGCTACTCGCCCAAGTTTGAAAACCATTGATCCAAACCATGAGAGGGAAGAATCAAAGCACTTCAAGACTATACATTTTTTTATTTTGAAATTATTTGTACCATTTTAAGTTATATATTTTAATGATAAACTTTGGTGCCATCTCTGCCTCAGATCCTACATCCAATCCACCAGCAAATCCTGTTGGCTCTCTGAGATAGAGCTCAACGCTGACCATGTTTCACCACCTTCAAACCACCATCCTATTCAAAGCCACTGTAATGGCTCACCTAGGCCATCACAGTAGGAGAGTTTCCTGATTCCACCCTTGTCATCAGAACCCTGAATCCCTCCTCCACACAGCAATCAGAGTGACCTACTGACACTTAAATAAGACCATGTTCCTCTCCTTCTAAGAGTCTCCCATGGTGTGCAGTGTAATTCAGAGTAAAACACTGTAAGTTCTGGACCCCATCACTTCTCCTTCCTCTTTCCCTCACTTCTCTCAACCAAACTGCCCTCATTGCTGTTCTTTGCACATGCCATTCTTGCTTCTGTCTTGGAACATAGGTCCTGGCTTGTTTTGCCTGCATCACTCTCACCCGAGATAACATTCTCTCCCTCCACCCACCCACTCCATCTCTAGCTTATTTCCTGTAGACCCCTACTCATCTGGCTTCTTGTCAGAGGATTTCTTGTCCACCCTTTGTAGAATAGATCCCCATACCATACTGATTTAATTTTCATGTGTAGGTATGTGTGTGAGTGTGTGTGTATGTGTGTGTGTGTAAACACTTCTTGCCATGTGGCATATTATATATTTATTAATCTACATACCCTTAATAGCAATGTGAGCTTCAAGAAAGCCAAGACTTTATCCTTTCTGTTCTGAGTGATGGTGTATTATTAGTAATCAATAAGGCTGATGAATGAATGAATATATGGTTTCCTCCCAAAATATTCCAAATCACCAACTTGATAGTCTTCCTGAGAATTAGGGAAAATATATGAGTGTTATTTTTACAAATGACATTTTACTAAGGCAGAGACCCATCTATTCATTTGAGAACATTTATCAAACTAGCATTTACCCATCTAATATAGAACTTTATTTCTCCTTCCCATGCCCCCGACTTGTATCTGGAATCCAGGCCTCTCATGACTTCCAAACCAAAGCCTTATTATACACCATCTCCTTTTGGTTTTCAAAATTTAAATTTAAAGTTGATGATTATGAAATATTGTTACAGATGTGAACAATAAAATCTGGATTTTTGATAATTATTCTGTACACATAGAGTATCTAATTGCTTAAAAGAAAATTGACGAATGATACATACTTAGATGAAATTTTAATTTGTTCAGATTTCAAATCAATATCTAATCTCAGGACACATGAGTGTGAATGTATTTCCTCATATCATTCTTGCACACACCCTCCACCCCAGCCTCTCCATCTATAAATTGTGTTCACAGTGAATTCACATCTTCTCATCATCCCAACCTACCCATCTGCCCATATTTAATATCCCATTTTCACAGGGTCTTTGTTTCATAATCAGAAAACAATCTAATTATTCTACATAAGATATTCATAACTGAAAATGTCTTAACAGTTAACCTAGGGTTCACTTATTTTCTGGACCAACCACCAGACCTGTTGTTTGACAAATAATACTTGTATTATCTCTGTGTATGAGAAGTACTTTGTGTGAGCTTGATTTTCAAGATGTTTATTTACTTATGAGAATAATAGGGCCTACTAAAATATAGGCAAGTTCAGATAATATATGATATATGGTATCCCTGAATTATTTGATTTTTTTTAAACAATAATTATGTGAAAGTAATTGTAGGATTTTAGGTCTTCACCACTGGCCGATATTGTCAGATAGAGACAGGTTGTCTTTAAAAGTTCCCTCAACCCTTGCCAGTTGTATAGTCTGCCTATGGGAATTTTTAATACTACTAGAGGAATCAGCCTACCAAGATAGAATATTTAACTACAGACTTTTCTTATTTAGGAATATTCAATATAGTCCCTAGATAAAATGCCACAGGTATTTGTGATAGTGAATATAAGCAACAAAAGAAAAATATTAAACAAATGTGTCAGTGAAGTATTTACATCTATTAAAGAGTAAATAAATTAAAATCAGTTTATTAATGGACATTTGCTAAGTGGATAATAGTTGATTTTTTTCCTTCTAAAAGAGGTTTTCCACGTAATAACAGTCTTTGCTTTAAAAGAGCTTATTCATAATCCTTAATGTTATCTTATCAAATGCACTTAAATGGTCAAAATGGAGTATGAGCCATGAGCTGAGGATGTGACATGAGTTTTGCAGGAGAGGGCCAGGGAGATGGCTTCGAAGTTGCATCACCAGGCTAAGCACTGGAAACTAGAGCTCTACCACAGAGCACCACCTCCCACTAAGAAAGTCAGTATTGGTTCCAACAAGTCTTCCTCTTCCAGAAGTCCACATAGTCCTCGTGCACATAGAAACCCCAGGGAAGCTATAGACATATTTTCAGAATCAAGAAGAGAGTTAGCAATTTTCCTTGAGGTAAGATTAATATATAGAAGTACATTCCTATATAACAACAATTATAAAATAAAATTTGTTAAAAGTTACCTATAATCGCAAGAAAAACTGTAATAAGAAAAACCTAGTAGAACATACACTAAATGATAACATTTTATTACTCTACATCCTAATACTAGTTTTTATAAATTTCCAATGTGCTTAGAGTATTTTTCTTAAATAATTAGAGAAAATAGATATGTCCATTTTATGCCCTTTAGTGAAAGCTTGTTAATGGTGCTGTTCCAATTAACTTACTATTTTATTCATAATATGTCACTTTCCAATACAATTTTTTTGGTAAATAATTGTGATAATTTCTAAGCATAAGGAGTACACTGCAATAGATGCTGTGGAGAAAAAACACAAATATCAACACAGTGCCACTATAATTGGAATTATGACCTAAAATGAATAAAAAATGGGTGCCATCACTTGTGGATACTTTCCCTTGGAGGAAGGTAAGCAAGGCTAAAACACATGAACAAACAAAAAGCTATTTTTTTATGTGCATTGCTAATAAAGCCTCAATATAATTGTATGCTGACATTTTCCCCATTTACAAGAAAAATGTGGCTTTGAAAATAAGTAAAAACTTATTTCCTCATTGAACTTTAAATATGTGCCCTGTAGAATATCTCACCATCTGACCCAAGTTGTCTACTGTGTGGGATTTTTACCCAGAGCAAACTCCATAAAAAATAATTTTAAAATAGCCTTGGTTGTGTCCCATTCCAGTTGCAATTGTCCATTTCTTCTACCTATCAATGATGAAAGTACTGCTTCTGATAATAGGTAATTACCTTAGATTATAAGTTTTAGGTGGCTTAAGAAATCTTACAGTTCAAAATTTGACTTGTTTGTAAAAGAGAACTGGGTAAAGATGGCAGTGAATCCTCTGGTTACGTAACATACCCTTGTTAAAGTAAGACTGGCAGGCAAAATACTTAAGTTTAAGTAATTATCAACTCGATGATTCCTTTTTTGCCATGTATTTCTAATACAAGGTTATGACATATTGCATTTTTCAGTCCCATATGCTCTTCTCAAATCTGGCCCCTTCATTAATCAAGAGGTAGAGTCAAGAGGTAGAGTCTGTTTGGCCTCCATTTAAAATTAAGCAGATCCTGTGACTTATTTGACAAATATTAGGTTGGTGCAAACGTAATTGTGGTTTTTGCAATTATTTTTAACCTTTTAAACCACAATTACATTTGCACTAACCTAATACCATGCAGTAGAAGTGATGCTGTAGAAATTTGAAGGCCAGGTCAGAAAAGGTGATGTAGCTTCTACGTGGCCCTTCACCCACCTCAACTCTCTCTCCAAATGCTCACCCTTAGAATCCAGACAACATGTTGTAAAGAATTTCAGGTCACACGTAGTGGCCACCATAACCTGTTCTAAGCAATATCCCCATCTAAGGTCTCACTTGAATGACAACGTCAGCTGCCAGACACGTGAGTGACCAAGCTTTCAAATGATTAGTTTCCAGGCTTGCAGCCCCCTCACATGATGCTTGAGTAGAGTAGACCAGCTATTCCTGCTGAGTCCTGCTCAAATTGCAGATTCAAGGGCAAAATAAATGTTTAAGCTCCTGATTTGAAATGGTTTGTTGCACAACCTTAGATAACTAGAAAAAGAACAAATTAAGAATTTAATATCAAGAACCAAAACTATAAATTCTTCACTATTTCTCATATATTATATGATTGGATATGATTTCTCATAATTCTGTTAACATTAGTTTCCATATTTTGGGGTTGTATTATTAGATTCATGTTTGCTTTCAATTACTATAATATATATGGTAGGTCAATTCATATTAGATGCATGCATATTTAGAATTATTATATGAGGATGGGCAATTAAGTTCACGAACTTTCCGCTGTGTGCTTACACAGCGGAAAGTTGGTGAATTTCATTGTCTGACCTTTTTCGTATATCATATGTGGTGAATCAATCAATATTTCGTATGTCAAAAGCATCCTATTCCTAATTACATTTTTATCCTAGAGTGTCATTTATTTTGTTTATATAGCCACACCAGCTGCATTCTGGATAGAATGTTTTGTTTTTTCAAACTTTCTTTGTCATTATGCTATAGGTGTATCTCTTATTTAGAAAGCATATAACAGCTGGATTGTTTTAATAATGTCAATCTTTGAATTTTAACTGGTAAATTTAACCCACTTACACTTGTGATTATTAACGTATTTGTATTTATTATTCCATTTTATTTTGTACTTTCATTATACCCAGCTATCTTCATGCTTTTTTCTCCCTTTCTTACATACCATCAGGTTTTGTTTTGTTTTTTTCACTTAAGGATTTTTTTTCTCCTTTGGACTGGAATTTTACATTATTTTTCTGTTATTTTTAACGCATACTCACATATGTAGTTTGCATATCTAACAAAGTTTGAAATCAATCCACATCTGATAATACCCTCCAAATAACCAAGTAGACCTATCTCCACATCCAATTCACCCGATAGATTAATCATTCCATCTGAAATATTCATCTCAAATCTGTCTATTCTGCTTCACCAAATTTCACCCCTGAAGCTGAGTCCTTTTTCTTTATTGCCTGGATAACTAACTACAGTATTCTCCCAACTATTCATCTATGCTAGCCTCTAATTCTTGAGAGTGATCTCTTTTTTAAAAATGCATGCACTACTTTCTTAAAAAATATTCAGTAGCTTAGAGAAAAATGCACTTACAGTGAAATCTAAATTCTTGGCCCTGATTTATAAGGGTATGAGTGGTTTGTTCCCTGTTTACCACTTCTAACATACTGTTCTGAAAATTGAAGTGTTTAAAACACCTTAAGAAAACAGCTAGAAAAATGAATATGAATGATTCTTTAACACTTTCAACCTGGTATATGAATCTATATTATGATCACTTCCTACATTTCTTTTTCTTTTAAGTTTGGTTTCTAATACAGACTATTAAGAGTAGAAGTGTAATAACTTATGTCTTAGGTTGAATACAATTACATTTGGGGCAGCAAATATATTCCCACTGTTGATGAGCCACTTATCAAGGATTAAAGAATATCATTGTGATTCCCCCAAATGTGGCTACTAAACTCATCATGAATATTGAAGGAGGATACAATCCATATCTGGAAGAGTCTAACTTCATTAGTTTAAATGAACTTCAATTTAATTATTTTTGCCTTGAAATATCTTTCTATTCAAAGTGCATTGAAAAATTGCCAGGAAATTAAACGCCTAATAGATAGTAAAGTTTGTTATCAACTCTAATATATCTTTTTAAATCACATAAGCAAATAGCAAAAAGCCTCCTTTAAATAGGCAGGCTTCCCAAAATTCCAATTATACTGAGATTACTTGGAAATTCATCATCAAAGTGCTATTTGATACGGTGGCTATTGAATTCCTTTGGTTTGTTGTATTCACCTTTCTTAACATCACTGGACCAATGTAATCCTTAGAACTTTCACTGGTGGTGAACTGGTAGAGACAATGTTAACTGTGGACGGGATTGCATTAATAGGGCCAGTTAGGGCCAGTATATTCAGTGTTTGAAGACAATGGGAAAATAGTAACTATACAAATAATGGAAATGGATGTGTGTTGCTAAGTGCTATTGATATCTTGGAAAAGAATAACAAAAAGATGAGAAGATTAACTGGGAATTAAAACTAAGTGTGAACATCAGGGGTCCTCTTTCTTTAAATGTGAAGACAAAAAAAATCTGCAGACCAGGAATTAATCAAAAAAAATCTGCAGACCAGGTGAGCTCCTAAGAACGTCACCTGCCAAATTGGTCAAGTTGGCTATCCAAAGGTCAGGGCCCAGAGTCGTGGAATGGGATATCTATGTTGAGGCACTCAAACATTAAATACCTAAATATTCCTGAACTCTCAGCCTGGCAAAATGGCCCACCCCTTCTTAAGAGCTAGTACTTCCCCTAGTTTAAGGAAAATTCAAAAGCTTAGACCTGCAAGACAATATGATACATATATCCTCGATCCCTCTGACTCTCCCCTACCTCCACTTCTGGACACTAAGACAATAATTAGGACTAAGTCCCAAACAACCTGGCTATGGAAGTGGTGAGCCTGCTAATGGAGACAAAGAACTACACTTCCAAGGAGGTATGGAACCCAGACAACATACACCAGTAGGAACTAGGAGATACTTGTGGAATGGGATTCTGAGGGTGATGTATCAATGGAGGATAAGAGCATAAAGTTGGATAAGTTGTCAACATGGGTCCCACAGTCATGGGATATAGGATTTAGCGCCCTAACAAAGATCTCAGCAACACGCATCTGGAATGGCTCTCAGAAGCTGAGAAAAATCAAGGAATAATACAAAGTGAGAAGGACAAACGTGTCATAGCAGACAGAGAAGAAGGGATTTTAAAGGCTCATCCAAGAGGGCATGTTAGGAGGATTATACTATGTGGGGTCTGAAATACCTCCAATGGCTATGTTCCTTGGTAGCACCCAGACTGTTTATTATTTGCCAAAGTAATAAGGAATGTGTTGGTGATAAAGGAATCAACATCACTAAGACGTTCAGTCATGCCTCTTCTCTGTTAAGCCAAGGTAGATGGTAGGATATGCCATTGCAGAACATCACACTCTGACAGCAATGGGGCTGACAGGACCCCCAAGCAGTAGGGGATAGGGTGGGCGGGGTGGGGATGCTTAACCAATAAAATCTAGGTGATACAATCATTGTAATTAGTGGCACAATCATAGTGTGGAGGGGAGGACACAGGGTGGCTTGACACACAGAGAGTTCTGGAGATGTTACTATTAGGCTGGTGCAAAAGTAACTGAGGTTTTTTACAATTATGTTTTAATTTATGAAACGGCAATTACTTTTTCACCAACCTAATAGAACCTGGATCCCTTAGGAGCACGGTAGCTGGTAGCTAATAAGGAAATGGCTCAATCTCCATAACCAAAAGCAATCAAGGATGATGATCAGGAGGTTAGGGCAGTTGTTCCAATAAAACTTCATGAGGCTTTGCCCAGTTTTAAGAACAGGAATCCTTTGTGTGTTCACATACCACACCATCCAGAAGCTTCTAGCCTGAAAACGTAATGGACAAGTTTGTTGAAGGCACAACTAAAGTACCAGCTGATAGAACACCTTGTGAACATGGGGCACAGTCATCCCGGATTCAGGATATACTGTAGGTGCTATGTTTCCAACAAGGAGACTATGTGGATCCAAGAACCAACGTCTGGAGGCAGGAGTGACTCTGCTCTCCGTCATTCCAGTAACTCACTTTGGGACATTAATGCTTCTCATTTGAGCAACTCTGGGCTTTGTTCCTGCTTCTTCCTCTTTCCTGCCACAGCCTGATCCTGAGAGCATTCCCTAATGTACTCTCCATCTGAGTCAGGAGGTCTCCACCTGGGCACATAATAGCAATAGTACCATTGAATTGTAGGTTATGACTTTGCCTGAGGACTTTGGGCTCCGTATGCCAAGAGCCCAGAGGGTGGGAAGAGGAGTCCCTATCCTGGCAAGGGTGACGGACCCTGACAATCAGCCTCATGTTACACAGAGGGACGGGGAGAAAAATGTTTGGCACCTGGCGCTTCACTTTGGAATCTGTTGCTACTTCCTTGTTCAACTTTGACCATAAAACTACAGCCTTCAAAGGACAGTCTCAGATCCCATAAGGGTGAGCATGATGGTCACATCACTCAGAAAGTCACCTAGACCCGCTGAAGTGGTATGGGAGGAAGTCCACGAGTAACAGTTGTGGTCCTGAAACCAGCTATACCAGTGGGGCTGTAGTTCATCTCACTAACCTTGCCCTTTTAAGTTTTCCTATGGAAAATAGGTACAGCAGAGTCCTGGAGGATCTGCTCCAAGAACTGACACAAAGAGCTGGATCTGAGAGGTACAGGAGCGGAGGGGCGTGAATGCTGCCATGTTGCCTTCCAGGACGCAGAGCTGATTGTCCCCAGTGGTCAGGACTCTGGAAATCGGCCTCAGCTGCAGAGATCTGGTTTATCCAAGTTCACACCCCTTCCTGAGGGAAGTCTGCATTAGATTGACAAGTCAGTATTAGACTATAAGGCTCGGTCCCCTTGTTGCAACTCACTTAGGTCAGTTGAGGTCTTTGTGGAGAGCCGTGGAGCCATTTCTCCCTTTGCTCAGCCCTGCTTCTTCCTTTTTCCTGCCAAACCTTTATTCTGACAGCACTCCCTAATGCACTCTCAGTCTCAGAGTCTCCTTCCTGAGGAACCCAACACCTTCAAATTCCCTCTGCCCTTCAACTAATCATCTCCCTCAGGTAAAATCAATTTGTTTTCTGTTTTGAAAAATATGCTGCACTATCTTCCTAATTCAAAACTTTCACTCAGATGTTTGGCTTCAATGCTTTCTTTAGCTTTGGTGCCAATCCAAAATATACCCCACTTACAAAGCAGATTTAAATTCTCAATCCACATTGAGACTGCTTATCTATCTAAAAGACTAGATGCTCCTCATTCCCACTAACACATATAGTTTGTATTTGCATGTAAATGTGTTTTTCTGCTAGTGAAGTATTCTTTAAAATTTGAGATTATGTTTTAAAGTAGTGTATGTGAGTGTGTGTGAATTCTCTATTGAATCCTGTATAAAACTAGGCACATTACAGAAAAACAACAAGCATTTGTAGGTTTGTAGATTTGTAGATTACATAAACGAATGCAATCTATGTGTTTACTTCTCTGCCTCTTCCCCCGTAGATCACTATATTTGAGTTCTATCTTTAGGTATAACCTCCCTCTTCAAACTACCCTCCTCACAACCCCATCTCCAGCATCAGATACTGGATCAACTGTGGCAGAGAAAAAGCTTCAACTGTTGTGGTTTCTCCATAAATTTTGAGATTTAAATACGTGTCTAAATGAATAAATGATTTATCTGATTCAGTCAAGATCCCCCAGATCTAGAATATTCTGATGGAGCCATGATTAATGGATCTTTACATAAATCTCCATACCTACCTGAATCTACCTCATCCCTCTACCAGTGTTCTAATGTCCTCATGTCCTGTCTGTAGTCATCTAGATTAAAGACCCATGTGCTGGTGAGGAGAATGGTAAGGTGGAAGTAGCCGAGTCTCCTTCAGCCTCTGAGTTATAGCATTTCTTATCTTCACACTTCACTGGAGTCTGCTGTTCTCCATACTGTCTATCTGGCAATCAAGGATAATGTCCCTGTTCTAAGCCTCCTCCAGAGCCTAAGGGACCTGGTACTTTGCTAATTCCTGTCAACATTCTTATCCTAGGTCTGAATCCTGCTTGGCTTACCTCTGGGCTCTAGCAGAAGGTCCTACTCTGGATGGACAAATTACCTGACAAGGAACACCACCTTGTCTCATTTCAGAATTTACTATGGAGCCCTCCGTTATTGCTGTGTCCCAGAAGGCAGATGGGAATGCTTATGTAACACTGACTAAGTTCGCGCTCCTTGGGCACAGGGCTTCAGATGCTAACTTGCTCTCTTGTGCTTCTTGGATAAATGCAAGGGGTAGGAGACACTTCTATGACTAACATCACTTCCTCGGTTCCATCTGAATGCCATTAGAAATCAATATCTAATGGGTCTTTTTCTTCCCTTGTATATTACTTTGCTACGGCTGCCATAGAGAAATACCACAGAATGAGTGGCTTAAACAACAGAAATTTATTTTCTCATAGCCCTGGAGGCTAGAAGTCCGAGATAAGGTTTTGGCAGGTTTGCTTTCTTCTGAGGCCTCTCTTTTTGACTTGCAGATGGTTACCTTCTTGCTGGGTGTTCATATGGTGTTTCCTCTGTGCACACATCCTGGAGTCTCTTTTTGTATCCTAATCTCCTCTTCTCATAAGGACACCAGTTAGATTGGTTTAGGGCCCACACTGAGGGGCTCATTTTAACCCAATTATGTCTTTAAATGCCCTGTCTTCAAATCCAGTCACATTTCTGAGGTACTGGGTGTTAGAACTTTAACATATGAATTTTTGGGGGACACACATGTAGAATGCACACTGCTCTGTGTTGCTGAGATCTTAATAGTTCTCACATTCAAGCCATCCATTTATCAACTAATCTCTTTCACAGCAGTTCATCACTATTTAAAAAACAAACTAAATGATTGTCCCAAATATTTTGAGGTCATTGCTGCTATTAATCCACTTTAATTTTTCTAAATAACTTAGATTAATTTTCTGGCCTTCACTCTGATTTGTCAAATAGCAAGTCATTAAGAATTAAAACAAAATAAAACACAACAAAACAAAAACCTCTTGCTCCCCTGAGATCCTAAATGTTTCTGTACATTCCAAGATAAAATATCATATTTTTGTTTAATTTGATAAATATACATTTCAAAGACAGTAATTTCTAACTGTTTAAATTTGTAGCTTTGATCTCTGTTAGCAATTTTCCACTTCAAACTATCTCCACTTATTCTCAATATTCTCTCTAGGAAGTTACACTTTGCAGTGTGAGTGAATAAAAAATTTATTTTTTACATAGTCAAAATATGTGTAAGAGATTTATAACAACATAATGAGAATCTGAAGACCAGGAGATCCTGAAGATTTGGAAATATTGATCTAATATGTCATATATTCATACGTTCCTTCATAAGTTTATTAAAGCCATGGTTGAATTTCATTCCTGTAATACTCTGATACACAGACATAGGTAAGGTTATAAAAATAAAGAGCCATAGTAGTATCTATAAAGATTGTCTCTTTGTTACAATACTAAGGGAAGTCCTAGGATTTGTGCTATTTTATCATTGCTCAGAGGCTGTCTACTCCTGATGGCAAATTTCAGATGATAGATTTGTCAGGAAATTAAAATGCCCAGGAGTGGATATCAAAGGGCTATCTGAAGGATCTCCATTATTGACATCAGAGAAAAGAAAACTTGCAATGATATATAATTTTAATTGGACTCTCTCATGACAGGCTGACCACTTGCCAATATTTATCCTAAGAAAAAGTAACATGAAGGGAAGTAAAATTTACTATATGTCTTTCCAGGCTGCTTAGAGCAGCTGTGACAGTTTTTAATTCACTTTCAATGCCCTTTGTCCTGGGCTTTCATTTTTTAATTTTGTCTGACAAAGAAGTAATGGAGGGAGCCAGTGTGAAATCATCTAATGAGGAACCTGTACATTAGATATTACATAGGCAATGGAAACTGTCCTTAGATTGTGTACCATAAAAGGTGTGTGTTCCCTTATTTCACTTTTTAATGTGTCAAATGGAGGAAATACTTTGAAATCTCTCACAAAAAACGTGTTTAAGGTGTGAACACCAAGGGTGGAATGTAGTTAAATCATATACTTAATTTACTAACCTCAATTTTATTGGGTCCTTGAAAGCTCTTCCCCCTGGTGAATCTAATTATTTGTTTCTCTGACAGTTCCTGGGGAATAGAGGTGGTATACTGTGTTTTCCTGAAAATAAGACCTAACTGGAAAATAAGCCCTAGCATGATTTTTCAGGATGACATCTCCTGAACATAAGCCCTAATGTGTCTTTTGGAGTAAAAATTAATATAAGACCCAATCTTATTTTCGGGGAAACACGGTAGTCTGTCTTTAGGTTTTAGCCTTCAGGTCTATTTGGTTTGGCCCTCAAGATGTTGGCCCTTGCAGCACTTAAAAAAAAAATAAATAAATAAAATTTTAGCCAACTATTTTTAGATAGGGCCCATTTTCTTTGAGAAAGGAAACTGAAAGTTCTGAGAGTACTGCCTCTTAGTTCCTGCATGGTAAGACATCACCTGTAAGTTTATTATTCTTATGAAACAGGAATGAAAATGAGTTTTGCTTTTCTTTTCTAACTATAATCTCCCTTTCTAACTCTAAAAAGAGACTACTGATGATCAAATTTTAAGTTTTAGTTTATTTCATTCTCCTAGATATAATTGTAGGTGAAAGGAAATAGAGAGTTATTACCTTTTGCTTTGAGATTCTCAAAAAGACATTGTATCTGAGATCATGCAGGGGTCCTTTCATGTAAGCTTGAAGTGATTATAATTATGGGTTTGATCATCAAATTTTTTACATTTTTTTTCTTTTCACTTCAACATCGATTACTGAACACCTGTACTGAGGTCAAACTGTACCATGAGCTTTGAGAGATGCAAAAGGGATGTGTGATAGTATTTTCAAAGGAGAATATTAAAAGATTTGGAGAAATAAATACACAAATGGAATAGTACTAAAATAACATGAGACCATGCATATTTAGAAACCAATAGAAATTGTACAGGTAATGTTATAACCTCAGAAAAGAGAGTTATCAATCCAAACCAAAGTGAATGATAAAGACTTGAAGAAAATATGCCTCATAAATTGCATATGTTAGACCCACAGTCTCAGAAAATGGGAAATAATATTCAAACTAGCAGAAACGTAAAACTCCATGGCCGGAATAATCTTGACATATCTGTAAAGAGGCTAGTTTGGTATGAATAGTGGGGTTAATGAGAGAAAAGGATAAATATATAAGGTAACAAAAAGGCATGATCGAATGCCGAAAAAAAATCTTATTTCCACAGTCACTCTTATTTCATTTTTATAGTTCTTTACATATTTAGCATAATTCATTGGTGTTACTAGCCACTGTGTCATGGGAAAATTCATTATAAATTAAAGAAGTCTCTTAACACCGTAAAACCCATCATACTCAACTATGATTTTAGGCAACAGAGTGCAGGCGCATTAACACTCCACTCTGCCTCTTTCA
Organism: Rhinolophus hipposideros; assembly: GCF_964194185.1. Taxonomy (NCBI): domain Eukaryota; kingdom Metazoa; phylum Chordata; class Mammalia; order Chiroptera; family Rhinolophidae; genus Rhinolophus; species Rhinolophus hipposideros. The sequence continues at coordinate 72,354,335 of NC_138047.1, read as the reverse complement.
TCTAGACCCCAGGAGTAATGAAGGGAAACCCTTTCACAAACCATGTAGGCTAGGTTACAAAAATCAAGGTGGATATATATGTGCCACTAACTTCACATCAGTTCCTTCAAAGGTAAAGAAGATATATCCTTGCCTTCAAGGATTTCACAATTGTGTAGGAGAGACACACATACATACAACCTGTTACCATTATCTGCATGTATAAAGAAAATGAGCTATTTACAGTAATATAACTATATACAAGACGTGATGGTGTGGAGGTACCACTCTTTCTGAAAGAGTTTACAAAATGCTTCAATGCAAAGGTGATTCTTAGTTAGGATTCAAACAGAAGAATAAACTTTGCAAGATACCTTGAGACTAAAAGGGTATTCCAGGCAAGACAAACGAATGGACAAAGACAGGAGCCATGCAACACTTGTAATGCTAAGGAAACCATAGGAATTTTGACATCACTGGAGCCTGAAGAAACCAGGAGGGTAGTACTGAGAAGTAGTCAGGGACCAGTCATTAAGGAAATACACTTTATGCTATAAGTCGCTGAAGTGTTTAAGATTGGAAGAAACGTGATGGTACTTACATATTCAAAAAATCATCTGCCTGCATCAAAGAAAAACAGATTACATATAGTCTAGTCTGGGGGCTGGAGACTCCATTTAGTGGCCTTTACAAGAATCCAAGTACAACATAATGAGGGCTTGAACTAAGGCAGAGCAGTGAGTACAAAGAGGAAAGTATACATGCGAGAGCTATTTAGAAAATATGCCTTACAGGACTTGATTAATTAATAATAATAATAATGATGGTAATGATCATAACAATAGCTGTTGTTTATTGAGGGCTTATTATAGACCAGGCTTTGTAGTGAAATCTTTCATTTTCACATTAAACCTATGAGGTAGGTGCTTTTAATTCCTCTAAAACATGTTCACCCTTAATGTGTTCCAGCTCAGTGAGGCCACCTTTCACCCAATAACGTAGGCCAAATGCTTTTACCTTTGATTAATCTTTTCCATCCATTCTACATTACATCCAATTCATCAGTAAAGCTTACAATCACTCCTCACCACCTCCATGGCAACAGCCCTTGTCCAAACCATGATCATTTCTTTCCAAGATGACTCGCAACTGCTTAATAACTGGCTTCCCAGATCTTGCCTTGTTTCCCTACAGCCTATACTTCCTGCAGTAGCGGGAGTGACAATCCCCATGCCTCAGAGGTGCCTGTTGATTCCCATCACACTTAGACCTAAATCAGAAGTCTTTATGAAAAACATCAAAGCCCTACCCGAGTGACCACTGGCTACCTCTCTGACCTATTGCCTATGAGTTTTTTCCACTGCTCTCAACCTGCTCCAGGCACACCTCTTTGCTCTTCCCTGAAGACCCACAGACATGTTCCTGCTTCAGGGCTTTTGTACTTGTTTTGCCTTCTGCATGGAATCCATCTCACAGGATTCCTTCCCACAAACAAATGTCATCTCCTTCAAGATACCTTCCCTGACCATTCTATGTACCTCTTCTCTGCTCTCCCATCACTCTATTCTCCAACCAACTGTCACTTTCTTCATTACAGGTATTGCTACCCAGTGCACATATTTATTATATTTTTTAACTGACTATCTTACCTGGTAATATAAGTAGGCATTTTATTTGGCTTGTTCCATATTACTATATCCTACGGACTGGGGACAGTGTCCCCCATACAGTAGGTATGTAATACTTCCTGAATGAAAGTATGAATGATTGAATGAATGAATTAATGAATGCTCTTTACACAGACGAAGAAACTGAGGCACAGAAAAATCAGTAAATTTCCCAAGTTCATACAGCTATAGATGTCTGTCATGTCTAACAGCTATAGACGTCTATAGATGTCTATCATAGAGCTGGGTTTAAGCCTGGGTGATATGACTAAGAACATGTATATTTAATCACTATCGTGGCTTTATGTGCCTGGCAACTCATAGTGGAAATTCCAGTTCACAAAAGAAGGTATTAGAGGAAGGGTAATACATTTCGTCTCCTTTCTGTATTTACACATTTTAGTTAAAACTTTAAACCAGATGTGATTTCATAGGAAGAGCATATTCAGTATAGCAAAAATAGAAGAGGGTTGTAGATGGATTTAGTCATTGTGGTGTGTTAGAAAAATGATGACTTGGAGTAAAAAAACATTGCTTTCATATTAATCTGTACCACATCATCATTGTAGGTGGGCTTCCTTCCTCCTATATATAAAATTGCTGAAGATAATTTTTACTTCAAATATTGTGAGGATCAAATGAGATCATATATGTGAAATATTTTGTAAAATATAGCAATGCTGGTTTTCTTTATCATTATAATGAGGTATAATCTTGTCTAAAGTGTATGCAATGATAGTGGGTTAGAGCCTATCATTTCTTCTCTTTCTAATGGGCTACATATTCCATTGTTGCACAGGTGTGTTATGCGGCTAAACACTACTTAGATGCTTTTGGCTCTCACAGACTCAGCTGGTCTCCTGAAGAACCTCGTACATCCTGGGGAAATTTGGCTCAATCTGTGCTAACTAGCTGATGTAATTGACCTTCTGTCTTGCATTGCATAATTGTAGCCCTTGTGTCGGGAACTGCTAACAGTGAGATCTGCAAAAAAGTCCTGAGTCAAACTAACCCTTTGCACTTTTTTCCCCATGAAATCCACTGCAAGTTGTTGTTGCTGAATAATGTAAACAAGCTGAGAAGGAGTCTCTAATGTGTGTAAAAATACATGGATAGCAAAGTGGTGTCCCTAGAATCGTTCACTGTTTATTCAAATCAGAGGTGTTGAAAGGACTTGTTTCAAGAGAAGTAAAGGGAAAAGTTTAAAAGCTTAGTCATGGCAATTAGAGAGAGCATGTTTTCTGTCTCTTCTCGCAGAAACACATGCATCTTATCCTTAATAGCTGCCAGCGTTCTTGTCAGACCAATTACTTTAAAACAATTGTTTCATTTGGAATAGATGCTACAGCCCAAGTGACTGTCCCTTGTCAGTGACAGATTCAATTAAAACAGCTCTGAATAGGAGTTCTGGAGGGCCTACTGTGCCTTGTCCAATCTTATCAGTCAACAAAGAACAACCTTAGAGACTTTGGTGATGACTGGTTCCACTGTCAGGTGGTTTGAACATGTTGCACCTTCCCAGGGTTCCTCAGAGTCTTTCGTCTCTGTGCCTTTTACAGCCAATGACAAGTACCGTCTCAGCAGTGTCTGGCTCCACAATGCCAAGAAAGCTTATGGCAGTAAATAAGATGGCAGCTGTGACAGTCCTGACAGCTGGCTGGAGCTCAGGGTGGCAGGCTGAACCGGACTGTGAGCAGTTGGAGCAGCAGTGAGGTATGACCACCATTACTGGCTGGCAGATGTCAGTTTCCACACTACTAGTTACTACACGATGTGACGGACACACTCGCATCATGATACAGTCAGGCAGAACTTTAAACAAACTCTGGGCACCTAGCACATTCTATGCTTTCCTTTGAGTTTAGGTAAAATTAAACATTCTCATTAAAACATAAATTCCTTGCATTTGCAGTACTTGTACAACTGGAGAAGAATTTTTTGAAGTAGCAATAGCAGAGAATTAGCTCTTCCACATAAGAGCTGGAATAAATGAAAGTAAAATTGATTCCAAAGAAAGGTTCAGTGTGTTGGTTGCTTTTAGAAGGGGTATATGGTGAGTGCACGTGTATCTTAGGATTCTTTTGTGTAGAAATTGTATGGCTTTTGAATATTCTCCCATACTTTCTTTTTTAGGCAACCCCCCATACCTCTGTCTCTTAATTATCTTTCTTATTTTCTGAAGGAGAACTGATGATAAAAATACTTATTAGCAGAGGAGATGGGGGTTATAAAGTATATATTATCAAAATAGGTAAAATGAAAAGAAATCGTTACATGAAATCATGTATACCATTGTGAGCTCATAGACAGGACAACATGGATTTTTGTGGCCACGCCAAGTCTGTGTTGAATACAGACTTGCGACTTTGTCACAGGGTCAAGCCAGGTGGGCTAGCAGGCTCCAGGTTTGGAAATTTGTCACGGATCTAAAGTTGAAAGCTGTCAGATTGGATCTGTCAGCAAATAGCAACAAAGCTGAAACTAGTTACAGAGAGAAGTTCGCAAAATGACATGGGCACAAACCAATGCTGCTGCTCTCACACCTCACCCCTTTAAGTGGTTTGAAGTGAGTTCACCTAAAAGCAAATTCTCAAAAGCAATTTTCAAAGTGTTCAACCCCTCAAAACACCCATTAGTCTAATAATCATATTCCTAATAAAATTCTGTCAGAGATGCAGCATTTCATATATAGTAAGACGCCGCTCCAAGCATTTTTGAAATATTGTGGTTTTTTAAACCTCTTTTATAACACTTTCAACATTTAGTCTTACTTGGGTGAAATGCCTTGAAAACTTTCAAAAGTAGGCAGAATAATCACTATGAAAATTTACAAAAATGCACCTGAGCTAAAACTTTCAGTACAGATGAAGAATTGTGTATTTGATAAATGAGCATTATAGATGAAAGTGTCATTAGGCAAATGATCATTATGCCAATTGATTTTAAGTAAATTAGATTTGGGCAATTTTACATTCTCCCCCTAAATGTGCCATCCCACTCCGAAATTTTAGGATTTCTGATGTGTACAACAAAGCCACTGCCGGAGATGGGGTTTGCTGAAAACAGTGGCTTTTGGTTGGCTCTAACTCCAAATACAATCAAGATTTCTAATATAAAGTGATAATAAAAATAATACAAAAATAAATGAGTATTTGCTATAGGCCAGGTACACATCTATGCATTTTACATTCACTTATTCAGTATACACTTATTGAGCATCTACTATATGTCTGGTGCTATTCTGAACTAACTCATCTTCACACTGACCTTGTGGCTTATTCCCAAATGTTGCTGGAGGTGTGTAAATGGGTATGGAAAATAGCAAAGTTAAGTAATTGCCCTATTAAATAGTAAAGGTGGGTTTTGAACTCAGGCAGCCTGGGTCAGTGCTTTCCTGCCTTAGCAGACAGGTTCTGCTGATAAATCACTATGAAACTCTTGGGGATTTTTCAACCTGGGCAAAACACAGGAGCAGGTTGTAAGGATGTAGATGATATCCCCTGCATGGTTAAACAGAAAATATAAGGACTATGACTTCTCAGTGACAGCACTGCTGGAAGATCAGAAATCACTGCTTAAAAGTGATTCCACTTCTTTGAGTGTATCTCCATGTTCAAAACTGAGATGAAAGAGAGCACCTATCAGAAGGAGCAAGTGATGAGCAAGAAATTCCAGACAAATTCTATTAAAAGAGCTGCAGTATGTCAGGCTGATAATGTTCATATTCCTTCTTTCTGCTGTTTGGTTGTTTCTGGAGACCCAAACTCTGTTTCCTCACTTCCCTTCCTGAAGCATTCTGTAATGGAAGGGAGCTGAATGTTTGGAGGATGTTACTCCAAGGACATCTTTGTTGGTACTGGGAGCAAAGTACTATAAGCAAGAGTTGGTGATAGGAATCATGTGTGTGCCTTTTATGCTGTTGAACAGGTGAGTGACCAGAAAGATCAGAAATCTACTACACAAATGCAGTATCCAGCATTTAGTGCTAAACATCAGGCACCATTCTGGACAACAGAAACTGGTAAGTTCTAATACTACTACTGACAGTACCTTGGGTGTCCTCAGTCAAATAACATTTCCATTATAACATGATTATAATCAATTCTAATACATAGGGCTCATAGAAATTTGTTAGTAAATAAAACAGACACTATATATATTATATATACACATATATTATATATTAAATATTATATTTATATTATATGTATATTATATATTAAATATATATTATATATTAAACATATATAATATATATTAAGTATATAATATATATGTATATATATAATATATATATAAATTAACTAAAACAAGGAATATATATGAAAATTTAGTAAATAACCAAAATAAAAAGAAAAGAAAAAAGAAAGTCTTAGATTGCTATTATTTAAAATTAGTATTGCTTCATTGATCTATGTGTCTGTTTTTATGCCACTTCCATGCTGTTTTGATTACTGTAGCCTTGTAGTGTAATTTGATGCCCGGTATTGTGATACCTCCTGCTTTATTCTTATTTCTCAAGTGAATAGAGAGCCCAGAAATAAATTCATGCCTATATGGTCATTTAATCTACGACAATGGAAGCAAGAATTTACTTTGGGGTAAAGACAGTCTAGTCTATTCAATAAATGGTGCTGGGAAACCTGGACAGACACATGCAAAAAAATGAAGCTGGACCATCTCCTTACACCATATACAAGAATAAATTCAAAATGGGTTAAAGACTTAAATGTAAGATTTGAAACCATAAAAGTCCTAGAAGAAAATGTAGGAAGAAAGTTTACAGACATTACCCGGAGTAAGATTTTTACTGATATATCGCCTCGGGCAAGGGAAGTAAGAGAAAAAATAAACATATGGGATTACGTCAAACTAAAAAGTTTTTTCACAGCAAAGGAAACCATCAATAAAACAAAAAAGGGAGCCTTCTGAATGAGAGAAGATATTTGTCAATGATATATATGATAAGGGGTTAACATTCAAAATTTGTAAAAAAAACTCATTCAACTCAACACCAAAAAAACAAACAATCCAGTTAAAAAATGGGCAGAAGACATGAAAAGACATTTTTCTAAAGAGGACATACAAATGGCAAACAGACATGAAAAAATGCTCGACATCACTAATCATTAGAGAAATGCACATAAAAATCACAATGAAACACCACCTCACTGGTCAGGATGGTTATCACCAATAAATCAACAAACAACAAGTGCTGGTGAGGATGTAGAGAAAAGGGAATGCTAGTGCACTGTTGGTGGGATTGCAGATTGGTGCAGCCACTGGAAAACAGTATAGAGGTATCTCAAAAAGTTGAAAATGGAACTACCTTATGATCCAGCAATTTCACTCTTGGGTATCTATCCAGAGAATTCCAAAATGCTAATTCAAAAAAATCTGTGCACTTCTATATTTATTGCAGTGCTATACACCAAGGCCAGGACATAGAAACAACCAAAATGCCCATTGGTAGATGAGTGGATTAAGAAACTGTGGTACATTTATACAATGGAGTATGACACAGCCATAAAGAAGAATGAAATCTTACCATTTGAAATGATATGGATGGACCCAGAGAACATTATGCTAAGGGAAATAGTCAGACTGAGAAAGGCAAATACCATACGATCGCACTTATACGTGGAATCTAAAGAAAAGAATAAATGAATGAACTAATCAGAAACAGTCTCAGAGACATAGAGGAAAAACTGAGGGTTGTTAGATAGGGGGGGTAAGGGAGCAGGTGAGGGGATTAGAAAGCACAATAGGTAACCACAAGATGGCCATGGAGGAGGGGGGGCACAGATCAGTGGCTCAGTTGGTTAGATCGCGAGCTCTGGGCAACGGGGCTGCTGGTGCAATTCCCACATGGGCCAGTGAGCTGCACCCTCCCCAACTAGAATGAAGTCAATGAGCTGCCACTCAGCTCCGAGGTGACCAGATGGCTCAGTTGGTTGGAGTGGGGGCTCTCACCCACAAAGTTGCCGGTTCGACTCCTGCAAATGATGGTGGGTTGCACCCCCTGCAACTAGCAAAAGCAACTGGACCTGGACCTGGAGCTGCACCCTCCACAACTAAAATGGAAAGGGCAACACATTGACTTGGAAAAGTCCTGGAAATACACACTGTTCCCCAATAAAGTCCTGTTCCCCTTCCCCAATAAAAACTTAAAAAAAAAAAAAAAGAAAGTTTGCCACAGGGATAAGATAGTCAATTTGGGGAATACAATCAATAATGTTGTAAAGATTTTGTAGGATGTCCGATGGACACTTGTCTTATTAGGGAGACCACTTCAGGGACAGTGTAGATGTCTGACCATTGCACTGTACACCTGAAACTGAAGCTGAATAATAATGATTATCAACTATAATTATATATATATATACAATTATACATATAATTATATATATATACAACTATATATAAATTATATATATATAATTTATATTTATATATTACATAATTTATATATATCATACATATATAATATGTATATATATATAGTCACAAGAAGTGGAGTACAACATAAGGAATAGAGACAGTGGAAATGTAACTGCTATATGCAATGTCAGAGGGGTAGTAGCTTGGGCAAGGGGGGGTTATCACTTTGTGAGGGATATAAATGATAAATGTCTAACTATTATAGTGTTTTGTACAAATGAAACTAATAAAAAAATGAAATAAAATAAAATAAAATTAGTATTGCTTGATGATTTGAGCTTTAATTTGTAAGATCAAGAAAACAACAACAGCAACAAAAAGAAGAAAGGCATGCTGTTCTAAAAATATTTGCAAAAGGCAAAATGTACCTGCATTGAAAACTGACCCACTGGGGACAATCTTTCTACAGAAATGAAATGTCTTCCTGAGCTCAGCTGGTGATCTGTTTATGCCCTGAAGCATGATTATAATGTTAACCTTGAAAGGTCCTAATGAAATGAGTTTGGTGGTCTCAGCCTATATATTTTTATATGCACTGGTGCATGCCTTGGAACATATCTTGATGGACTGTCTGCGGAATAGCACAGCATGTATCTGAGATTACAGTGTGACCCATAGTCTTCACACTATAATTCCTATTTTTCCCCATGTGATGCTTCTCTCAAAATTCAGCCCAGAAGGGAGAAATGACTTCTTAATGACAATCTGTACATTATTGATGGAGCAATTGGGTGGTAAAGAGATAACCCTAGGTGTCTTGTTTGCCAGTTGATTAACCAGAGTTGAGTGCATTCCCTAGGCAAAACATGCTTTGCAGAAAACCAGTTAACCATTCAGTCTCTCACTAATGATGATATTGCAAAATTTGAGACCGTCCCCGTTGGTAGAGTATGACTCTTTAAATCAGACTGTAAATTAAGACATAAAATTAAAATTGAGATGCATATAAACCATTTAAGTCAATGGAGTACTATTAGGAGTTTAAGTTGAGATAAATAATTTGAGTTCTGTTATTTGTATTTCATAGTAATGATGACAAGTCTCCTGGATAATCTCTCTAAGTTTAAGGAAAGAAATCTTTACATATCTGGAATGGATATGATATTGCTATGACTATTACATTAGATTAAAATAAAATATTTAGAAATGATAACATTATAGATTAAAGCCTTAGTATTTGAGTGACTGTCTAGTGAAATTCTAATGTGACAGTGCCACTGTTTCATGAAAATGGGAGATCAAGTAATAGCTGTCCCATCTTTTGTATCAACTTTGGAACCAGTTTGGCAATGTCAGCAGTTTATTCTCAGTATCCTGGAGGAAAACAAAACAAAACAAAACATTTAACTTCTCTTGCATCCACTGCTTCGTGACATACACCAGGTCAGGATGCCATTCTGTTATATTCCATGGGACGTGAGTATTGGATACAATTCAGTAGCAAAACTTTTTGCAACTGAAAACTTTGCATGACTCACTCCTTTCAATGTGAATGTCAGGTTGACACTCATAGCTTGAATTCTTTATATTTAACTTCGCTGAATGGAATTCAAGATTTTTTTTCTCTGAGGCCATTAGGAATTTATGAACCATTTTTCTGTTCTCTCGTCTTCAGAGAGGAATCTACTTATACAAAGAAGACTCCAAGGCTTTTGCCATTTTATGGAGTGAACCCATTAGCGGTATTAAACAGGAAACTCAGATTTTAGGAGTTCTGAGGAACTGTAGCACTGGAGCACATGTATTTAAAGAATGTAGACCAAGCACAAACCATTTATTCTTCTTCATTGAGCATCTTTTCTTTTGTGTCTTACAGAAAATCCAAATTACAAAATTATTCAGATGTTGGCCATTTCTTTGAAAAGTTCCATTAGTTATCATGTATTAGTAGTGACATCTCCACATACCGCTGCCATTTTCTCATTACTCTAAATATACTTAAGGAATGTTGGGTTGAAAATCCCCTGAGACTCCTCCTCCTGTCTAATGCAAGAAACTCAAACAAGACTACAGTTAAAAAGGGACATGAATTATTTAGGCAGAAGAGAAGCCTAAGTGGGTTTGTGGATCATGAAGGAAATTTAATAATAGTTAAATTTCACGTACAGAACAGATTTTATACAGAGATTGATGGCTAGCTATTCTCTGTTTTCCGAGATCATAAGAGGAAATAAAATAGCAGAGATTAAGGTAGCAATGAGGAAAGATTTACTAATGTTGAAGTTTGTTGGTTATGAATGTGTTCAGTTTGTCATTCAAGACATATAATATTAAGTTTCTTATATGAGGTCACAGTTGCCCAGGAAAGGAATAGTTTACTTAGGGACCTTTTTAGAATATATTTACATGTTGTCTTACATGATTTAGCTGGTCTTGTTTAGAGATAGAGAAACAGAGCATTCACTTTATGATTTTTGTGATTTTTTTCAAAGATTCATAGCAGTAAAAATGAAATGCTGATGCAGATGCTGATACTAACATAACATAGATTTTCCCAACACCCATCTTCAGAAGCATAGGAAAGAATTAAATATGCGCACCCATCAGTGGAATCCTTGAGGCTCCAACATATTTAAGTCCTTCTTTAAAGCAGGGTCCAAAGATAGCTGACTAATCTTTGTGAGTTCCATTAATGTTCTCCAATTGCAGAGCTGACCATATGAAACTTTACTGCTTTGGTGGTCTTGCTACCATTCTAGTAGCTCCCCTGATGAATGACATGATGATCACTGACTTGGCTCAAGATATTTCTCTCTCTGGTTTGCCACCAATGCCACACTGATCTGCTTGTTATTTAACTCTAATCTCTGCTTGATGGATATCACCCTTCTCTGCATGTAAAGCATTTATTCCTCTGACCCCAAATCTACAGTATCACTAAGGTTAAAGAGGGTCTTTTCCTCATTAGAAAAAATCATAACTTCTTAATCTGCTGACTGATGAAACCTTGCTCTTTCTTACAGGACAGTGTCTACATTTTGCTGAGTTTGAGGAAAGCATGTGAGTTGCAATATTTTATATGGACATAAAATTGAAAATCCGAACTGATTCAGCAGTGTGTAATAATGGACTTCAAACAATTAAGACACTTATTTTGAAAGAGTTCCTGACTCCCAAGACTCTCCTCCCTCTGTGGGCTACCTTTCTGGTTTCCTCCATTGCTGTGACTCTCAAGGCAGGGATCCTGGTGCTGTGAGTTACAAAGCCATCTTACCATTTACAAGAAAGTAGGTCATCTTGTAAATATAGTCCCTGGTCACCAATTTTTCAATCAAGCTTTCCCATAGTCTTATATCTTCTATTTCACGTATGTAGGTAGACGTGCTACATTTTAAAACCATATGTTATACTTACAACATCTTAGCACTCCCAGAATATTTGCTTTTGCACATGACATTTGTAAACAACTTGCATTCAAAGTATAATTAAATAGCATACACCTGGGTCAGGTCAGAGAGAAAAAGGGGTAAAAAAATATCTCTTTAAAGGTAATTCCAATTTATAAATGTGATTCTAATCTTACTGGACAAAAACATACGGGTTTATTTAGTCGGAGCTAAAATTAAACATTTTCAAAATCTGAATAGCTATTGAACAATATTTTCATCTATTGTAGCCTGATAATATATAGGAAACTGACAAACAAGGGGGACACCAGAGGAAGTGCTCTTTCCTCAGAAACCTGAAGTATAAAGGAGGTATGCACTTTGACCAAGACACACCCTGAGTGGCAGAATGTGAAGTAATCACATTACAGATTAAAGCCTTAGGATTTGTAGTTGCATAAGTCTAAATCCAAAGCCCATACGTTTTCCTCTCTATTGAATCAACTTTTACAGAGAATATAAAATGACCTCACTATGTCTTACAACACTTCAATTCAAAATTGTAAATGTGTTGATAGCTTCTGTCGTTTACTCCCTCTTCCCAGAGGCCCTTTGTTTCTTCACTTGGTTTCTAGGACACCACTTCTTGGAGTTTTCCTCTTGCCTCACTAGCATCTCTTTCTGTCTTCCAAACTCTTTGTTTTGGAAGGTCCCTGGCCTTAGTAATTTAACCTATTCGTATTAAACACTTACTCTTTGGGGTCTCATGAAATCTTGTGGCTTTAAATATAGTCTCTGTGCTAATGGCAACAAATTTATATTTACATTTTGGAACTCTAAACTCCAAATTTACATATTTAACTGTTTACTCGATATCTCCCATTGAATGTCTAATAGGCATCTTATATTTAATATGTTCACAATTGAACTACTAACTGCCTCACTCCCCAAACCTGCTCCATTTTAGGCTTTGTCATACTAATGGCAACTCTATGGTACAACTGTTTAGACTCAAATACTTAGAATCCTTTTTTTCTTTTATTTTTCTCTGTATCTAATCATTAGGAAATTGGTTTGGCTCTACCTTCATATATTTCCAGAACTAGAACACATCTCCAGACATACTGCTCCTACAACTAGTTCCACTGCACCACCATCTCATTCCTGGATTACTACTGTAGCCTCCTAACATTCTTCCAGTTTCCACTATTGCTTCCTAAAGCCTATTGCCAGTAGAGCAGCAAGAGTCAGTTCACTTTACCATGAATTATAGAACACTTCTACTCAAACTCTCTTAATTTTCTTCAACATTTCCCAGAGTTAAAATTATAATCCTTACAAAGTCCTTCAAGAATCTACCAGATTTGACACTCTGTTATTTTGTTGAAAATATTGCCTATTACCTTCTTGCTTTCCTATTCTGCTCTAGCTACTTATGCCAGAATTCTTACCTGTTCCTCACATACTCCAGGCAGCTCCTGTCTCAAAACCTTTGCACTGCTTGGTTCTTGCCTCTGCACAAAGTGCTCTTTCACCAGATATCTGCATGGCTCACTCCTTCATTTCCTTCAGCTCTTTCCTTACATGTCAGTTGAGGATGACCTTCCTACTCCTTCCCTCCCAATCTTGCTTACCTGGCACTATTTTATCCCCTTCATGGCATTTATCACTTTCTAGAGTGCTATGTAATTTAATTATTATGCTTATTTTTACATTTTGTCTCTACTTACTAAAATGTAAGCCTCACAAAACAGATTGTGGCTTTCTTGATGGATGAATTCCTGTAGCAGAGACTAATGCCCAATACACAGGTGGCAGTCAACTAATATTTTGAGAAAAAGAAAAAAATGAATGAATGAATGAATGAATGAATGAATGAATGAAAACAAAAAGAAAGAGAAAAGAGAATGAGAGAAAGAAAGAAAGAAAGAAAGAAAAGAAAGAAAGAAAGAAAGAAAGAAAGAAAGAAAGAAAGAAAGAAAGAAAGAAAGAAAGAAAAAGAAAGAGAGATAGGAAGGAAGGATGGAAGGGAGGGAGGGAGGAAGAGAGGGAGGGAGGGAGGGAAGGAGGGAGGGAGGGAAGAAAGAAAGAAAGCAGGAAAGAAAAAGGGTTTTTATTATGGAATCTACAATACATCTCAAGTGATAGCTTATTCTCTTGATAGACTATGGAAATTAAACCCTTTGGAATAATTATTTACAATATTTAGAGTGAGAACCTTTGGGGGGCATTTTTAAAGTAATACAGAGGGAACTGGATGCTAATAAAAACTAAAGATGTTTCATCACAGCCAAGAGGAGCCTGAGGAAACCTGCGATTTAAGTGTAATATATTCTGGATGGGATTCTAGAACTAAAAAAGGATATTAGGTAAAAACTAAGGAAATCCAAAGAATGGACTTTTGTTAATAATAATGTCTCAATATTGGTTCATTAATTGTAATATATCATACTACTGTAAGATATTAATAATAGGGAGACTGAATGTGGGGTATATGAGAAATTTACCTGTGAAACTGGGGACATTTTAAGATTTTTTTTCCTTTTTTTTTTTTTTTTAAGACACTAGAGGGAACATATTGGAATTAGCACCATTTTGATTAGTTGACATGTAAGGTGAAATTAATAAGAAAATATGTTAGTATATTAGAAAAAGTACATTTCATAATCTGAGGAAAACTTTGAAACCAGAATAAAATACAACAATGAAAAAACACAGACATTAGTTTAACAGCAACTGCTAAATATGAGCTATACTGGAAAGTAATCAACTGGATTACTGGAAAGATCTATATATATAAAAGATCTAAAGAAAGATCATGTCCCTATTGAGTTGCTTTCTGAATAAGGCAGGTGATTTACCTTTCACTCTCAGTAATTGCCCTGCTGAGAGTGAAACTTGACCAGATTCTTGACCTAAAGTTTTGTGATTTCTGACTTTGGACTTCACTGTTTGATGCACTGTCACCAATGACCTCCAGATTTTGTCATTCAGATATGATTATTTTTGATTTAGGAAGAACATTTTACCTAACCCTCGTTTCATCTGGGTATATTTCTGTTGTTGTTTTTATAATAGCAGTCTGTTTTCACTGGTACAAATCTTACATTAAGTAATCATTTCCCTTATATTTTCTCTTTCTCTTTCACTTTTCAATAGGTGTGAGGTTGATGCACTCAAAGGGGTTTAGCCAACAGGAAAGAATAACTGCAGCCAGGCAGAATGGGTAATGTTTTTACAAGCCCTAATAGTATTCCAAACAGAAGTCCTGTGCTTTCTGTGATCAATACATCCAACCTCAATCTAATAACATTCCTTAAATGTTACCAATCCAGGGATTTCAGTAGCTCCTCAGGCCCAACATCTCCCAAAGGACTGCTCTCTGATGATTTAAAATACATCACTAGAAGACTTATTAGAACAACGCTATCACAGTACTTTTAGAATTTGTGAGAGAATTTGGGAGCTAAATTAACACATGAGCTATTGCTTGCCATGACTGGAGCTCATAAGATCTACTCGTTAGAATCAGAAAATTCACAGCTTTCTCAGTTTTGGACATGTCTGTGTTCCTGGAGAGCCTTTCCCACTCCCACAGGTCTTTTTCCAATCACACCAAATACTTCCAGAACTATGGGTGGCTCCCCTTAGATGGAAAGGATTCTAGATCTTTTGCAGGCTATTTGTCTTTCTGTGATAGTTGGAGTTTTCTGATGCATATACCTTAGTAAATAAACAAGATTGCTTAGAATGAAAACACTACTTCATTTACCTGTTATTCCAGCTAAAAGCAATAAAATTAGTACTTTCCTTTATTTGCATCATTTTGACTTTCTTTGACACCCCACCACCACTATTGACTTAACTGCCTGTTTTAACTTTTCTATATTCAATAATTTCCCTTTAAAGTAATATTTCTACTATCTAGCTCACTTACTGTCTCTTTTTCATTCTAAGCCACCATTCTGCTTCAGAATTTTATCATTTATTTTTGTCATCTTCTGTTATTCTCCCATTAAATTAGTAGTAGTGCAGACTAATGTACCCCCACTGCCCAGCAAAGTTTCTGGCATATAATATACACTAAACAATTATTTGTTGTGTAAATACATATTAAATATAACAATTATTATCAGATCTAATTTGAGAATCATATACTATACCAATCAAGTTCTTCTAAGATTTGTTTAAAAATTGATAATGCTTTGGCATCAAAGGTATAGAAGCTGATTTATTCTCTTTGATTTTTCTCAGTATAATTTATGACAATGCATATTAGAAAACTAAAATGTATTATGCATGACTGTAACTAGTTTCTTATTCTTGTGTCTATGACTGGTTTCTTAAAATAAGAAAATATTAACAAACTACATGTGTATATACTCTTTCTTTTACTTTCTTTTAAATATGTCTACCTATTTTCCCTTCATTTATTTTTATGGATGTTGTTTGTATGTTTTTATTAACTTTTGTGTTAAAATGAAATCTGAAGCTACCTATGACAGAATTTGAGGGTCTGGCCAATAGTTTAGAATTTAGTAGTCGTGAAAAGCTACAAGATCTGTTAGTGTTCTGGACTCAGGTTTGAGATATCCTACCTGAAATTCTCCCACTGGATTAGGATTTAAAAGCAAACCCTTCAAATCACAACGTCTATGCTCTATTTTGAGACTAACCACACCCATTTTTAGAACATATTCTTAGGTCATATTCAGCTCTCTCTCTTTCTTCCATTCTTCGTTGATAAGTATATATTATTTGTGTACATTTTTACTTTTCTTTAAAGGTAGATTAAATATTTTCCGGCTCAACAACTAGCATAGTGTTTTGTAAGAAAGAGATGCTAAATCAATTTTATTAAATAAATCATGGATAATTTGTGAAATGAATGGAATTCACATTGTACTATTTCTACTAAAATTTATAATGTTTCAGCATGCTGCCAAATGGCCAAGTCTATTCTTCATTGATTTCCTGTCAATCATTAAATACATATGTTATTGTTCCATTTCACTTCATTGTTCAGAAATCCCCATTTCAGCCATAATTTATTACTTCTCCTATGCTACTTAGATCTACTTGCTGGTTCTAAATGACCACAATATCATTTTACAGATAAAATTTACACTACATAGAAAGCTTAATACAGCTTCTCAACATTTGATCGCTTCATAATGTGATGTTTTGGGATTAATGGTATATTGTATCTTATTGCACTAAGTTAAAATGATAGTCAAATAAAATTATAGTGCCTAGAAAGTATAGTTTCAATATTTAAAACAACTAAGAGAATATATTTCTAGAAGTCATATTTTCCCCTTAATTGATCATTGTAAGAACATTCTGATAGAGCTGTTGTG
The DNA here is from genome assembly GCF_964194185.1 of Rhinolophus hipposideros. Classification (NCBI taxonomy): domain Eukaryota; kingdom Metazoa; phylum Chordata; class Mammalia; order Chiroptera; family Rhinolophidae; genus Rhinolophus; species Rhinolophus hipposideros. The sequence goes on along the minus strand of NC_138047.1, from coordinate 72,337,562 downwards.
GAATGGAGGTCACTATCAAAGAACATGATTTCTTACCATGTCATATGAGTTATGGGGAGATGTAAGTTGAAATTGGCTTTTCTTGAACCTTCCCATCTTACCTTTCTTCAATTGCAAAGAGATGTATATGTACTTAATTGTTCTTTTCAATTTCATATAAACTTTCTTCATTTCTGATTAGATCATTTGACAGAGACTACTGTCTTGAATCACATTTTTTTTTTCTTTTTCTATCATGGGTTTGTCTAGAGTTTAGCTAAACTAATCCATGGTATTGATAGCTTGGCATCCTTTTTTGTTTGGCCAAGCAGCCTGCAGGGACCTTAAATTCATACTAGTCTCCTCATGCAAATGCATGCCCTCGGTAACAGGCCACAGAGTCACAAGCAAATGTTAAGTGTCCTGCCATGACTTACTTCCCCAACAGCCCTGGTGAGCAACAGTTTCCCTCTTCCAGAGCTCCCCCTTGTGCTTAAATACCAGCTGCATGAAACTTACCCAAACCCTGCTCATTTAGTTGGAATTGACCAATCTGTTCTTAGTCCAGGAACCCCAAGGCACTCCATCCATGGACCCTAATAAAGGCATGTGCCCCAGATCCTATGGCTCTCTCTGTTTGTACTCTGCCTTGACCTTCCCATGTAGCCCTTTGAGAATGTCATGTACTTCCTCAGGGACCTGTGAGTAATAAACTTTTCTATTTCAGATTCTCCTGTGGTCTGTTGTTGAACTGTGACTCACCATCTGGCACCTTGTGCTCTATTTAGCAACTGTTAATTTAAAAAAGCCAGAACATGAGCAAATTCATTTGCTGAAATGCAATATAAATATCAAATTAAGCAAAATTCAGCCAGATCTTTTTCTTCTTATGGACAGATGCTCAGTAGACATTGAGCCTCTAAAAAGGAGAACTATAACTAGTTTGAAAACACACATACACACACACACACACCCATATAGGATTACATGATTATGAAAAACAATATGAGAACACTTAAGGAAGGACAGAATGGTATGAAAAAAAATGAGCGTGGATAGACACAAAGAAAGATGATTGTCGGGCTTAACAAACCAATTAACTTTCATCAGGTAAGGTAGTCAATGAGTTCTTGACAGGGGTAGAGCAATAGACATAATTTGTTCACAGATTACAAAAAGCTTCTTTGACATGCTACCACATCATAGACAAGAACATGAAATTAGCAAGTTATTTATGGAGAAATTACACATTGAATGAAAAAAAAGTGCACAAAGGTGAAGAACATTCACAGGCATTCCAGATTACACAGAAGGAGGAACTGAGTGGAGGAGGGGCCTGCAGCTGTGCCCACATGCCACCTCTGCTCAAAGAGAGCTCTGCTAAAGAGAACAGGATTGACAGTTGGGAGGAAATTAGCATTGTCCTGATTCAATAGTACTGATTCAGACAAATTAGAATTGAATTTGGGGTGTTTCTAGAAATTTATTTTCCTCATTTTCTACGTTGAATTCCTTAGAAAATATGGAAGCGTTTTTCATCAACAATAGCTGTAGTTTTCACACCAAAATAAATTCACACACAAATAGATGATTAAAAGTCTGTCCCAAGGACATACACAATGAAAAGTCCTTTGAAGGTATGGTATGACCCATGGTATGACCTAATGGTATGACCTATGAAGGTCAGATTTTCACTGCATTCCTTACGTCATATATTTAGATCAATTTTCTCCTCTTCTTCACTTCGTGTTTCCCCACACCTATCAGCACAGCAGAGCACAACATGTCTTACACATTCTGTACACTGCACTTAAGTCCCATTTTTCATGTTTTCACATCAGCATTGGATCTCCAATATTTTCACATCTTAACTATGTAAATAATTTTTCAAGGTAAGCTAACTCTTAACTATCTTACTCCAAAATTGACTCTTTTCATATTATTCCAACTAGGATTGATGACCTAATCCTCTAGAAGGTTAATTTTGACAACTTTTTCCTTCTATGCAGGGGCTTCATTAATCTGTCTACACTTCCCTTTTTCTCCATTATCCTCAAACTGATTTTATTCAAGCCTCCATCACTTCTAACCTATATTATTATAATCAGTAATAACAGCTTCCAATTATATTTGTACTTTAAAACTTGCACGGTACTAATAGTTTTAAAAAACGTTTTATAAATTTTATAATGCTACATCAAGGAAAGCATTACTATATCAGTTTTACAAAAGAGGGGAAGGAGATGTAGGCTAACAAAATTACAGTTCACACAATTAGGAAGAGAAGCCACTTCTTTGTGATATTTCTTATTCAATTATGTTTCCTACCTGTTGTCTTTGTTTTACGTAACAGATCCTTTATATTACTACCAATTATTTATTTATTTATTTATTTATTTATTTATTTATTTATTTATTTATTTACTCTTGCTGGGAAGGAGAAGAGTGAAGACAAAGGTAAAATGAGCTCTGGCATTTCTTTTTAATGGGCTAGAGTTCTAGGAAGTAGTCTCTAAATCTAAGCTAAATAAAAGGTGCCCAAAGTATTTTTGATCCCAAGATCCAAGTGATGTTATACTCTTGAGAAAATAGTGAGACAGAGTATAGAATTCAATAAATTTTAATATATATGTAAAAAAAATGTTGGGAAACAGAGGCAGGAAAAAATGCTTATTTATACTAACCTCTATAATAAAGAAAAAAATTACACATATCTCAAAGAAATTGTGAAGGTAGAATCAAAAAATGTTTCTAATGAAAAGGAATATTCTTACTTTTCATAAAATACATATGTTTTAAATAACATTGGAACTAATTTATTTGTTGGCATCCTGTGCTTCTTGTTTTTAGCAAACATAAAGATTGTCGACTGACATTTCATAAATTAAGACTCTGCTCAGCTAATCTTATTTTCCTCAGAAATTTTTCTTCCTTAAGACTTTCAGGCTGAGCTTTATTTATTTATTTTTCTTTTTTTAAAAAAATAATTCAGTCACAGTTGATGTACAATATTATATTAGTTCTAGATGTACAATTTAGTGATTACACATTTATACAACTTACAAAATGATCATCCAATAAGTCTAGTATCCATCTCCTCCTAAGGTTTTTAAGTTGTTTAATATGGGATCTTTAATTTCGCACAGATCTTTCAGGGTCATAACCTGGGAAAGAACACTATATTGGATTCAGAGACAGATGTCTATCTAGCTTGGTCACCTTCTAGTTAGGTGATCTTAGAACAACCTTTCCAAGCCTCTATTCTTTAATCCAAAAGGGAGTAACGACCACCTGTTATGCAAAGGAAAAGATATATTTGAAAGAACTGTGTAAAATGTGAAAGACTGTGTAAATGACGAACAATGTGTGTAAACGTGCCTAGCACACCACATTTCCCATTCCTATGAGTACAAGCAATTATGTTTTTCTCTATTTCTATTTCACTAATTTACCCCATTTTTTAAAAGTTAAAGACCTTGAGCTCTTCAAGGGAGAGACCACAACTTGTTATCAATTTTGTAACTCTAACATCTAGCACAATGATGCACCACTGTAGGTGCCTAATATATGTTCACTTAATGAACACACGTATTATGCTTATACATTTTTTGTCCTTTTACTACTTTTAAAATTTTTATTTTTCAGTTACAGTTGACATACAATATTATATTAGCTTCAGGTGTATAACACAATAATTAGACATTTATAAAATTTACAAAGTGATCACCCTGATAAATCCAGTACTCGTCTGACACCATACATAGTTATTTCAATACTATTGATGATGTTCCCCATGCTACGTATACTCTACAAACCTACGGTTATTTTGTAACTACCCCTTGTACTTCTTAATCCTCTCCCCCTTTCACCTATTCCCCACAACCTTCCCATCAGGCAACCATCAAAATGCTCTCTGTAGCTCTGTTTTGTTTGTTCATTTATTTTGTTCTCTAAATTCCACATATAAGTGAAATCATATAACATTTGTCTTTCTCTATCTGACTGACTCCACTCAGCACAATACCGTCTAGGTCCATCCATGTTGCTACAGATGGCAAGATTTCATTCATTTTTATGGCTGTGTAATATTTCATTGTATATATGTACCACCTCATCTTTATCCATTCATCCACTAATGGATACCCAGGTTGCCTCCTTATCTTGGCTATTGTAAATAATACTACAATGAACATATGGATGTACATGTCCTTTCAAAGTAGTGTTTAGGGTTTCTTTGAATAAATACCCAGAATTGGGATTACTGGGTTCTTGTCTCTTGTCTTTTATTTCAAAGTCTATTTTTTTCTGGTATAAGTATTTTTTGTTTCATTTCCATGAAATATCTTTTTCTATCCCCTTACTTTCAGTCTGTTTCTCTCTTCTAATCTAAAGTGAGTCTCTTTTGTAGGCAGTATATGTAAGGGCTCTGTTTTCTTATCCATTCAGCCAGCCACCCTATGTCTTTTGATTGGAGCATTTAATCCATTTACATTTAAATTAATTATTAACAGATGTGTAATTATTGCCATTTTATTATTGTTTTCTTTTTATCCCTTTTTCTTCTTTTTCTTCAAGAAGTCCCTTTAACATTTCTTGTAATAGTGGTTTGGTGGTGATGAACTCTTTTAGCTTTTTCTTGTCTGGAAAGCTCTTTATTTGTCCTACGATTATAAATGATAGCCTTCCTGGGTAGAGTAATCTTGGTTGTAGGTCCCTGTTTTTCATCACTTGAAATATTTCCTGCCGATTCCTTCTGCCATGAAAAGTTTCCGTTGAGAAATTATCTAACAGTCTTAAGAGAGCTCCCTTATAGGTAACTAACTGCTTTTCTCTTGCTGCTTTTAAGATTCTTTGTTTTTAACCTTTGGCGTTTTAATTATAATGTGTCTAGTGTGGGCCTCTTTGGGTTCATATTGTTTGGGACTCTGCACTTCCTGGGCTTGTATGTCTATTTCTTTTGCCAGGTTAGGGAAGTTTTCTGTCATTATTTCTTCAAATAGGTTTTCAATTCCTTGAGGTCTCTCTTCTCCTTCTGATACCCTTATGATGTGAATGTTGGTACCCTTAATGTTGTCGCTTAAGAGACAGTTCATTAAACATTAGTTCAATGTTTACTAAGGGTATTGCTTTTTTTTTTTTGCATACTTTTTTCTCTCTGTTGTTTTGTGCTTTTTGTTGTTTTACTACTATATCTTCAAATTGCTGTTTTGATCCTCTGCTTCATCTAATATACTGTTGATTCTAATGTATTCCTCATTTTGGTGATTGCATTCTTCATTTATGTCTGGTTCTTTTTTATGTTTTCTATCTCCATTTTCATATTTCTTATCTCTTTGTTGAAGTTCTCCCTGAGATCACTGAGCATTTTTATAATTAGTGTTTCGAACTCTGCAGCTGGTAGATTACTTGTCTCCATTTTGTTTAGTTCTTTCACTGGAGCTTTGTTCTGTTGTTTCATTTGGGACATGTTTCTTTGCCTCCCTATTTTGGCTGCCTCCTTGTGTTTGTTTCTAGGTATTAGGTAGAGGTGCTATGTATCTCAGTCTTAGTAGAGTAGCCTTATGTAGTAGGTGTTCTGTGGGCTCAGTGGCACAATCTCCTTGGTCACCTGAGCTGGGTGTTCCAGGTATGTCCCTTGGGTAGTTGTGTGTGCCCTCTTGTTGTACTTGAGCCTTGGTTGCTGTTCGCATATCAATGGCAGGGACTGACCCTCAGGCTGATTGGTTGTAAGGGCTGGCTCTGAGTACAGTGGAGGAGCTGTTGTGCAGGGGCTGACCCTACAGAGCAGGATTTGCTTTAGCAGGGCTGTGTTGTCTTCTCAGTCTTTGCTTTGGGTGTGCCTTTTGTGGAGGTGGTTGGTTGGTGCTCTTGTATGTTCTGAAGCTGGCCACCAGATGTGTTGGTTCTGGGACCTCTTGTGAGGGGCTCTGTTGCAGGCCAATTTCAGCCGCTGCCATATGCCCTGCCTATGTCCACGTGGTATGAGCTACAAAGTGATCTGTAGATGGTTGTCACTTTTACTGGGCTTATAGGTGCCTGGGAAAGACTAAGGTGTGAACTGAGGTTGGCTATAGCTGGTATTGAGCTTGGGGCTGGTTAACAAGAGGTAAGGGGTGCAATGAGGACAGATGCTTCTTGTTTGAGATTTGTGAACCTTTAAGAGATTTTAGGAAAGTCTGCAGCTTGAGCTAACCAAAACATTTTTTTAAGACATTATTTAATTTTGACTTTAAATCCCTTCAATGAAGCCCACTCCTGTCATCCATATTGCCTCTGCATAAAGTCTAAACTCATCGGCATGTCAAATGAAGCTTTCCTGACCTGGCCTCTTAGACCTTATGTCTCCTCATTTCCCACGTAACAGTTCCAGCTGTATTAAACCTAACCTACTTTATGGCAAGTTCTTCTCCTGACCTTCACGCTGTTATGGTCCTCTTAGAATCTCCTCCCTCATTATTCACTGAGGGATGTGTCATAATTTCATCTTCTGTGTCATATTCCATTGTTTCTCTGTAAGCTTCTTTCAGGGGAAGACTATCATTTATTTCTGTTATCTCAATGCCTATCAGAGTGAATCTTACATAAGAAAAGCTCAGTAAGAGCCTACTGAATTAATGTATGGATATATCCCAGTGATTTTGCTCTTTTATGTATACATTTTGAAAATTTTAACTTTAATTTACACTGACTTTTTAAACTGTCTTGATTATGTATTTATGTTTAATTTATGTCCTTATATGTAAAAATGTTTTTAGCCTGAATTTTCTACTTAATCTCATTAATTCAAAATATAAATAGATATCAGGTAAATAAGATATCATTTACATTTTTCAAATTTATATTTGGGCAGATGCATACTGTTACTTCTGTTTGATATATTTGACTATTTCTTTGTTGTTGAGCATTAAGGCAATTACAGTTTTACCCATTATGGATAAAATCACAATGAACACTAGGATGGAAACACTTCTTTCAAACTTATTCTTGTAAAAAAATCTTCCTTAGAGTACATACCTAGCAATATGGTTAATTGATTCAGACATGAACTTTTACATGACTTTTGAGAAGGGAACAACAAACTATAGCCTGTGGTCCAAGTCTGGCCCACTGCCTGTTTTTGTAAATAAAGATTTATTGTAACCCAGTCACACTCATTCATTTAGGCATTGTCTATGGCTGCTTTCACACTCCAAGGACAGAGTTGAGGAGTTCCATCCATAAAGCTGAAAATATTTACTATCTGGCCCTTTACAGAAAAATTGGCCAATCTCTGCCTAGAAACACGTTACTCATTTTATTTCTGAAAGGCAGTTTCTATTACCAATAAAGTAAGAGCTGACTGATTTTACCATACCTTCATCTATGATGAAAATTATGATTATAGTAAAACACTTATGAAACATTTATTGCCTTTCCTCCATGATAGTATCATACTTTGTACTTGAGAGGTACTTTGAAAGATCTACTTTGTATCAAGGAGTCTGGCAGCTTAGAAAATTGTCCTGAAGCTTGGTTACCCGAGTATATGCTTCCTAAGAAAATCTACTACTTTTGGAGTCACCTTTAGCACATCATTGATTGCCAGGTGCTTCCTTCCTCTAGCTAATGAATTATATGGAGAGCAACCCCTCAGCTAGTTTGCAATGCCAACAAACAAATCCAAGAGGAATATAAGAGCACTAACCTACCAGACTTTGTGGTGTTATCTACTTTAGCATACTGAACTGTTTCGGATATTTTGCATTGCAAGAGCACAATTTAATATACACAAATGTGCCTTAAAGCAAGATTTAGGTTATTGCTTAAAGCTCTGCTGACTTGCTTTAGCATGGCATTATGCTGAGATTGTATGCCAGGTGCAAAGGAACTATCATGTTTTGTCATTTCTGTGTAGCAAAATCAGGTAACATGGGTATATTGTAGGTCAGATTATCTTTTTGTAATACAATGTGACCCAATTTGCCAAATAAAAATGGAATGAAAACAGAAGCTTGTAGCAACACCTAAAATATATTCTGATTCATTATCTCTTTAATGAAAAGCAACACTGGACAATTTCAACCCAAATTGGGGTTTAACATCTCATTAACTGAATAATGGCTTATACACTACATGCATTTCTAAGCACCTAAAATGTTATAAAAATGTTACACCTAAATGAGTCAAGAGTTCATTCTTCTATTCATCCTCAAATGAAATTAGGATCTTTCTGTCCTTCATTATTTCACGATAATAATTTGTTTCTTCTTTTATCTTCATCAGTTACTAGGTAGACAAAAATAAGATTTCTAAGCAGCCTATTTGCTATATTCCCAGGTATTTAAGTAATTTTCCCCTCTGTGGATTATGTGGAAATTTGATTTTGATTTGCCATTTGACTGGCACGTTCTTTTCTTAAGAGACTTAGGTGTCTAAAAATAAAAGAAGAGTTGACTTTGTGTATAAAAGTTCTCCCAGAACATAAATTACGACTGGGCATCTCCTAGTGTCAGTAAAACAAATCTTGCAACTTTTTAATTGAAGCCTACTGAGACCAGTATGTCTTTATTTTTTAGTTCATTTAAGACATACCCCTCCAGAAGTTATATTTTCCTTTCAAAATCAAGTAATTACTGGGCTGATTTCATTTCTTTTGCACAAACTTTGCCTTGTATTTATCAGTTTGGTTCTTTCATCCTGATAAGTCCTGGCTACTGGGGCTTGAATAGCTGTTCCATACCAGGCTTGAATATCTGCAGGCATTTTCCTCCTGTTTCACACTGAGTTAGCAATCGATCCCATCTGTTCTTTATCATTAGGAATTCACAATGTACTCAAAACCATTCTTCAAGTAAGGTCTTAACGTTTCAAGGCAGCTTTATTCATACATATATATGAATTATATATATAATCATATATATATCATATATAATCATATATATGATATATATATCATATATATATATATATATATAGAGAGAGAGAGAGAGAGAAATGTATACACACTTTAAGAAAGGAAAAATATTAAAATTTCACTGATGGTAACCACTTTGAGCACTTTTTGTAATTGCAGAAGTCAAATGTGACTTGTATTCATCTTTTGTTATTGGTATATACTATTAGAATTTTAATGAAGTTTTTTCCTTTCTTAAAATGTGTATACATTGTTTTAGCAACGTGTGTGTGTATATATATGTATATATGCATGTATATGTATATATGCATATATACATACATGCATATATATGTATATATGTGTGTATATGCAGTTTTTTATATATGTATATATATACATATATATCCATATCTATATATATGTGTGTGTGTGTGTATATATATACATATATATATGTGTATATATATGCAGTTTTTATACGCTATGATTCTCACATAGATTTTGGATAATAAGAACATATAAGCATCTGGAAATACTTGTGGACAAACCTTATTTGTATATGCTGACTTTCTCATTCTTCATGAAACAGTATCAATTGAATAATTGTTTGATATGCCATGCTTATACTATTACTAAAAGGCATGTTGTTTTCCAAAACACTCATGGATCTAGGCCAGATAATCAATCAGGTGTTAACTTTGCTTGATTTTTGCTTCAAGCAACTCTTCATTGACTTAGACAGCATTCTTGCATTTGATGTGTTATCAAAGTCAAGAACATCAGTACCAAATTCTTCACAGTCCATTTTGTTAGGATATTAATATTAAAATATAGTAGTATATAAATTAGCTAGTGTACCACATGTGTTTCAAAAAATACAGAAAACCCTATACAAAAAAAAAAACTACAAAATTGTTCATACTATAATATGATTGAAAATAAATGAAGTCCACTTAATATTTACTTTAAAACAGGGACCGAGCTGAGTTGTTATGAATCCTTATGAGCACTGTTCCACTGTGTGTGGTATGAAGGCATTTTAATCTAAACCTTTGCTTCACACAACTAATATCTTATTATTTGACTAGTTCTTATTTAATGTTTTTCATAATGTAGGTATATTTTAGTTTATCTTGAAAGGTACAAAATTAGAGCTGGTTAAGTGATATCAAATAGATCTAAATAAAAAGAGATTTTTATTTCCCAGTTATCCAAATATTAAAGTTTTCTTTTTTTTATTTCTCGTTATAAGACAGGAATAAATAGCTAATCCCTAGGGCCTAGAATAGAGGAAATATGGATGTTTACTTGAATTCATTTGAGTTCAGATTTTTCTAGTTAAATCCTACAAATATTCTTCCTTTGGAATTTTAGGAACGAAACTCAGTTAACAAGATTGAAATATCACCATAGATTATCAGTATTAATTTTCATTAAAAATCAACGTAAGCATTTCAAAATACATTTCTGTTATCGGTTTCACTGTGTTCATCAAAAATATATACCGAAATCTTCACTTCCGGTACTTGTGAATGTGACCTTATTTGGAAATAGGGTCTTTGCAGATGTAGCTGTTAAGATATGATCATATTGGATTAGAGTAGGCCCAAATCCAATGACGAGCGTCTTTATAAGAAGAGGGGAATCTGGACACAGAGTAGACAGAAATACTGGGGAGAACTCCGTGTGACAATGGAGACAGAGATTAGAGTGGAGCATCTAGAAGCTACGGAACGCCAACAATTGCCAGAAATCACTAGAAGCTAGGAGAGAAGTCTGAAAGAATATTTCCCCCAGAGCCCTCCAGAAGGGACCAATCTAGTCAATACCTTGATTTTTTGACTTCTAGCCTCCAGAACTGTGAGAGAATAATTTTTATTATGTTATTTTAAGCCACCCAGTTTGTGGTAGTTTGTTACAGTAGTTATTGGAAATGAGAAAAAAAGAGTTAAGTAGTTTTAAAGTAGAGTTTAAAGTTTAAAGTAGAGTTTAAAGTAGAGTTAACAACTAAGACACCTATCTATCTATGCCATCCATTTATCTTCTATAATCATTAACTAGTCTACTGAAGTCCATCTCTTCATCTGTCCATCCATCCATCCATCCTAATAAAGAGTACAATTGTTCAAGTCAGTCAAAGGCAAGCTGCAAGATTCTCAACTAGGTTTCATTTTTCAAAGCCTCAGTTTTCTCATCTGAAACATGCATAGGTTTTAGTATTAAATAAAATGAAATTTAGAACAGTGCCAGAAACATTAGTAAGGGATTAATAATTATACATACAGACATACATAAACACATAAATATATACACACATGTATCATGTATGGCTTCATAGCAGCAATTTTTAGTTGTCTATCTATGTGTACATCCATATTCCCCTTATTCCTTAGCAATGTAGTCCTATCCAGTTAACTACATATTTTACTATATGTCCATATTTACATATAAATGCATAAGTGGTTTGATCAAGCTGTAGTTTCTAACCGGGAGACCCTATTATTGACCTCAGAGGTTTGATATGAGAAGAATAACCTGTGGAAAGCGGTCTTCTAGAATGACTCTGTCTCAAAAACACTTTCCGTGTTGTATTTCCTTATTCTTCCTATGACACATCTCTGTAGCAAATATAAAGGCTCTACTTGCCCTTGGTGCTAAGGCATGGGCAGAGCTCTCATCCATGGAAGTGTTTATTCTCTGTTCTTTTCATTCACACATTCTTATGTTTAACGACACACTAGGCTCTGTGTTAGGCAACAGCATGACAAGTGTGCGTTGATAAATGTAAATTTCAGCATTTCACCTTTGAACATTGTCAACCACCAGAAGCAACTGAGCAAAAAATTTACCCCTGTGGCTGGATAATAATAAGCTGAGTAAATAAATTTCCCTTAACTATAAAGAGAATGCATTCATTGACAATCAAATGCCTAATCAATAAACTGTGCCCATCAATTATTACCTTCCTGTATATTCTTCAAAGAAAACAGAATCTACAGAACATTTCTTTGAATTGCTTTGATTTTTGAAACACCCACCAAATAATAATGATTACTCTAAACTCTGTTTCTCTGAGATTGTTTTCAATCATAATTTCTACATATTAAAATCAGTCTAAAATGAACAATATTTTCTATTGTGAAGCCTTAAGAATTTTAAATGATTTTATTGAAACATTTAACTAGGTATCATATATGAGATAACCTTAAAACTAGACAGTATTTTACAAATGTATTACTATATTTAATATTTTCATATGTATGTATGTAAGTAATCAGCTACATGGTTAGCTTAATCATTAACAAAAAATTGAAATAAATACTTTCTGATATTAAGAAATGTTAAACATTGCTAATGATGATGAGAAAGTATGTATTTTTAGTGAGAAATTTGGGACAGCTCCTAAGGTCAAATCTTCCATTGGTTCTTAACTTTTCATAATATAAGTCTTTTCAGGAATTTTATTTCGGCAATTATGTTCCCTTTTTCCTATATTATGTTTTCCATTTCTATTGATCATTTTATGTTTGAAAATTTTCCATTAACAACAAACGATAACTTCCTTGATCCTATGTTCCAGCCAAGCTACTTTACATTTCTCTCCCCTCCTTAACAGTAAAACTTCATGAAAGTGACAGTTCCTGAAAAAGACATGTATTACCAATGATACACCACCTTCTGCTCTCTCTTCTACTCACTGGTATTTGGCATTTCTCCCTTTACTTCATAAAAAAGACTCGCTTCTTATGAACACCAGTGATCTTCATTTTGCCAAATCCTATATTCAACACTTTGTTCTCATTTTGTTTGACTTGTCAGAAATATTCAGCAAAGTTGACATTCTGATTTATATACTTTCTTCTCTTGGCTTTCATAACAGTCATGATTTTTCCTGTCTCACTGCTGCCTAGTCTGTCTTCTTAGCTTGTTTCCCTTCTGGTGGATGTCTTTTAAATCTTGGAGGCCCCAGGTTTTTGACCACGGTTTCATATATATATATATATATATGTAATTTAAGAGATAAAATTATTTTAAAATTCAGAACTCTGGAAAAACAAAATGGGTTGTTTTATATACAGAGGACTTAGTTTAGGCCTGTGCTCAATAATTTAGCTGCATGTTATATAAGGCATCCTCTTATACCCAGGAGCTCCCTCCTCTTTAGTTATTGTAACCAGATGTGGCAATGCTACCTTAAAAGATGAAGCAAGTAATTTAATTGAGTAGATTGTATTTTCCTCATCAAGCCAATGAGTTGCTCAGGATACTGGAAACACCACATTTTAGACTTGTCTCAATACTGTACCAAGATTTATATAGATTACAAGAAATCAAATTCCTGGAAATTTTTTTTTTACAATCGACTTCCACTTTTCTGTCCCCTCTCAACTGATCACTATAATCAGTGAATGATTTTCTGAGGAATGTGAAGGAATGTTATTAGGAAAGGCGGGGAAGGTCAGTTTAACTCTGGAACTGGTACCTTTTCCTGGGAAGATCCTTTTCATCTTGTTATGGATGTCTTATCATTTCAGCACATGACCATACACAGCGGGGAACAAAGGATCTAATGGACATTGTGGTTCGTTGGTATTACTCATCATAATCAATGTTATTTGTCCAGTAGTGAAATGGCACACATAGCATAGACTGCATAACATATGCACGGAAGGAAAGGTGAAAGCACTAATGATGAATATGGAGGATGTTCATGGTCTAAAGATAGAAGATAAGGAAGCTCAAACTGGAGTATTCAAATAGTGCTGTATACAGAAGGCAAGGGAAGAGAAATGATGACTAGTCTCTCCATTACACTGAAACCATCTAAACTAGCCAGAGTAGTTCCTTAGAGCTCAGGACCTGAGATCAAGCTGACAAGGTCTGAATCTCTGTTTTACTGTTTAACTTGCTGCAAGACTTTGGGCAAGTTACTTAAATTCTCTCCTGTATTTCACTGTGTAAAACAGGCCTAATGAGGACATGCACATAATATGGTTTAGAGGAGAAATAAACAAGCTAATTCACGTAAAACACTTATCAAGGTACTCAATGCACAATAATTGGCCCATAAATGTTAACACTCTAGTAACTATTCTACACCTTATGTGCTTTACAGAGGATTTCCTAAGCCTAATACTTTTACCCCTTCTTTGAGTGGCTGCTTATTTTTTTGATTAGTTGAGAATAAAGATAAAACTTAATGTCAAAAAATTAGAGGAAAGGAGAAGAAGAAAAAGGAAGAGAGGTTCAGGTCTCAGGAAACATGTCTTGTTTCTATATATCCTGTTTCCCCGAAAAAAAGACCTAGCTGGACAATCAGCTCTAATGCATCTTTTGGAGCAAAAATCAATATAAGACCCGGTATTATGTTATATTATACTATACTATACTATATTATGTTATGTTATGTTATGATATGATATGATATGATATGATATGATATGATATGATATGATATGATATAGACTCGGTCTTATACTATAGCAAAATAAGACCGGGTCTTATATTAATTTTTGCTCCAAAAGATGCATTAGAGCTGATTTTCCAGCTAGGTCTTATTTTTGGGGAAACACGGTGATGAGGTTAACAATTTTCTTCCACAGTAAATTCTGAAGGGAAATTTTTAAAAGACGTTTTATTCCAAAAATGTTCTAGGCTAACACAACAAATTTGAATACATTTTGTCCCCTCAAGGACTCTTTTGAAGTGGCACACTCATTTTGGTTATGCATTCTGTAAAAATTTAAAATAAAAAATAAAAAAAAAGCAACGAAACAAATAACACTTGGCATAATCATGTTAGTAAAGAAGGATTTGAAGTTTCCTTCAGGAAGTGTAATTTGAATAAACAAAACTCTGGTAGTTGGAATAAGTGAAGAACAGGCCTCTGAAGAAGATGATTTAAAATATATGTTTCCACTAAAGCCTTTGTAGCTTGATAATCTTAACTCTTTATCTCTAATGCCTTCAGGTGCTAGTTCTAACTTCCTGTCACCCTATTACAGGAAATACACCCAATAACTGACTCCACCACTCCCATAGTCTTGCTAGTAATTAGTAATTTTTTTCAAATGATTGAACTGACCAATGAACAGGTGGTCAGAAGCCAGTTGGAGACACAGACTCTCAGTTCTGAAGAAACCCTGAACTTGATAGGAACAGAAATATGTTTAAAAGATACTGGCAAGAGCTCCCTGTAATCCTTTGCTTCAGAGCCCGGATGCTGAGTCATCAATGACTCTACATGGAAGCCAAGCAAAGTTACTGCCAAGCAATTCCCTGGTGATCTGCCAGTGCCATCCTAAACTTAGAACCAATTCTGCTCGATACATATGCTATTTCTGTTATGCCATGATTCATTCTAATTAAAAGCAATAAATCTCCTGTTATAAATGGTAGATCATTTTGTTTACTTTGCTTTAGATAAACCATACAGAGAAAACCTCATATGGACTGGGCCATAAACAAGGAGCATGGAGGTGGTCAGACCACTTCTTTCCTTTAGAATGACTAGAAAAGACATAAAAGATCACTTAAAAGGTTTAGTAAGAGGGCACCAATTTATCACTTGGATGAGATAAGTAGTGTAATGGATGATGTGGAAATATTAAGCAATAAAATAGGGAATGATTAAGAAGTGGCAGATTCAGGGGGAAATGGCACAAAAGAGAATCTGACAAACTCTTTTAAGAACATAATCAATTTTTTCTCTCTCTGCCTTAGTTGAACAATTTAAAATAAGGAGTTATTCTATTTTCAAAGAATTCTTTGTGAAGTAAGTTAAATTTGTATATAATTTCAGTAATTAAGATTTGCAAATACATTTAAAGGATTTTTGGACTTTCATTGATCTAAACTTTATGAAAATTGGGCTACATTTATTCAGAGTGCATTAAAAGTAGAAGAAAAGCTGGTAAGTATATTGATAAGCATAAATATTATAAAATTTATTTTACTTATTAAAATAGCAATTTGAAATATATATTTTGCATTGAATATAGTTAGAAAATTTTAGACCATATGCTTTACAGAATTGATATATATTGCCTGACATCTAATTTAGAGCATTTTAAAACCCTCTTTCCTTTCACTTCTTTAAAATAAAAAGTTATATATAATGTTTCTTAGTGAAATGATCATAACAGTAGAGTATCACAGAAAGGATGTTGGCTTTAGGATAGCTGATAATGGATTTAAATTCTAAACACTATTGTCTTCTAACTAGGTAGGCTTAGGGAAGTTTCCTAAGTTTTCTGAGCTTCCTGAGACTCAGTTTCCTTATTAAATTCAAACATGACCTAACGCTCTTTTTCCTTTTTTGTCATAGTTGTTGTGACAAATTAATGAAATATTGTTTGGGATTGAAACAAACAAAAATACAGAACACATTACCTGTCACAGAACACATTACCTGTCACAGAACAAACATCCACAATATTAATTTCCTCCCACCATTCCATTACATAGTCTCAACAAAAAGTTAAAAATCTGAACTCATACAAAATCTAATTAATGAGAGAAGTCAAAGAAATCCATTTCCTATGACTTCAAGGGCAAAGTTAATTGCACACTCCTGAGATTTACATGATGAAGACCAGATTTGGATGAAATTTGCCAAGCACAAATAAGGTAATATCCTTTTCCTTGAGGATGTTAACATTTGGTAAATGTTAACGATAAAGCAAGTGTTACATGCTTAGTCATGTGCTACAAATACCTAATCTGGAGTAATCTTTAAATAGGGAACTGTTTAAATATTCATATTCATATTTTTGGGTTTGTATTTGTAACATATAACGATGATTCATTCACTTCAGTAAAATTTCATGTCTTTTGAAATATCTTTATGGTAGAATATGCTGACTAAAAATGGATCATTTCAGAAAGACATATGTATATGAAGTTTGTTGACTAGAAAAAAAACCTGAAGACTGTCTTAATTTATGTAAATATATGCAATGATAATAGAATATGACTCATTAATTTGTTAAAAATATTTTTATTTTACAAAATACAAACATGTTATATGACTCTAGAGGCAATATGCATATGGCACAATGGGGGAAATATTTTTCTGACTGTGCCTGTGGAACTTCCTCAAACTGTATTTTTTTTTCTCCTATGGGTACTGAATTTAGTAAAACAAAAACAAAAATTATCTTTAACACATAAATAGCCATTTTCAGTTAAGGCCTAAAACTATGAGTAATCCTCAGCATGTTAAAAATAAAGTGGAATGAGTGAGGGATGAGGGTGAGGCTCAGTGACAAGGTGGTAAATTGAAAAGTCTTCCACGATGGAATTGACTGAATGATCTAGGTTTCTGATCCTAATCTAATTATTTTCCATGTATCAAAGTTTATATTTTAGGAAGATAATGTTTGTATGTATGCATATATGTGTGTATGCATTTGAGATCGGAAAATCTTTCTGAACTCTATTATACACACTTTTGGGTAAATTATTATAGGTATTAGTTATTCCTCTGGGTTGTACTACAGTGAGGCATTTGAACTGTGTTGGAACATTTGTTTTAAACATAAATGGTCCCAGACTGTTACTTTGTTCTCAGTGTTTAATCCTGCATCATGATTTCAACTTTTGATCCTGAAGTTTTTGGTTTTCTTTCTGTCAAGCTTTCAGGAGTCATGCTGTGGTCAGCACCCCTGCTATAGTAGTCTTGTCTTCACTCCCAGGGGCAACAGACTGATAAACTTGACAGTGAAAACAGAATGAGTCTCTTGGGCAGACAGATCTGAGCTGTACCTAGATTTCTCACAGTGAGCACAGAAACACTCTCCTGACCTATAAAATGAGGATAATAGGACAAACTTGTTGTTTGAACTAAATGAACAACATCTATACAATATGTAACATGATTCTTGGTATATATAAAGCACTCAATAATAGATCATTTCTCCCTTCCACATTCTCCCATGCTGTAGAAAGTATGCCTTTTGTTGTTGTTTTTGGACAGCACTAATCTAGTTGGATAAAATGTTGCCTAAAATAATGGTAAATTCTCTCTGAATGCCCAAGAGATTCTCCTATGGGTTTACATTTGTCTATTTTGGCTGCCTACTTATAGTTTTTTGGCTATATTCCAAAGAATTTGAGATGTTTTGAATAAGTTAACTGTCACCACAGTCCTGCAAAATCTAACATTCATTATTTTTGATGTTCCTGTATTAAGACAGCCCATTTGCTAAATTGAGACCTGAATTTTCCTACTCACATATGACATAAGGAAACCAATAAAAATGTGAAATATATCAGTTAAGTTATTCATCATGTAGACTATCAAATTCCCGAATGGTTATTGTATTGAATATTTTACTTAAACAAATATTAATTCAGCCAAACTAGTTTCATGTATATTTTACTACATATGCTTCAGGTGGTACCAGTTTAACGTTTCCAATTTATTTTTTATAGATTATGAAAATAAGTTCCAAGTGATATCATTGTTTCTGAGTTCCATGTTTTCAAAAAAATTAAGAAATTCTCAAAAATAGAATTCCCACAGAACTGAATTCTAAATTTGTTTTGCAGAATGAGAGCTAATTTGGGGGGCTTAATTATAATCTGGCAATTTTAATTATAATCTGTCACTTTATAGGTATAATCAAATGCCTGATTATAGGGATATACAAGCAACAATTTATAAAAACTTAAATTCTATCTTTTAAGATATGGATATCTTCCCATACTTCATTTTTGTTTGTTTTAGGGCAATAAACTCAGCATTCTTACAATGAAAAAATTATCTTCTTTTAACATAAATTGCATTTACTGTTAATGTTTTTCCATTATGATTTTGGTCATTCTGTTCAATAATTGAAAAAAAATCTATGCCTAGCTCATCAATATTAAACTCTTTCAAATATTGCAAGAAGAAAGCACACAGAGATCTGTACAGAACTATAAAATATATAAAATAAAAACCAAAATATATCAAAAAAGTAGAAAAATGTTTTACTTGATTTTTTGTATACCTATACTTCATGTTTTCTCATAATTATCTACTCAAGTGAGTGATTCTAAGGAAATTTGATTGACTGATTTTTTTACATATACAGTGCTTATTGAGATTTCATAAAGAAGATTATTTTGAGTAATTTCTCACTACATAGCAAAAAATGACAAGAGAACAAAACTGGAGAAATAAATATTGATGGATGCATTTTCAAAATGAAATTTCTACTGAGTCTTATAGATCTGAGACCAAGGCTTTTAATAAGATTGTTCTACTAACATGGGTGATGGTATTTTCCAACAATAGCCACAACAATACCTGCATTTCCACATTCTCTGCTCACAATATGACTTTAATATTCTTTCTATTAAGAGGTAAGGTCTATGTTTCCTCTCCTTGAATTTGGAAGTGATTGTGTCTATAGCAGAAATGAGACTATATGACTGCAAAGTGAGTCTATGTCATAAACAGTGATACAACTCTTGATTGATTTTCTTGAATACTTGCTCTTAGAACCCAGTCACCATGCTGTGAGGAAGCACAAACAGCTTGGAGAGGTCTATATAGAGAAGAACCAAGGCCTCCTGTAACACAGCCCTGGCAAGCTCTCTGCTCACAATTATCATTAATTTGCCAGCCATGTAGATGGGCCATCTTGAAAATTAATTCTCCAGCTTACAGTTAAGCCATCCCCACTGATGTTGCAGAGAGCAATGATGAACCACTGCTCTGAAAACTGCCACAATTTCAGATTCATGAGCAAATGAAATAATTGCTGTTATCTTAAGTTACTATGCTTTGGGTGGTTTGTTACATAGAAATAGATAACTGATGCACGTAATTTCCTTAAGAAATGATACCTGATTATTGTATTAATGTTACATGAGTGAAGAGTAATCATTGTCCACTTGTCCACTTTTATAGTTGTGAGTCAAATAATTTGACTTTCTTGACCCAGAAATTATTTGACTCACAATTATAAAAGTGGACAACCCACATACACACACACACACACACACACACACACACACACACACACACATATGTATATCTTCTATCATTCAATATGTCAATGTAGAAAGATTAGTTTTCATTCACATAAAAATCTAATAAAGTCCCATTTATGCAATCTTATGCAAAATGTGGGGATTCTCATACAATGCTAACAGGAAGACAATATAGTATATTTCTGATGGACAATGTGGTAGCAAGTATCAAAGCATTCTTTGCTTGACAAATACCATTTCCCTTTTCCTCATGGGCACATAGTAGGATGAGATCTCCTGTTAAATATTAGACCTGCTGTTATAAAACTGGGCCAGTTAAGTGGTTAGAAGTGATATGTGTCATTATAAATCCTAATAAAACACGTAACCCTTTATGTACTCTCTATTTCATGTTGAATTATAATAATCCAGTAAAAAATTTGAAGGCCATAGTGAATGGAGGAATTATGAGTTGAAAGGTATTTAAGTGCATGAATCACTGAAAGGAAGAGAGCCAATCAGGACACTGGCCAATAAAGAATCCATGTGTTACATAAGGAACACATCAATAGTTGGATAAGGAACATCAATACTTGTGTTAATCCATTGAAATTTGGGGATTGTTTGTAATGAACATAGCCTTATATACAAATTGGCATCTTAAAGTATGGTGCTACCAGAGCAAAACCTAATATGTGAGGCATTGGGTTACATGATCAGTTAGCTGGCAGCAAGAAAACTGATATCAGAGGCTGAGGAAATGGCAATTCAGGTTATTCAGTAGTGAAATATTTGGTAAAACTCTTGCCTGTGATAACTTGGAAGGCAGACCACATGCATTACTGATCTTGTAGCTCTAGAGAAAGTGATGGGAAAAAAATCAGTGTTTGTGTGTGTTAGCTATTACTTGATTTCTTTGGTAAGTTATAAGAAAGTGATGAGTTCAAGAAAATCTTGGCTGGTTTGAAACTAGATGTAAAGGGGAATTTTGACAATACAAAAATTTGGAGCAATAAAAGTTTGTAAAATCTTACAGTTTCTAAACCTAAGCCATGAAAGATGAGGTTGGAAAAAATCTTTGAAAGATATTGCAAAACGTCTAAGCTGAAAAGAATGACTCATTTCTGGGGTAAAGATCACATAAAACATACAGACTTCCCATCTATTGTTTAAGTTAGCCAAAGCAATGGCCATTAAGTTGAGAGAGCAGCAGGGTTTGAAGAAGCAATGACAGTCTTGAATTTTTTTGTGTGTGTGCCTAAAAAATAGACTTGGTTGTGGTCAGTGGCACATGGAATTCACTGGAAGCAAAAACAACAGACATGTACTAAATTTATGAGAGACATT
The DNA here is from genome assembly GCF_964194185.1 of Rhinolophus hipposideros. Lineage (NCBI taxonomy): Eukaryota > Metazoa > Chordata > Mammalia > Chiroptera > Rhinolophidae > Rhinolophus > Rhinolophus hipposideros. Next base: position 72,316,399 of record NC_138047.1, on the reverse strand, counting down.
TTGCCAAAGGAATCATGAAACTGAACTTAAAAGCCACTGACACTTCAAACAATAAAGTCATCATTCAAGATACTGTGTTTTTCAAGAAGAACAGGCTATGAAGCCAGGGAAGGTCTAAGATGAGTATATTCCTCATCGCTTACCTCAGATCACTTCAGATGTGAATACGGAAGATTTCAACTTCTCATTGGCTAGAACCATTAGACAAGGTTGTTTCATAAGAAGACAAAAATCATAGTCTCATCAAGGAATATCCCATATCCATGTTAAGCAGTCTTTATAAGATGTCCCTAGTGAGATTTCTACATGTCTGCATACAAATGAATGCTATGCACCTCCCACTCTGCCTTTTTCAAGTGGGATTTTATTCTGGTGGTTATTCTGTTTGACTGCGATACTGTATGTTGAGTGTAGGAGGGGCCGACATTATTCCAAGGTCATCAGATCAGAGTAGCTATATCTGGATTTAGTAAAGAGGACTACATTCATATCACACTGGTATCCTGAACCTCATGGTGGATGCAGTGACCAGTTAGGACTTCAGAATATATCTCTTTAGAGATGGTGTTATTAAGACAAAATATAAAACGGATATTTGGGGACCTGATGGATATGCTATGTCAGAGGCTACTATGGGTTCACCAAGAGTTATATTCCTTCCCTCTGAGGTGCACAGTTTGACCACATTTCATATCAGTAAGTCCATATGACTGAGTTATGGCCAGTGGAATGAGGACCAAGTGATGTGTGATACCTCTAGACCTAACTCCTAAGAATCCTCAGGTGATCCTCCATACTTCCTTTGTAGAGAATCCACCAGAGGACCCCAGCTCTCTAGGGGATGCAGTGAAGAGATAGGAAGAGCCTCAGGCTCTCACACCTCACTTGGAGATCTGCTTTACTTGGGAAAAACTGTTGCATGACCAAGAAAAAACTTTTATGGTGTTAAGCCACTGGATATCGGGGTTGATTGTTATACCAGTTAGTACGTTATGACTAAAATACCATCTTAGTCAATAATTCTATTTCATTGACTTTTTTCCCCCAAAGTGGTAGTCAGGAAAGCATTTGTACCTAGATATATACACACAAGATGTTCATTGAAGTTATACTTATAATAATAATACTTAGAAAAGTAACATAATTATATCCATTATAACTCTTCATTATAAATTTGTATTAGTTAAAAAGACATATGTATCAAAATAAATTTAGGTTACATTGTTCATAGAGAAATTTTATAATAAAGATATACTATTTACTTAAAGTTACAATAAATATGTGATAGCTATTTGATACTATATATACTATTAGGTTGGTGCAAAAGTAATTGCGGTTTTTGCAATTATTTTTAACCTATTAAACCACAATTACTTTGGCACCAACCTAATAAATCATTAATAGTGCTTGTCTCTAGGTAACAAATTGTTAATACTATGTGTCTCTAGGTAGTGTCTATAATTGTAGCTGGAGGAAATCAGAGTTGACAGGGACCATGTACAACACAAATGAGATACCAAAATGCTGAGAATGCCCAGTGTTTTTCTTAGAGTATTGTAGACTAAATTAATTAATGGAATTGCACTTCTTAATTAATGAAGTTTGCAGTCATAAAATATTTCTCTCTTTGTTATTACTCTGACATTCACTTGATTTATGTAGTCTTAGACTATTTCAAATCACCTTAGGCTTGGTGTTATCCCCATTAGTTATTCTTTCCTTCTTGTTCCTCCTTCTCTTTCAACTCCCTTTGAAAAAACGAACTGGGCTATAGGAAACCAAAGAATGGAAAGTAACAGAGGTATGCACTGCTTTCCTTCCCCTGGCAATGACAAACTGGTGATCTTTTAAGAATTGTGGCCATGATGATGAACAGAGGTCTAGGGTTTGGAAATCAGTTCCCTGCCCTTCTGTTCTCCAGTCACCTTCCCTAACCTAAGATTTAGGGGTTATAATTTAGCAAGCAATACTTTGACCCTTAGAAGCAGTTCACAGTGACAACATGCTGTATGAATTCTGATGTTCTTTCATTTGAGCTTTGGCCTGATGATGACTTCAGTTTAATTCACTAAGAATGTTAGGTCCATTTGGTTGAACTATGATCAATAAAACAAATGTTTACTGAGTTCTTGTGTTAGGAATACAGCAATGAATATACTATATTTATAAGCTAAGACCATTCTCCTCAAGGACTATAAAACTAATAGAAGTCATAGAGTATATTAATAATTGTGAAGAAAATAAAATCCATAAACACATTATTAATATCAATAAATTATTATGGAGGTCCAGAGAAAGATCATACATATCATTAGGAATTCTGAAATATCTCATTTAGTAGGTGGCATCTGAGGCAACCTATGAGTGATGGGTAGGATTTTTGAGAAGCAGAAATAAAGCAGAAGAAATAGGAGAAAACAAATCTTAGGACTTAGGAACATATGACTGTTTTGTAAAGTTTCTCCAAGGAAAATGAAAGATGAGATTGTTAAAATAGATTGAAAGTAAAATTAATTTATCCTGACTGCCTTGTCAATAAAAATGAAACTTTATTGATCTCTGTTGCAGAAACTGGCTGGCTCTTTACCAAACTTGTTTCCTCTCCCTCCTTTGCATAGAGCTAACATGCATTTACCAGCATCTCTTGAAATTAAGTGTGACCATGTGACTGAATTTTTAAAGTGATATAAGGTGTGCTACCTCCAGAGCTGGCCCATAAAACACTGGATGCAATCTCCATGTTCTTTCCCCGTCAGAATAAATTTTGAAAACTCATATTACCTGATTTTAAGACTTAGAACAAAGCTACAGTAATCAAGGCAATGTTGTTACTGGTTAAAGTACAGAATCATAAATAAATAGAATAGAACAAGTAGTGCAGAAATAGAACCAAACAAATGACTGATTACTGACAAAGGTGCAAAAGTAATTCAGTGGAAAAAAGATATTCTTTTCAACAAATGGTGCTAGAATAACTGGATATTCATATGCAACAAAGGCATCTTAATATATAGCTCAGATCTTTCATAAAAGTTAAGTCAAAATGGATGTCAAGCCTAAATGTAAAACTATAAAATTTCTAGAAGAAATCATAGATGAAAATATTTATCATCTTGGGTTAATCAGAGATCTTATGTAAGACACCAAGAGCATATCACATAACAGAAAAATTGATAAATTAGACTTCATTAAAATTGAGACCTTTAAAATTTGTACTGTAAAAGAACTGTTGAGAGAATGAAGAGGTCAACCACAGAGATGGAGAAAACTTTTGCAAATCATATTTCTGACAAAGGACTTGTATTTAGAATACATAAAGATTTCTAAAAATCAAACAATAAAAGAATAATCCAGGGGGCGCCTTTCTAGTTGCTAGACTGGATGCTGCCTGATTCAGAAGATTTATAAATCATTTAATAAAGCCAATTAGATTATCAAAGTAAAAAAAAAAAAATCTAAAACTTGAGCAAAAAATCTGAATAGACACTTCACCAAGGAAGATATTTAATGACACATAAGCACATGAAAAGATACTCAACACATTTGGTAATTAGGGAAATACAATTTAAAAATACATGAGATAGAGCTATATAATATTAGGAAAGCTAAAAAACAAAACAACAACAACAAAAATACAATACCAAGGGCAATAAAAGGAATAATTATTGATTCATGTCTCAAATACATTTTGCTAAGTGAAAGAAGTTAAACATCCAAAGATTATGTATTTCTATTTATATAACATTCTAGAAAATACAAAACTATAGAGATAAGAAGATATCAGTGTTTTCTAAGGATTTGAGGTTGGTTGGGGAAAGGGTTGAGTACAAATGGGCCATGTAAAAGAACTTTGGGAGTAATGAAACTGATATATATCATGACCGTGGTGGTAGATACCATGACTTTGTTTATTTATTGAAATCTATGGAACATTATACCATAAAAAGTGAATTTTACTATATATAAATTGAAATTTAATAATTTTTAAAGCATTGAAAATATTAGGGCACAAAATCCTACAGCTTCATCTTTATTGGCACTGCAATATCTAATATAGCTTTATAATACCGACTCACAAATACTGCTAATTCATTCCACCCAATAAAATTTCAGCAACAAAATCGACTCTCAGGAATATACACTCCTGTTTCTAAACTAGTTTAAAGATGTTATTAGACAAGAGGATATAGGAAATAAATACATGTAGGCATATCATCTACCAATGGAGAAAATCAAAGACGGAATACTGAAAGAAGCTAGAAGAAAAAATTACATAGAAACAAAGAAAATAATTTCATCTGATTTTTCTTCAGAAACCATGTAAGAAAAAGTGGAATGAAACTGTGAAGGGGCTGAAAGGTAAAAATATATATATCTATCTAGAATTCTGTATTCTGTGAAATTATTCTTCAAAAGTGAAGGAGAAATATTTTCTGAGAAAAACAAAAATCAAAGGACTTTGTTGCCAGGAGACCTGCCTTGCAGGAAATATTAAAGGAAATTCTTTACAGGGAAGGAAAATAATGTGAGTCAGAATTTTAAATCTACATGAAGAAAGAAAGAGCACTGAAGAAGCAACACGTGAATGTAAAATAAAAAATTATATATACCATGTTTCCATGAAAATAAGACCTAACTGGAAAATAAGCCCTAGCATGATTTTTCAGGATGACATTCCCTGAACATAAGCTCTAACGTGTCTTTTGGAGCAAAAATTAATATATGACCCAGTCTTATTTTAATATAAGACCCGGTCTAATATAATACAATATAACATAATACTGGGTCTTATATTAATCTTTGCTCCAATGATGCATTAGAGCTGATGGCCCAGCTAGGTCTTATTTCAAATACATATGTATATAACATATATATGCTTATATATGTGAAATAAATGAAAGCAATTACACAAGTGATGAGAGGAAGAAATTAGGTTTACTTTGTTATTATAAGATACGCTACTCATGAAGTGAAATAGTATTTCAAATATAGTGGTATATTTGGAAGTGGACTTGGATTAGTTGTAAATTATATTGCAAACACTAGGGAAACCAATAAAAAAGTTGAAAAAATAAATAAGTATAACTGATATGTTAAGAAATGAGAGAAAATTGATTTATATAAAATGCTCAATTAAAACTCCCAAAGGCAAAGAAAAAGATGTAAGGCAAAAATAGGAACAAAAAACAAGGGTAACAAATAGAAAACAATAATGAACATGGTATTTAGACCATCGACATTTAAGGTGATTATTAATATATTGATGTAAATATGCCAATTAAAATACAAAGATTACGTGGATCAAAAAATATGACAACTGCATGTAGTCTACAAGAAACACTCTTTATAAAAACACATATAGATTATAAGTAAATGGCTGGAGAAAAATATTCCATGCTAATACTAATCATAAGGAAGCAGAAGAGGCTATATTAATTTCAGACTTCAAAGTAAGGAAAGTTATTAAGGATAAGGAAAGGCATTATATAATGATAAAGGAGTCAATTTTCCAAGAAGAGATAACAATTCATGCAACAGGTGTCAAACTGTGTAAAGCAGACACTGATAGAACTGCAAGGAGGAACAGATGAATCCACTATTATAATTGGAGACTTCAACACCCCTCTCTCAGAAATGGATAGATCTAGAAGGCAGAAAATCAGTACAAACAGAATCGAACTGAACTACACCATCAGTCAACTGGATATAATTAACATCTATAGACTACTTCATTCAACAATAGCAGAATATCAAGTTGACATGGAGCATTCAACAAGATTCCACATTCTGGGACATAAAACACACTTTTACAAATTTAAAAGAATAGAAATCATACTACATCTGTTCTCAGACCACAACGGAATGAAACTGAAAATAAATAACAGAAAGGTAACTGGAAAATCCCAAAATATGTGGAGCTTAAACAACACACTTCTAAATAGCACATGGGTCAAGAAAGAAATCTCAAGAGAAAAAGATAAATATTTTGAACTAAATGAAAATGAAAACAAATGTTATTAAAATTTGTGGAATGCTGTGAAAACAGTGCTTTCAGGAAAATTTACAGCATTAAGTGCATAAATTAAAAAAGAAGGAAGATCTAAAATCAGTAATCTAAATTTGCAGCTTCGAAAACTAGAAAAAGAAAAGCAAATTAAATCCAAGATAGCAGAATAAAAAAAATACAAATTAAAGTTACATAGGTTTCAAGTGTACAAACCATTGTCACCCCAATAAATTTTAATTTAAAAAGTAAACAAACAAACAAAAACAAATTAAAGCAGGGATCAATGAAATTGAAAATAGGAAATAGAGAAAATCAATGGAACCAAAAGCTGGCTCTTCAAAAAAGATCAATAGAATTGATAAGTCTCTAGCCAAGCTAATTAAGAAAAAAATAGAGAAAAGATACAAGTTACTAACATCAGAAATAAAAGAGGGACTATCACTATAGATCTCATAGAAATTAAAAGGATAATATAGGAATATGAACACCTGTATGCCCACAAATCTGAGAACCTAGATAAAATGGACCAATTCCTTGAAAGACACAACCTGCCAAAACACACACAAGAAAATAGATGATCTGAACAGGCTTATATCTATTACAGAAATTGAAGCAATCATTAATAACCTTCCAAAGCAGAAAGCACCAGACCCAGATGGGTTCACTGATGAATTCTGCCAAACTTTTAAGGAATTATACCAATTCACTAACATCTCTTTCAGAGGATAGAAGCATAGAGAATACTTACTAAGTCATTCATTATATGGAGCCAGCATTACGCTAATACTGAAAGCAGACAAAAAAAATTACAAGAGAATGATAGACTAATATCTCTCATAAACATAGACATAATTCTCAATAAAATATTAGCAAATCAAATTCAAAAAAGCATAAAAAGAATTCTACACCATGACCAAATGGGTTTCATCCCCAATATGCAAGGGTGGTTCAACATTCAAAAATTAATTAATGTGTTCTATCACATCAACAGACTGTAAAGAGAAAAACCACATGATCACATCAATAGAGGCAGAAAATTTATTTAACAAAATCTAACATCAATTCATGATAAAAGCTCTTAGTAAACTAAAAATAAAGGGGAACATTCTCAACTTGAAAAAAGACTAATAAATAACCTATAGTGAACATCATTCTTAATGCAGGGAAATTCAAAGCTTTCCAACTAAGATACCGTACATGGCAAGATGTCCACTCTTCTCTCTTTTCCAACATCGTGCTGGAAGTACTTGTTAATTCAATAAGGCAGGAAAAGGAAATAAAAGATATACAGATTGGGAAGGGAGACATAAACCTGACTTTATTCACAGGAAACAGAGTTCTTGACTGGAAGTAGGAAGATGTGTATTCAAAACCTTGTCCTGAAACTTAATCTCTACATGACCTTGAGCTAGAGTCTCAAGCCTGTTTCACCCTCTGTGAAATGGGGTAATACAATCCTTAGAGAGTTTTCTTGAGGAGTAAAATAAGTTAATATACATGCAGGCTTTTAGGAGAATGGAGGCTTATGAAGTTTATCAATCAATGTAAGATGAACCTGAATCTAAGAGTGCTTATGAATGATATAGCTCCATTCAGAGTGAAACTGCCAGTAAGGGACCATTGCTTTTTTTTAATAAAAGAATAAAATGTGTCTGTCCTAATAAAACTTTTTTGCCTTTTCGCCCTATGATTTACTTTGGTATTTGACCTCAAATACCACCAGAAACAAAACAAAACAAAATACAAAAACCAAAACAGGAAATTGATGTGGGGAGCCATGATTTCTTGTTTCTCTGGAAACTTGTGGCCTGGCTTAGTTCACGATTAACTTGTTTCAAGTCCCAAGGCATTGTTTTACCTGTGCCTCCGGGGAACTTGTAAGCTGCTGAAGAATGAAGTGGGAGTGGCCGGTTTCCTGGACACAGATAACTGGTGGCTATCAGGACATTTGGTAGTCTCTTTCATATGATAATTACTTTGGGGAGTTTTGTAGTGATTTTGTAGTTTCTATGTAAAAGTTAAAAATTTACTTTCTGTGAGGTAATGCACACATGTGATTGTTAAACTGCACGTACCCATAGGGTATATATTGGTGAAGATAATTAAACCAGGTGCTTCAGCATCCCTGAAGACCTGCAGCATCATCATTTGTGTGAGTGTCTCTTTTTTCATTCCCACTTCCCCTTTCGGGTAACTGTTCGACTGGTGGCGGCTGGCTCGCCACAAATTTAGTATTAGCCAGGTCTGGATTTTACCTCTATACGAGCAATGGTCAGCTCTGTTACCATTAATTGATTTGCAGTTCTTCATCTGTTAGATGGACATAATATCTACATAAAAAATTTGCTATGAAGATTAAATGAGAAGTGGTGAATAAAACAACATGGTTTAAGTACATTGAACAGTAAGAGTAATTTTATCATAACTTTTTTATTAATACTATTTTAATGATCCTGAGTTTATTTATGTGCCACTATATTGTTTCTACACCATACACAGTAACATTGGGAAATTAAAAAAAAAAGTTTATGTTTTTCCCTTTAACGCTTGCTAAAAGGTGAATTTGCAAGTAGATAATACATTGGACAGTAGAGTAGTTTACACGCATTTGCTGAGTTAATTAACTTTTCACTTGTGAACCAACCATAAAATTGCAAGTTTGGAATATTGTATTCTTGGTAATACTGGCAATACTTTTATTTGCCTTCGTATATTATTGTAGCTGGATATTTATACTAATACATTTGATTAAACATTGTGGCCGATTACATTTTTGGAACACTTTTCTGGTAATGAATCTTACATCAAATTTTAATATTCAAATGATACTCTGGTGACTTTCTAAGTACTAACCTAAACAAAAAGGTAACAAGAGCTAAAAGAATAGCCAAGCTTTGTTAGTAAAAATACTATCTGACGTATATTTGTCTTTTTCTCCCTAAAATGAATATCTATGCATTTTATATCTATTTCCTGGAAAACACTTTTGCATTAATTTCATGCATAATTCAACAAGGTCAATTCTGACATTTAAAAAAATCGTACAGTAGGTGCTGAAATAAATGTTCAGGAAATAACATTACCAGATTTATGAAAAACACAGTCATCATTTACTATTAGAAATTCTGCAGGTTCCACATTTTAACCCAGCAAACGATATATATATATATACACACATATATATACATATATATATATATACTGTGTTTCCCCCAAAATAAGACCTAGCCGGACCATCAGCTCTAAAACGTCTTTTGCAGTATAAATTAATATAAGACCCAGTATCATATTATATTATATATATTATATTATATTATATTAAAGACTGGGTCTCATATTATAGTAAAATAAGACAGAGTCTCATATTAATTATTGCTCCAAAAGACGCATTAGTGCTGATGGTCTGGCTAGGTCTTATTTTCGGGGAAACATGGTGTTTGTGAGTGTACATGATGCATATAATCATGTATTTTGCAATTTCTAGATTTACTATTCTTTTATATAGACCAATATTTATAGATTTTTTTCACTCTCTACAAATGCTGAAATAGAAAGTATGAAAAAATCCTCTTTTTAAACTTATAATCCTGTACTACTCATTTGATTTAATAGAAAGAAAGAAAAGAGAGAAAGAGAGAGAGAGAGAGAGAGAGAGAGAGAGAGAGAGAGAGAGAGAGAGAGAGAGAGAGAAGGAAGAAAGGGTGAGAGGAGTTGGGGAGGGAGGAAGAAAGTAAAACTTTAGCATTCATCTCTAAGTTGAGTTTTGATTTAACCTAGTGATGTCTTGATTGAAACTAAAATGTCCATCACAAATATGAATGTCTTTTGTTCCCAACAATTTACAGCATTTCATGGCCTATTTCATTGGATCATAAATGTCATAATGACCAAATGTTCCATGAAATGTCATAAAATGATATGAATTACAGCTATCTTCTAGATCTATGTCTGGAAAACGGAGTTTTTGGCTCATGCTCAGGTAACATTGTGTTTTTTGTATTTGAAATCTCCGTGTATTGTGACATTGAGTTAATTAATTTTATTTTATTGTCCAAATATACTATGGCTCTCTCTCAAAAAGAAATTCATTAGTCTGGAGAGTACATACATAACTGAGTTAAATAGCCCCCAATTATAATGCGGTTATTTCTTTAAATATCAGCTATTTTAATATTCTTAAAATTTTATCTCCACAAAGCTCTCTGGCATGACAATGCTTTACAACTGTTTCATTTTCAATATCAGGACATGTGTTGTTCTGGGACTTATTACGGTGTAAGAGATTTTATCATACTGTTCAAATTCAGTAATGAATGCCATGTTCTTTGGCCACCCCATTCTCCAGTTATCCCCAGCATGCCAGAGTGCAATTTGATAGTTTACTAAATGTGAGTAAAGAAAAAGGGAAGGGATCATAATGATGCTACTCACACAATTATGCTGCATATATGTGCATTATTAAACCTATTTTCACAAGTTAGTTTTACTACTTAGCTTTAATCCAGCTGGAAATTTAACTTGCTAGCTAAAAAGCAGTTTCTGAAATGTTAATTTTCAATTTATATCAACGGGGGTTTTTAGCATTTTTTTACTTCTTTTTTATTTTTTCTTAATCCAAACCAAAAATAGATAAATGAATAATAATGCAACTCATGGATTGGATTTTAATGTGTATTTAATGTGGATTGGATTTTAACAAGTACTTATAGAGCCCCTTCTGAATCTGGGTACTGTAGCTTGGAGGAAGAAATAAACATAGCAACCGCTGTTTCTGCCCTTATGATACTTACCTAGGAGCTCAGGAAACAAATTCGTAATCATAAGTCCAGTTCTAAGTGTCTGGTTTTGGTAAGCTAGGGCATTTTCTACAGAACATCATTACTCCAGATGCATAGAGGAACCTGACAAATTCAAACACCTGACCTTCATTTTCAAGTTATTCTTATTCCTTTTTACTTCTCAGTGAAATTTCCCTACACTTTATCACTGAAGAAATTACAAGCAAACTAATTCAATCCGTACTTCTCTGTAGCAGTGCATCTTTGTGGACAACCAATATAATTGTACAGTGAACACTTCACTATTTGTGATTTTCCAGTCTCAGTATAGCTTTGCTACGTGGGAGGGGAGAGTAATGAGTAACTTGATATCCTGAGTAGCCATCTAATTCTCTCCCCTACTCCCACCTTCTTCAACAAAACATTTGTTTCTTCTTTCTTTCCACACCCAGTTAATTATTCATCACTTGGTTTATCTCCAATCTCTGGCCTGAGGAGTAATAGTCATTCAATAAATTAGCTAACGGAACCCCCAAAATAAGCTGTAGAGAGTTAAAAAAATATGTACAGAAATGCATTTCACTTCATTTGGCATGATACTCTTGCCTATACGTGTTTTCCTAAAATAATTATTTATTTCTATGTGGAAATAAGCTAACATGATTTTTAAATTTTTTATTTGGGTTAGACATAAGAGCCATAAAATAATGGGGTTTGTCATATTGGAGGTTTATGTGGTTGGACAATGAACTTTAAGATAAATCTAGGTGCTTAGCTAATTATAATGCCCCAAGAGAAAAATCCTAAAGCCCAACTCAGCAACAATAGTCAAGAGTTTATATAAAGCAATTTATATATTCCAAGGGGAGAAATTACTACAATGCTTGGGGCACTTTATAATGTGGAAAAATACACTGAGAAATCCTTGTCAGCCTAATGTTTAAATAGTACTAAGTATATATGTGAATAAGTCTCTTCACTTCAACCTTTATGAAGTGGATCTTAATCACCAAAGAAAAGATTGCAAAAAAAAAAAAAATTAAAATGTCTATTTAAGGGTTTTTCAAAGTTCTGAAACTTCCCAACTGTTTCGATTTGCCTAAAATAATGCCTGTTACATCAATGTATAGTGTTTTTTTTTCTCAAGAATATTTCTTAAAGTTTAGCATATCATGAAAAATTTCTACACTTAGGAAAACTGTGTAAACTTATACCTTCAACTCCATGTGGTTTCTAATTAGTAAATCCAACTGCACAAACTTGATACAAGAAAAAAAAATGTGTAGAAACATTTAAGTGCTTGGAGGAAAGGTGTTGGACAATGACAAATGAGATGACTAAGCCAATGAGGAACTTTTACATTATAGAGCAATATATTACTAAAAGTGTACATAGTATAAATCATGTTTCCTATGTGGTTTGTTAGGTTCTAGTATAACTTTTAAATTTTCCTTTTAATTTGGTCTCTTAATGTCATTGTTTTACATTGTTAGATTTTTGATAATTTTTAAAAAGAAATTTCAAATATATTTATAGAATGTTTTACTTTGTGAATCACAGCATGCTAAGCATATTAAAGGACAGGAAGATGAAGGAGACAGTTTATTCCATCAAAAGCTTAAACAGTATATAAGGAGGAAGATTCCAATACCTTTAATAAAAGAAAAATGCATAGTGGATATGTTAGGGAGATGTTTTGAATATTTGGTACTCTTCTCATGTTTTTATTTTCAAGAGTGTGCTAAAAATTTCAATTGTTAATAATAGAAGGGAAAAAAAACACATTAAGGGTTCAGCTAAACATGAATAACAAATACCGGGAGTGCCAAAAAAACCGTATACACACATGACTGGTATTCATTTTTTGTTATCGGTAGATATTAAAATTTTAATACCATTTTTTACTTTCTTAAAATGTGCATACATTTTTTTTGGCACTCTCTGTATATGTGCATTCATTATAGTTTTCAGTTCCTCTATTTTTGAAAGAGCAGAAAACAGGTAGAGATTTTCAGGCCTTTTGAAAGCATTTTACACCTGTCTTACTTGCTGCAAAATTTGGTTGCCTTTCTTTCTCTAATATTTCCTCTTGAAGTCTATCATTTCTTAAAAGACGAAATTAACATTTTAATGTTTACTGTATAGCTGTACCCTTTGATATTTAAGACTTGTGAAAACTAAATGAAAGTCAGATTGAGGAGATGTTCAGGAAGCTAGAGAATGTGAACTTTGAACAAAAAAACACTGCTGTTTAAATGGCATGTCATGACCTCTTCTTGTAAAATATTTTGCATGAAATACTATTATGTCCTATGCAATCCAAAGCACTTAGTAAATTAATTGCTTGATATTTGGAATGCAATTTCCCATAGAAAACTATGTTTCTAGACTGGCATAGAAAAGTCATTGATACTAGAAAATTAACTCAATGAAAAAACAAAACAAAAAACTAACCTACATTCTATGTAAGTAAAATACAGAATACTGAAATAAAATACCGATGAGGCACAAGTAATAAATATGAAATATATAAGTAAAATACGTAATAGATACATTTTAGTTTCACTTGGCTGTTGTTTTTGAAGGAAGTAAAGTGAAGTTCTAGGCCCTAATTAAAATATTAAAAATCAACAGCAATTGTTTTTATGTTTTATTTTGTTTCACTTGTTTTGTTTATGTACAATTTTACTTCAAAAGTGATTTTTTTAATTATTGGAAATTATTTTAATTATTGTAAAAAAATTACATTTATTAATTGTGATTCCAGTTATTTTTGGGGGGCCAGGCTTATAACTGATTTGTTTTTTAAATAAGCAAATGATTGAATTTATATATAACTGAACCAAAGTTGGAGAACAGTAAACAAAGAGAATATACCTGAATGAGATCATTTTATACAATATCAAAGTGTGGCAGATGTTGATAAGGATTATTTGTACCATCTCTGAGGGAGAGAAAGGAACAATGAGCCAGTTGGTTCTCCTGCCAGCCACTAGGCTGTTTCTGTATAGTGGTCCCCCATTAACTACATGGGATTCATTCCAAGACTCCCAGTGGATCCCTGAAACTTGACAGTATTGAATCCTATATATACTAATTTTTTCCTATATATATGTACCTATGATTAAGTATATAAATTTGACACAGTATTAGAATAACAACAACTAACGATAAAATAGAGCAATATAAAAAAGATTTGAGGTGCAACAACAAAACTAGCTCACATTTTTTTTTCCTTCTTCACAGTTTCATGGATAGAAGATTCTTTGGGGGGGAGGAAGCTAAAGAAATTAATACATTTTCCCCCCACCTTCTCAGTTCTACTAGCTGGGCTAATAAGCAAATTCACAGAGACAGATTAACAGGAGAAAATCAAAATTTTAATACCTGTGCATGGGGAATTCACATAAGCAAGACAATTCCCATGACAATGATGCAACACTGGGTATATAAGACATTTTGGACAAAGGAGCAGGGGGGTGATATTAGATTTCTGAAGTAAGAATGGGCAGTTTACAGGGAGTTGAGGAAGAGTGGAATATACATGGCAGGCAAATTCTTGCTGGGCAACTCAGAAACAGCGGGAAAAGGGAATATCTAGCTAAAAGGCTTGGAGTCTTCCTGACTAATACTAGGGTGAAGATTCTTAAGGTGATTAAGCCAAAGCTTCCTTGCTAAAGCAGGTTTTTCTCTCTGAATCTCTTGGACAGGACGGGGAAGGTGGGAGTCAAAGGTTCTTTCTGAGTCTTGTTTCTTCATAAATAGCTTAAAATCAATGTCCAAAATAGTGGTTCCAGATTGGCAAAATTTTGGTTCCCTTCAACTTTTACCATAGATCTTAGCAACCTCAGCATGGTTTCTTTTCTTTCTAGGTCAAGAACTTTTACCTTTTCACTTGAAGGAAGCACTTACAGCTTCTCTTTGGCATATCCAAATTGCCAGCCTCACTACTCTTGGGCTTCGGGGCCATTATTAAGCAAAATAAGGGTTACATGAACACAAGCACTGTGGTACCTCGAGAGTTGATCTGATAACCTAGATGACGGTGACTAATGGCCAGTGAGCATCTACAGTGTGGACGCGCTGGACAAAGGGATGATCCATGTGCTAGGTGGGATGGAGTGAGATGGTGCAATATTTCATTGTGCTCCTCAGAAGGGAGAAAAATTTAAAACTTTTGAATTATTTATTTCTAGTTATTACCATCTAATATTTTTGGATCTTAGCTGACTGTGGGTGACTAAAACTGCAGAAAGAAAAACCCTGGATGAGGGCCACTACCGCACAAATTATCTTGGTATTATCCAAAGCAAGTGTGAATGGTCTTGAGGTGAACATGGAAATATACACGTGGTCATTTGAAACTACATAAGAGTAACCCTATGGATACTTGTAGCACATAATGGAGAACTGCTTAACCAAATGAACTAACACCATCTCTAACAACTTTGCTAGACTTAAAATGTATGGATCAGCATGCTGCAGCTAAATTTGAGTGGCATATTAACCAGCCTTAGCTAACTTGACAGAAAACAGTACAACTCAATAATAATTTGTTATTTTGGTGTAAATACTAGCTTAAATATAATGTGTTTCATCTTTCCTTTTAATTGAGTTGTGCAGAACTATCCTTATGCATACATAAAAAGTCAAACTTCTACAATTCAGTCCCCATACCATTTCAGAGTACCCATTATTGGAATTCAACAAAAAGCACATATTTTAGCTATTGTGGGATATTAAACAAGCAAAAAAAAGAGACAAATCCATAGTTGAAATCTGTGTAAAATGTAGTAAAGGGAAAGAACAGGATGCAATGATAAAGAATAACAGGAAAAACAACTTTTAGGGGAGGTGTTGTAGAAAGTTTTACTCAAAATGGTATTTAAGCTACAGTCTGAAGGGTGACTAACAATTGTCCATTTGGAGAAAGAGAGTGTGCATTTCAAGGAGAATGAATTGTGCATGAAAATCATCATCATCATCATCGTCGTTGTCATTATCCAATTAGATGAAGAAAAAGCTAACGAAAAAACTTCATGTTGTCTGAAGAGTATTTGAGCAATGGGGGCAGTGATATCTGTTCATGTTGGAGACAAATCATGAAGTGTTTACATTATTCTGAATATAATGAGGAGATTAAGGCTGTGATAACATTATAGCCATAGCAGACATTTTTCTTTTTCTTCTGGAAGATCAGATAACTGGATCATAAATTGGCTATAGGGTTGTCAATTTTATCTCAGGCTGATAAATCTAGGAAATGGGAGAGGAAAAACATAAGAGCTTAAGGGTGTGGTAGCCTGCATGCCAGGAAACTGGACTAAAATATCTATTATAAACAACAGAAATAGAACAAAATGGACTTATAGATACATGTAAGAGAAAAAGGCAGCTGTGGTCCAGCTTCTGACACGGCAGGATCCAGGCGCTCGAACAATGACTACAGAAAGCTATGTCTCATCATCTTTTAGCTCTGTTTTTATGTATGTGATTTTATTTTTCATACAGAGTGACCGAGATGGCTAACAGCATCTCCAAGGCCATATTCTACCAGTTAGGTGACTCCAATGAGATAGTGCTTCTTTCTGAATTATTCCCATAATAAAAGCCTCCTTTAAATCCATGTCACTACCCATCCTGACTGATCACTGGGAAATGGAATGCTCTCCTTGTCCAGCTCTGGCTCACATGGCCAACTCTCATGCAGGTGTCAGGTCAGGCTTTTCTGAATGACATTGGCTTAACATGACTGAGGTTGGAGAAGTTGTTCACTAAGGGAAACTCAAGATGATGTTATGGGAAGAAGAAGAAATGTATGCTACGTGTGAGATAGATAAGGAAATGGGAAATTACAGAGGCATTCAGGGTACTGAGAATCACTGAAGGATTAGAAGAAACTGAGGGATGGGGAGATGGATTCCAGTGGGATTTTTAAAAATAAGCCTGAGGATAAAAGTACATATTCCTGAACTCCACCCAACACCTAACAAATCTGAACCAGAGGCTCTAGGGGTGTGTCCTGTCGATGCTCATTTTAAAATAAGAAGGCCATGATTCTTTGGCACTCAAAAGTTTGAGAATCACTGGATCGAACTTGAAACCATGGGAAGGGCTGAGTCTCTGAAGAATTCAGTGTATATAGTTTCTCTGAGCTTTGAATTTATATTATCTTTTCGTTTCTGTTATGTGGATTAAAAAACAACTTAAGCACAAAATAGACACTTACCACATAATACTGAGTTTTCTTAAAAAAAAAAAAAACACGTTAGTACTTCCATCAATGTATTTGTATGTGAGGAAATACTGACCAAAATCTATTTAAGATCAGTAAGACCTCTTGGTGATTTTGCTTCAACCTACAAACTCTTGGATTTTCTTTCATAATAACTTGCAGCAGATGAACTGAGTTCTCGAAAACAGGTGTAAAAACTTGAAAATGAATGTCTGTAAGTGTTTTTGAACATGAATAAATTGCAGGGTTTTGCTTTGACTCTGAATTTCTTACTCTGCTTAGATTGGAGTTAAGTATTTAGCACTCTCTCATTGTCAAGTGTGTTGCAAATCCTGGATGTTTTATGGCAAAAACAGCTCATCCTTGATTACTGCCAAGTCTGTTGACATTTAGCCACCAGGTGTCAGTAAGTGTTGCAAAACAATAGGGTTTTGCAGAGTCCAGTGATTTTGTTTATTCAGTCTCCAGGAGCAAATTAACAGTTTGGGTTAGATCTTTCTTTTGTTGTTGTTCCAGGTAAGAGATGCAATCCATTGACAGGCCGATTGAGCACAGATAGAATTTAAATCTTTTTTCCCCTCCATAACAAGGCCTTGCTTCTCCCGGTTTTCAGAATATAGGCTGGTTTTTAATTTCCAAGAATTGAGTACTTGAAGATTCATAATGAATGAGGTAGTGTAGCCCACCCATAAGAAAAAAGATACATCGGAAGCTGGTGATAGGAAGGCAGAGTACCCTGCCAATTACCTGTAAACTACCAGAAATGTCAGTTAACAAGGAATAACTAGAAAAGGTGAATGCTCTTAAACTATTTATAATATTGCGAAACAACACTATGCTGGGACAATTGTTAAACTTAAAATGGGGTCTTTTAAAAACTAATCATTCATACTTTTGTATTCGCATTCTCACTTATTATGATTGCTATTATTATTATTGTTGTTGTTGTTGTCTTTATCATTATTTTTTCCTCTGCATTTGTTGCTTACGAGACTTAAACACAAATCCATTTGACCCTGTACCAAGCCACCTGAATACCTTAGTTTATTTTTCTATTTCATATAAACCTTGAATTAAAACTTGAAATTAAAAATTTTACTGCATATCAATGATACCATTATCAAGAATTATTCTATTACTTATTGTTCTATGTAGAAAAGAGATTTGGTGAAATGTGCTAACTCTCATCTTCTTGAGGATTACTCTAATAGTCACTGTGTTCTGGTAAATTGTTTGGTTTAATTCCTATTTCACTCTATGTTTCCTCAGAGGCAAATACTTCAAGCACTTCGTGGTGTAGCCAGCCTATCTAGTTGAAGTCTCAGCAAGGTCACAAAGTCTGTTGACTCATATGGCAATCCCTGTGTAGAACACAAAATTCTACATCATTTTTGAATCAAATCCAATAAAGCAAGATCCCAGCTGTCCTAGTATCTGTTGAAAAAATAAGACTGACCTAGTTTAAATTGGTTCTCAGCATTATTTTGGATAGCATTTAGTTTTTCAAGACTGCAGGAATGATACAAGTTTATATTAGAAAATTTGAAAAATATAAAAAATGCCAAGGTGAAGAAGAGACAGTAGCTATTAATATTTTGACCTACAACTCTCAAGATTTTGTTATATTACTTTGTTTCATTGTTTACAATACTTAGAAAAGAAGCAGCAGTAGGAACTGCTAATACAGAATTTCTTTTCCCTGGATAATAAATCATAAGCTACAATGGCCAGATTGTATTGTTCCTATGCTTCAGCAAGGTGAAGTCCCTGACAGCTATTACCAGGCGTATCACACTAACATACATCTTTTTTCCTCCTTCAAACACAACACATTTCTAGAAAATGAAGTAGGAAATAATTATTGTATAAAGAAAGGTGTGGGGTAGGGAGAAGGGTTAACACAGTTTTGAATGCTCTGTAAACTAGGTCCAATATTGTAAAAAAGGTACGAGTATTTCCCTGTGGCCTCAAAAGAGTCTGGGTTGGGCCGGCCCGGTGGCTCAGGCTCTTAGAGCTCCGTGCTCCTAATTCCGAAGGCTGCCGGTTGGATTCCCATATGGGCCAGTGGGCTCTCAACCACAAGGTTACCAGTTTAATTCCTCAAGTCCTGCAAGGGATGGTGGGCTCCGTCCCCTGCAACTAAAACTGAGCATGGCACCTTGGGCTGACCTGCCACCGAACTCCCGGATGGATCAGTTGGTTGGAGTGCCTCCTCTCAACCACAAGGTTGCCAGTTCAACTCCAGCAAGGGATGGTGGGCTGCGCCCCCTGCAACTAGCAACAGCAACCTGACCTGGAACTGAGCTGCGCCCTCCACAACTAAGACTGAAAGGACAACAACTTGAAGCTGAACGGCACCCTCCACAACTAAGATTGAAAGGACAAAACTTGACTTGGAAAAAAGTCCTGGAAATACACACTGTTCCCCAATAAAGAACTGTTCCCCTTCCCCAATAAAATCTTTGAGAAAAAAAAAAAGAGTCTGGGTCTGCAGGCATGGGTGGGGGTGAGTGATTGTAACACTGGTGAGTGAAGAGAAATGTATCATGGTTTTTCTTGGTGTGCACCTGCTATTTGCCTGAAGGCTTCACCAGAACTTTGGTTCATGGACATTTTATTGATATTTGTCAGATAAAAAAAAAAAATAAATTCAGTGATGTTAAGTCTTCCCATATCATCTTTTATTCTCTGTTATGTTTCAGTGGGAATGTGAGGAGGGGTCAGTCAGGCATACTTAATGTTCTGCCATTTAACTCAGAAGGCCCTCATTACCATTACTATGGATGTCCTCATTCTGAGTCATTAGTGGGCATCTTTCCATTTAGGGCTTTTAAGACAGTCTGGTGTAGTGCTAGCACCTATCACAATGCCTGTGACAAAGTAGACACTGAAAAAATATGAAAAGAGTCAACAGATTAATTTTTAGGCGATAGCAATCTGATGCCAAGTTTTAATGACACAAAACGAATTATATTTTTTTCATTTGTCATGTTTCGTCAATTTAGTCGGGGCATCTGGTAGAAATAATCCCAGGCCGGCATTGTTAATATATATGAGTGGTGGGGATCAAGCACATACCTGAATGAAATACTGGATAGATTATATGGAGACAATATTGAACAGTTAGATTACATTTAGCATAAATACAGTTTTATTTTGGGTAATGAATAATAAAAGAACTAATGGAGTTCAATGTTTGGTATGAGTGGATAAGTGGAACACCATTTAACACACAGCGATATTGTCAAGAAGGAAACCATACTTTGATAGTGCGTAGGAGAGAAATTGGATCACAAATTGAACTTTGGTTATACTCAAACTGTGAAGTTGGAACATGACCTGGGGATATAACTAGATTTATCACTTTTGATGGTTTTCTGATTGCTTAGGCGGCCAGGATGCCCTTTTAAACTCTCCATCTGACTGACTGTCTGTATCCTTTCCTACAGAGCACAGGACTCTGATACAGTCATCCCTGTATTTATCTTGTTCCAATGTGTCTATTTCAATGTGTTTTTCTCAAACTAGAGTGGAAAACCATGTGGAGATTGCAGCTGGTACAGAATGTAGTACCTCACCTCATGGTATAAGACAATCTTCAAGAGAACATTACTCAGTCTCTGACATATACAAAGAAAAAACATCCACGAGGGAAGATTATCTGGCTCACAGCACAAATATCTATTTAAAGATGTTTGCAAAGTGATATGTAACTTCCACAAAGCCCCCAGGTATCCTAAAATTTTACACAGCACACAGATCACTTTCAAGAGAACTTGTAATTTGTCAGGAAATTTTGTTATTAAAAATACTTAGATATGAAATAGTTAAGAAGGGATCAGTTTTTAGTACCACGCTCTAACCAACGGAGCTAACCAGCCACTCAGAAATCAGTTTTTATAGTAACATCTTCCTTGACCATAGGCAAGAGTGCTTTCTAGTCTAATGTGTTTTGGTTCTAATACGCATCTATGACTTTGGTTTCTTAGAATATAATTGTGATGTACTCGTTTTTATTCATTCAGTAAATATTCACTGAGCACTTCCACCTTGAAACAACTCCATTATACTTTATGGGAGATACAAAAATGTTTAACACAAAAAAATAAATAGACTCCCCCAGGGGCTTACAGGCCAGGACAGAAAACAAGAAAATCACACAAATCTTTGTAAGATATAAAGCAATAAATTCCCTGAGAAAGGTGTAAATCAGTCATTTGCAGTTGAGTCAGAAAGGGTGGCGGAACTTTCTAAAGATTTTTTTTTTTTTTTTTTTTTTTGTAAAATCACACATTGAATTCCTTAAAATATAATGAACTTGCAGTCAATTCAAGAATTAATTGAAGTTGAGTACCTGTAAACACAGCAGTCCTGGGTAGTGAGGCATATGCGTTTACATTTAATTGGCAAAAGTTACCTGATTGAAAATCTGTCAAACATGGTGATATTAATGGCTGACTCAATCACCTGAGTGACTAAAGCGGCATTCAATGAAGAGTACTGTTGTTAAAATAACTGGAAAAAGAATCAACTATAAATAAGTCAATTAGTTGGCTAGGAATAGACTCTCAAACATTATGTAACAGGTAGGAATCTCTGTTTCATAAGTTTATTTTCTATAAGTCAATTAAATTTTTGTCAATATGGCAGAAACACAATTTTATGTAAGATATAACCAACCACTCACCTTTATTTAAGATAATGTTAAGTTTTGGGACATCTTTCATAGGACAGGTGTTGGAGGGACTCATTTGATCTCAGTTTCCTCCTTCTGATTGGGTGAGATCCACTGTTTTATCTGGACCCACTTACCAATCCATATACTCTGCCGTGTAGGCATCGCTTACTGCTTTGTTTCTTAATCCTCTATTTTCTGTGCTTCCAAGCCACATTCATAGGCACAAGAATCATGCTGCTATTTCTATGCAAAACTAAGACACAGAAATCTCTGCAAGGCTATCTGAAGGCTTGCCTTTTCTCTTTATTTACATGATGCTGTCTGGGAGTAAAGCTCAGACTCTCTTTGGGAAGAAACCACCCAATTCAGTATTCTGTCCTCATCATGTCCCATCTCTCACTTGCCTTTTTCCCAAGAGAAAACTTTCTATTTGGGAAGGGGTAGGGTTTTCCTCCTTCAATCTACCCCTCTTTAGTATTTATTGTACACACAATATTTCTCCATTTGTTGAGGGAACTAGTCTCCTGGAAGACAAGAGGCAGGACAAGTCTCTTTTCTGCCTTGATCCATATCTCCCATGAAGTACTGAGTAGCAGAAGTCTAGCTGCTTGACATGTGGGTCAAAGCAAAATAAAAGGAGAAATACCCAAGAGAAAAAAATCACAGTGGATAATATTTCAAATATGTTTATTCCTACATTTATGTATATTATGATCAACTCATCATCTTCTGATCAAATAAAAATCAAATATATAATAAAACTATGTAAATGGAATAACATATATCAAAGCATGTATTCATTATTTTGATGTCAAGTCTTGCATGGACATTTAAAAAGGCACAGTTTCTAGTGGCTCAAAATGCAAAGACTAATAAATGTTTTTTCTTATGACCTAGATGGGGAAGACAACACATAAATAAGTGCACAGAAGTATTATATTATAAAAATATAGACAATGTAGACTGTGGATAAAGGTGTAGGAGTGGTCAGCTTTATTTGGGTGGAGAAGGATTAGGCAAGTCCTTATAGAAGTGACAAACCTTGAGTTTAGTGTTGATAGATGGAAAGATGTTCTCTAGCTGGTCGGAGTATCGAAGGTCTTCCAGGAAGAGCAAATGAATAGAAAAGATAAAGAGGCATGGCATAACCAAGTAGGATGCAGACTAGCATAAAGAAGCCTGACATAAAAAGAAAATATAAGCAGTTTAGCAAAGCAATGGCACAGGGTGGGCTATGTTAGAAGAAAAATGGCTGATGATGTAGAATTCTGTGTGTTATCGCAGTGGATTGTGAATGTCATTTTAAAAGGAGGGTGTTAACAAGATTGAACTTGATCTTAGGGGTATGTTGTTTTCAATTGTAGAGCACAGATGTGAGGAGAGCTCAGAGAGAGCAGAGAGATAATTTTGGGGAATATTTCAGAAGTTTAGGCAAGCCACATTTAAAAGCAATACGCATCCAGGGTGTCGCAAGTGACAAGATTTCATTCCTTTTCATAGTTGAATAATATTCTATTGTGTGTGTGTGTGTGTTTGTGTGTGTAATTTTATCCACTCTTTTTATCCATTCATCTGCTGATGAACATTTAGATTGGTTCCATACCTTGGCTATTGTAAGTAATGCTGCAATGCACATGGGAGTACATATATCTTTTTGAGCTAGTATTTTCATTTATTTCAGATAAATACCCAGAAATGGAATTGCTGGAACATATGACAGCTCTATTTTTAATATTTTGAGTAACCTCCATACTTATATTTGAAATCTGAAAACAAAAAAACAAACAAAACCAAGCTCTTATGTAGATACCGAGAACAAATTGGTGGTTGTCAGAGACTGGTAGTGGGGTTGGGCATAAGGGATAGAGGGAGTCAAAAGGCACAAACTTCCAGTTGTAAAATAAGTCCTGGGAAGTTAATATGCAGCATAGTGGCTATAGTTAATAATACTGTATTGCATATCTGAAAGTTGCGAAGAGAACAAATCTTAAAAGTGCCCACTACCAGAAAAACAAGTCTGTAAATATGTATGGTGACAGGTGTTAATCAGACTTCTGGTGATCCTTTCACAATTTATACAAATGTTGAATCATGATGTTGTATACCTGAAACTAACATAATATTGTATGTTAATTATACCTCAATTAAATAAAGCAATCTGCAGCAGTGACGGGGAAGCAGTGGTTTCAGAGTGTTATAAGGAGGTTGAATCAACAAGACTTTGAGTGCGTGTAGTGGATAAATGTGAAGTAAAACCCTATAATCACTCTAGATTTTGGCATGGGTCTCTGGTGAATGGTGATGAATTTAACAAAGATTAAAAAAAATTAAAAAAAAAAAGAAACAAGTCTTTTGGGGTGAAAGTTAATCGAGTGTATAAATGAAGTCTAAATTAATAAGGTAAATTTGACCTTTTAATGTTGAGAATATTGACTTTTTTCATATCTTTATATAAATGAAGGTTTTAAAAGGCTAAGTGTAGCACAGATAATAACAAACTAACCATATATACTTTTCTCAGTGCTCCACTGTGGAAAATTTCAGTATTTTATGTTAAAATTCTAGCTGCTACTTGAAGGTTATGTAGCTAATCAGATCTCAACATCTAGAAGCATTACTCTCCTCTTTACTCATAGCATACTACACTAATGAGTATTTTGTGTCAGTTGGAGGACAAGGTTTCAGATTTAACACACTTTCTCTTCTTTTAAATATGTATTAGCTTTATAAAAGGCTTTATTTCGCTGGGGAATTGGCCTGTGTCATGTTCTGAACTGCTTTCTTCATCTAATTTCCCATTAATATTAAACCAAAGCCAACAACAATAACAACAAAACCTTACAAGAGAAGGCAGTAAACTCTATGGGGGATGCAATTATGTTTATGCATATAATAATAGGTTGCCCTTTATGATAGTTTTAAATTAACAGAATTTTATCTTAACCCACCAACTAAACAGATGGTATTTACCAATGGGAATCTTTTTAGTAAATGGAATAATTTTTTAAATTGTTCATCTGCAAAGTTGACCATCCCATTTATGAAAGATATTCTGACTCTAGACCGGTTAAAGGATGGAGTAGGGGATAGTATCATGTGGAGTTCGTATCAGTTTGCTTTAGCTGTCACTCTAATGTTAGGGCCAATTTTATTTTCAGGTGAAAAAAAAAAAAGTACTGTTTTTTGATCTCTTTCTCTAACCTTACCATTCTCTCCTGTTTTTCCTTTCTTATGCTTGCCACTTTCCAGATATCTCTACCATAAATGAAATAAATCTTGACTCTCAATTATTTTGCTCATTCAATAAGCATTCATTGAGCCAGTAAGTAAAGGTGAGAAAGCAAATTGTTTTATAAACTATAGAGTCTGATACAAGTAACAATTTCATAATTGCCATTGCTACTTGACTACTAGATTGACTTATTTTCCTATGCTGTTTTTTTGTTTGTTTGTGTTGTTGTTTTTCTTGTCTACCTAAGCAGAAAAATGCAATTAGGCCAATAGTAATGTATTTCCACATTATGCAAGTGTGTGTTATTCCCTTACCTATAAAATAGGAAAAAATAATTACCTCTTAGGGTTGTTTTGAAAATTAAATGAGTTCTGATGTTTAAGCAGTTGGACAGTCCACTAAATGTTTGTTACTATATTTTTGTGGACAATATGGCAAGAATAGATGTATTCATCACTCAGCTAGACTTTGGATCATCCACTCAAGGGTATGTCTCAGTTTTCAGAGGGACATGGATATCCAGAATCAGTACTTCAGAGAGAGAAGCAGACTTACAGGTCCATTTTAGGAAGCAGACCTGGGCCCTGGCTTTCCTCATGGGGAACAGGGTATAGAGAGAATTATACTTATCCTGAGAGCTCTTACGCCAAATGAGCATGCAAAGGGGACTGAGTTACACATACTCTATTTCCCTTCTCAGGTTAAAAAAAAAAAAAAAAAATAAGAGTCCTCATACTTTGTCTCCCTGCTGAGAAACAGAAATTCCCACCTTTCTGTGGAACCAAGAGGAACAAGAATCATGTGGCGTCAACCTCCACATCATTACTTACCGTGACCTGTAAGGCGCTGCATAAATCTGGGCCTATCCACTTGCCATCATTACGTCAATATCCCCTTACCTCACTCTCTGGCCTCAGCAGCTGACCTCCTTTCTGTTCCCCAAAGAAGCTTTCTGGACTTACAGACGTTGCCTATGCTCTTTTTCCTGACTGAATACTTTCCCCACATCTCTCCACACTGTCATTATTTCTTCACACTGTCATTATTTCTTCTCAACTTCCACTTTATCTTCTCAGGGAGGACTCTGCAGAGAGAAGTCTAAACCTGCACACAAAGCTATCTAGCATGTAACTCTTTCTTGCCTAATTTCTTTATTTTATTCTCCCCTTATTAGAATGTAAGCTCCACGAGTGCCAAACTCTTTTCTATCTAGTTTTCTAGATAGGCAACACCTACATTGTCTCTGGTAACAAATATTTGTTGAATGAATGAATGAGATTGATGCAAAGATATAATAGCTGAACTCAACATCTTTAGAAAGGAGTAGAAAAAACATTAGAGCCATTTTAAACTGTAAAGATTTTCAAATAAAATGCCCTTAAAAAAAGGGTCACATAAAGACAGCGATTTTTTCCCCTAACAATGATCTAATACTATATCTTATTCTTCATATAGAGGACATTTTAATAAGTGATAAATTAATTAAATTGATAATTTTATTCAGGAGCTTAGAAATGATGATTTATCAACTCATACAACCAGTTCATATATTAACCAGGAGGCAGAATTTAACAATTAGCTATTAATCATGTGCTGATTGGTTTGGAAATAACTAGCTGTTTGATTTAATTGTTTTCTTCTGGAATATCTATTGGAGTACTACACTCTGCCTGCCCAGCACTGGACTGCCAATAAAAATCATGTTTCCAATATCATGGGAACATTCTCCTAATATATCATTAAATACGAAGAATAGTATATAAATTCTATATACTCTGTGAACTCAATATTTTTAGAAATAAAGAGTGTTTAGAAAAATAACCAACTGTTAAAAGTGGTTTATTTTTAGGAGGGTCTTTGGATTGCGGGTGATTTAAATTTTGCTTAATCTGTTTTTATGGTTTTTTTCACAGTCTTCCTACATCAAATATTTTTAATATGGGGATTTCGTAATGTAATTACAAATTTCTCTGGATTGTGGACATCTTAATAGTTGGAAATCAGTGAACAGTTGAGACCAATGTTGATTTAAGTACTAATGTCTTTTTTAAAATGAAAAATGTATATGAATCGGTTGCGTTCATGAAAACTCTAGGTCAGGGATACATGGGCTAACAATGGTTAAACAAAGTTTGGACAATAATCTCAAGAAGTGGGCAATGCCTGTGTAAAAATGCCGTCTAGAGGAGTGGGAGAGCAGTCCCCTGGTGCCACTTCAGGAGAACAGAAAGAGCACTTAACAAGAGAGACCCTTGAGGGCTATTATTACATTCATGGCTAAACTCAGTACTGAAGTCAGTTGGGAAGGTAGCCAGGACTCTGCTATGTCTTAGGTGCCTGTGGTAACTGCCTTTAGATCATGACACATTTTCTGGGGCTTGTGCAGGTCAAGTTCACAGAATTAGATGGATAACTTCTTTTTCCTTTCGATTTGTCCATTCCAGAGACTTAGTCCCACAAATCAATTCAAAATTATTTCTGAGCTTTCATATTTGCTAATTAACTTTGCAGCATATAAGACAAAGGAAGGAAAAAGATCTTTCTTTATAGTTCATTCATTTTCACGTTTCTTTCTCTGCCCTACCCCTCCTCTGTTAACACAAAGACTCCTTCCGTTTTATATCGCTGTAAAAACCAGCAGGCTTCTCTCTTAATCAGTGTTGTCTAGATGCAATGCCTGAGGGCCTAGGTCGTGAGTAATAAAGGTCGTTAGTTGATGTTTTCCACACACAGAGGCTGTCAAATGATCCTCTCATTTAGTCTCCTCATGATTAGAAACAGGCCTAAACCTGTAGTATTTAGTGATTTTATTTTCTTGTTGTGGGAGAGGTAAAAGGCTACTTCTTAGAAAACAAAAGCTTTTAAAATCTAATAGCTACTTCACAGTAGACTTGAAGGAGTAACAGCCTGTATAAAAACACTCAAAGACAAAACAAGGGAGAAATATGCAAGGAATTGGTATCCATGCACCCCAGGTTTCTTCAAAGAGTGGAATTAAATGTGAAAAGAATAGTCTTATCGAGCTGTAGGCAGGCCTAAATTGCCCTCCCTCTTACCTTACATCTTAGCACACTGTCTGATTTCCAGCATTCTAATTGAAAAGACACTTTGTAGTAAAAAGCTCTTTTTGGGTCACTTTGAAATCATGAGCCTCAGGTTTTCTTTCTGACAAATGTTTCTTAGAGATCACTGAGCTTATTAAATAGTTCTGTGTTTCGAAGCTTCTAATGTTGGAACAGGCATAATCTGGACACCTTGGTGTAGGAAAACAGCATTCAATTCCCCTTGGACCCTTTTGGATAGGGGCTGTGTGCTGGTCTCCCTCCCTTGACCTGCTCTTTGGAACCTCAATGCCATGTACAACAGAAAGCACCTGGTAAATATCTATGGAAGCACATCCTAATTACATAATTATCACTAGTCACAGAACAGACTAATTTCTGCTCTTCAATGTTCTTTATCTTATTTCCTCCATGAGCCCAAAGGAAAAATGGGAACTTTCCAATCTTGGAAAGAAGGAAAGAAATAATTCAATCTGAGTGGAATTTAAGTAATCTTTGGGGAGATGGAGCATTTATGAAGTCTGGATACATATCAGAATTTTCACAATTCATTTTCAAATGTTGAAAACAAGATTAATGGATGTGATTATAGGTTTGTTTCTCTATTCTTCCAATACTCTCCTCAGCATTATGCTATGCAACATAGTAATGGTCCTAAGAATGAAATTTTTAATGGAATGTCTTTGTTTTCACAGTAATTTTTGTTATAGAAAAAAATTGCCTGTTTTAGTTTTTAAAAAATTTCTTGAGATAGGAAATGCATGAGCCAGCTAAAATGGCAAACTTAAAGGATTTAAAGCTCAACCTAATAAAAAGCACATTCGGTTTCATCATAAGTAGCCACCTTTAAACAAATACTGATTATTTGTCTCAGCTGAATTAGTTGCTCCTGGAAATCTGCGTCTACCCTGTATATCTTAGAGTGTCCAGGGCCTCACTAACTCAAGATGGCGGCAAAGAGTTCCAAAGTCAGCTGCATATTGATGCCCACCATCTTTTAGCAAAGAGGGTTTGTGGAAAAGGAAATGAAGGGGAAATATCATATTGAGCATCTGTGTGCCAGGCACCTTTCCAGCTTTATCTCTTTTAATCCAGACAAGAATCTTACCCTATGGGGTACCCATCATTATTTCCTTTTTATAAATAAAAATAGTGAGACTAGGGCAGCTGTGACTTCTCCAAGGTCATAAATCTGGATAGGATGGGAGACAGATTTCAAACCCATATTTGACTGATTCTAAAGCTCATGCTCCTTCTGTTCCATATAGGTGAAAGTACTTTTGAAAAGATACATCTACTGCATTTGTTCTCCCTCCTCTACCATATTCAGCAACTTACACTGCTTAGTTACTTTTCCAACTATTTATATACTATGTTTTTAATTTTACTAATTCAGTATATATTCATAAAATAAAATTTTCCCCTTTGTCTTATTTTATTTTCTCCAGTTTATTTCCTTTCTCTTTTTTCTTCTTCCTTTGCACCGTTTCTTCCCTTCTCCTTTTCATGCTTTTCCTTTACAAACACAGGTGGTAGGAAGGAGGAAAGGACCAAAAAAATGTATCACAGTGGCCCAAGTGAAGAAACTACTATATGAGACCAGGGATTAACTCTGGGAAATTAACTAGCAGGGTTACGTGTGTGTCCAGGCCAATGGCATTCCTAGATGTGCTCATTCATGTAACTCAAGTGTTGACTTCCTAGTATGGGCATTCCATTGCACTTGTCATAGTCCTTAACTTCACGAAACATGCAGTTCAATGTGTCAAGATTTAAATATGAAGAAGTTAACGACAATGAGGGTGACGTTGCCCAGGTACTGAGGAGAGACATTGGTGTGGCCCCTAACCAAACTGTGTGCCAGCGGTGGTGGGAAAAAACCATCTCTGTAAAGATTTAAAACTTCAGATGAGTCCCCGAGTCTTGAAAGAAATATTTTGAGTCCAGGGTCCACAATGTATGCAGGAAGCTTCTACTTCCTGCTTTCTGTTTCTAGCCTAAAATGTTAGCAGCAGCTAAAGATTGCGATTCATGAAAACAAGGGTCTAGAGAAGAAAATGTGCTTTAAGCTTAACACCTTTGGGTTTTGTATTCTTCACCAGAAGGGCAGGCTTGTAGTAATCAGGCTGAAATACACATCACTCAGCTAACTGTCCCTAATCAGCACCAGGCCATACTCCCACACTCTTTTTTTTTTTTTTTTTAATTTATTGGGGTGATATTTGTTAGTAAAATTACATAGATTTCAGATGTACAATTCTGTATTACATCATCTATAAATCCCATTGTGTGTTCACCACCCAGAGTCAGTTCTCCTTCCATCACCATATATTTGATCCCCTTTACCCTCATCTCCCTCCCCCCACCCCCTTACTCTCTGGTAACCACTAAACTATTGTCTGTGTCTATGAGTTTTTGTTTCTCATTTGTTTGTCTTGTTCTTTTGTTGTTTTTGGTTTATATACCACATATCAGTGAAATCATAGGGTTCTCTGCTTTTTCTGTCTGACTTATTTCGCTTAGCATTATACTTTCAAGATCCATTCATGTTGTCACAAATGTTCCTATATCATCTTTTCTTACCACTGAATAGTATTCCATTCATCTATTGAAGGACATTTTGGTTGTTTCCACGTCTAGGCCACACTCTTAATCTGAGGATGATCTGTTAGTATTCATAGATGGAAAAAAAAACACCAACAGCTTTATTCTGGCATTTATGTGGTTCTTTATATTGACTTTTCACTTTTGTGGCTATCTTGCTAAGTGATTGAACGATGTAACAGTTAATTATGGAGTAGTCAAATATGACTCCTCTGTCTGACTGAGGCTAGAAAACTGAAATAGATGGCTTTATAAAAAAAAAAGTCGGAGTAAACAAGTTATTCAATACACATTTATAATTAGAAATCATTCTCTAAGTAGAATTAATAACCATAGAAATTCTATTACTTACAGCATCACATTTAATATTTGATAAATAACAAAATTTTAAAAACGAAGTGAATCAAATGTATTTTTATCACATGTCAGAGAATCACTGAAGTTTGGAAAGCAGTCAGTGATTTATATATATATATATATACATATATATATACATAGATACATAGATACATATATACATATATACATATATAAATATATGTATACATATATTCAATACATGTATATATACACACACATATAGTCACTGTTACTCTTCTGGAATTATGGTTTGTGCGCCCACTGAAAAAACTGAAGACAGAACAGACCTTAGTATAGGTTTTTTTTTTTTTTTGAAGGTGATTTGGGAAATAAAACAATAAGACATGGCTTAACTTTAGACCTAGAGCCAATAAAAAATGGCTACTGTGTTTAAAAGGGGGGGAAAATCAGTGTTATTACCTATTCTTCTCTCTAACGCTAGTGGATACAGAAAATGATCATTCTATAAGCAGAACAGAATACAGTTTCCACCATTCTGTACCTTTTTTCTTCCTTTTTCTCCTCTTTTTTATTGTCTCCTTGCTGTCTCCTCCTCCTCCTCTACTTCCTCCTTCTTCAATTTCAAACTGGATATCTGCCTGCTAGATATATGCTGATAGGGCTTCAAGAGTTTTGGTTTAACCTCTTCAGACTCTCATCCTTCCAGCCCAACTGAAATTTTTAATAGCCCATAAATCCTGCATACAGAATTTCTTACTCGTTACAATGGAAAAGTTGGCATTTTCACTTTACGAATCAGAGCGAAGTTCTAAAAATAACCTTGGATGGATAAGACAGGCTGAGCAAACTAACCAATGACTGATGGTTCTGGTTCTTTCAGAAGCTTCATCTTCAAGTCTTGTTTGGCTGAGGTGTGTGCTGGTGTGAGTGGATCAAGTCCTCAGCAGGAGAAGGCCAATATGAGAGAAGTTCTCACTTGTGCTTGAAGTAGCAACAACAGCATACAACAGTACCAGGGCAAGAAAGAAGGAAGTAAAGAAACACATCTGAAAACGTTTAAGTTGAATAAGGTGCTAAATGGTATTAACTTTGGGCAAGGAAAATGACCTAAGAAATACTATTAGAAGTTATCAGAAAGAATGTCTGCTTAGACTTTTATGCCTAACAGGCAAAAGATAGTCCGAGTAAGCATATACTAATCAAAAGGAGACTTTTTAATTACGAAGTCACTGCTTATCAGTATTTACACCTGATCGGCTTTTGAACTCTCATAATTATATATAGAAAAGAGACAAATGTTAAATGAAGACCTCTGAGTTCTACTTTAGGAGGCTCCATATTTAGAGAATAGATTAGGAATGATGCTTCTGGAATGTATAACATAGTAATCTTCCTGAACATTTACAGATTTACAGATTTTCTTGAATATTTATAGCAGCTTTTTGCTATATACATATAAATGTCCAGCATGAAAATTCTAGATAAAAAGGTAACTTTAAAAAATCCTATTTAATTACTAGAAAATCAGGGTGCTCATTATATGAAACTGATAACCAAATTTCTGGTTATATGAACTTGTTTAAAATAACCAAGAATTCATACAAACCTTTCTATAGATTTAGAACCAATGTTTCATATAACTTGATATCCATGATGGATGAAAACTCTTAATAAAGAATAAAGTAGAAGTAGATGTAAAGTTGATGTCTAATATACATTTTAAAGGTAGCATGTTAAACCTAAGCTCCTGATTATGTCCCCAAAATATTGTCTATTTACAATCTTCTCCATCTATGTTAAGGCAAATCCATCCTTTCAGTTTTTCAGACCAAAAAGTTAAGAATCATCCTTGACACCCAGAAATTTCTGTCAGTTATTTTTTCACATTAGTTCAGTATCTAACCATTCTTCCCACCTCTACTGCTCCAAGTTTGGTACCAGTGATCAAAAAGAATGAAGCAGCTCTATTAGTAATGTTACAAAAATATCAATATAACATAGTAAGTGGTAAACTCGAGTTGCAAATTAATTTTTATTTTACGCTACCATTTATTTTATAATTTCCTAATATACACAATAATTTATTATATTTATATATGCATTTGTTTTGCTTGTGTGTATAATAAGTAAGAAAGGACATCTTTGGGGGATTGATAGACAAACTGTTTGGGGTGAGTAATTGCTTGGGGAAAAATAATTTGTCTTTTAATTGTATAACTTCTGGTACCTTCTAAGTTTTATATCAAGTGGATATATCACCAATTTTTAAAAATATAATTTCATGAGACTCTAATTATCCAAAAAAAAAGTTCCATGTATTTTTCTCTCAAGGGCTACTTAACTATATAGTACTTGAGAAAGACAAATATCTTAATATATAATTCAATTTATCACAATAACGTACATAAAAAAATCAATCATTTTATGTCACTATCTTATGTAGAAAATGTAGTTAGTGGAGAAAAGTTACTTAGGCCATTACGAGGCCTCTTATCTAGAAAAAAATTAGAAAAAATTGTGAAAATGGATTATATGCTTTGTGTATAAAATTTTAAAAAATCATAAAATCCATTAAATTAATAATGGGTCAAATGATCTTTCAGGGAAAATGACAGAAATCATGTATCTGGAGACAACTGTAACGGAAATGGACAAAGTGCTAGAATATCCTTAAGGCAATAATTGGCTAATAGCAGGGAAAATACAGGAACGGTTTCTTTCTTTTTCCGCAAGGTCCAGGGTTATGATTAGGAACAATAATCAACTCTAAAACAACAGAGAAGTTAGAAAGAACCAAACCTAAAATGTTGGATAATTAAAATGAATGAAACAGGAAGCATGCACTGGGGACATAAAATGGGCTACTATAGCAGGGCTATTAACTATTGCATTAGAGCCCCTAAATCATATGTACTTTTTTACCTTCACTGACTTAGGTCAAACTGGATCTTTCCACTAAAGGAGCCAAATGCGTTTAATGTCTCAGCTAGTTGCTGCCAGTGGCAAGGAGACCTTAAGATGCACTTCGTGGAAGATGTATGCTTTCCTCCATTAGTGTAACAAGTCAAAATATCATTTATTTCTGAAAGTGTTTTTTATTGTAACAGATACAGTTCATCATTTAACTCAGTTCACTAAATATCATACACTAGCATTTTATTATAGTTTTAGTCAGAGAAAGGGGAGGCCTTTCAGGGGTCATTTACCGACATTTCTGAAAGCAGTATGATTGTTTCAGAATTCCTAAAATGTTAAGTATAGGTTTGAAGGTAGAACATATGAACAAAAATTAAGGTTTTCTATTGCTGTTTTAACTGCATATTGTACTATAAATGCTTACAGAATCTACGTAAAACATTTGGACATTTCAAAGAAAGTATAATTAATGCTACCATTGAACACTACAAGGAGGTAATGAAAATAAAGTAAAATACCAATAAATAAAAAATACAAAAAGTATTCTATGACTATCTGAGCTACGTATAAATTAAGGCCATCTAGAAGTTATAACATCTAATCTCTAGATTTTTTATTTTATATGGAAGAAAAATGAATAGTTGTCTTTTTCATATTGAATGACATGTAGATAACATAGATACTATGATATCTTTTGGGTCAAAAACAGGAAGTTTTGGAGCAGAGATAAGTGACATAATTTAGAGTGAAATGGGGATGATTGAGTAGTTATATTGACAATCTAGAAAATAAAATGGACATTTACATACAGTGTTATAGTAATATATGAACGTGGCAATTATCAGGTAACAATGAAGTATTTGGGGGATGTAGTTTACTGTAGAAATATATGAACTAATTCCTGTTTCTAAATCTAACTCCTGGAATTAGATTCAGAAAATTCTACTTCTGTCATTTTCTTACTTTGGAAATTGAGCAATCATTAAATAACTCTGAATCTCCACTTATTAGGAAATCAGGAATACTAGGAATAATAACTCCTACCTCTAGGGATATTATGGATATTAAGTAACGGGTAGCACTTGGCATAAAATAAATGTTCAATAAATTATAGCCATTATTCTGTGCAAATTGTGCTACGTTAAGCATTTCTTGTAAATGCTAATTGTTAATGTATTTTGGTTTTTTTGACAGTTAGTGACCTAACTCTTTTAATCAGATGTTAGCCAGGTAATATATAAGTATGGGGTAGACTTGCCTTCAAGAGAAAGAATGGTCATTAAACTGCATAAAGAAACACATCTGGCTCTGTCTTGACAGTGAGGTTAGCCTGCTTTTTCCTATCTTGCTTTTTGCAGGGATTTACAGTTCCACCTTGTAAATGTACCCATCAGCCACCTGGAGCCTGCTAGGTGTTCCCTCAGGGCAGTGCCACCCAATGGATGGAGAAGGAAGTCTGGTCAGAGTTCTTGCCTTATCGATTACATGCCATCTTTGAGAAAATAATCTTTTTGTAGCTTAGTTTCATTACTCTTAAATGAGGATAATAATAGCACCAAACTCAAAGTTTTATTTGAGGATTAAGTAAATTGAAACATGTGAAAATCACTTAGGGCCAATCACATTAAAAGCTGTTTGTAAATGTTATTTATCTATCATTCTTAGTGACTGGTAGGTATCTGCTTTTTCTCAATTATTTAAAAGTGAATCTGGGCATCTAAAAGAATCATGTTCTTTCCTAAAATACATGTTCAAGCTCTTATGAAGTGACATTTGTATGAGTCAGGAATAAATTTTATTCTTATTAATAAAATTAAGCACATCTCATTTCAAAATTTGTTAATAACATTATTACTTAAACTTGACTATAGCTAAACATTCTGTTTGGCTTAGAGTTTTACAAAGCTTGTTTTCTATAAATCTATTTACCTTATTTTGTCCTCACTACTCTCCATTTACAAACTACCGTGTTTCCCTGAAAATAAGACCTAGTAGGACCATAGACCAACTCCAATGTGTCTTTTGGATCAAAAATTAATATAAGGTCTGGTATTATATTATATTAATTTGTTATATTATATTATATTATATTATACCTGGTATTATATTATTATATTATGTTATGTTATGTTATGTTACATAAGACTTGGTATTATATTATATTATATTATATTATATTATACTATACTATACTATACTATACTATACTATACTATACTATATTATATTATATTATATTATATTATATTATGCCTGGTCTTATATTACAGTAAATTAAGACAAGGTCTTATATTAATTTTTGCTCCAAAAGAAGGCATTAGAGCTGATCGTCTGGCTAGGTCTTATTTTTGGGGAAACACAATAGATGGTGAACTGAATTGCAATTTCTTTTTTTTAAATAAACTGAATGTATAGACACACCCTTGGACACTTTATGTATAGCAAAAGTTGACTGTTAAGTTCTAACAGTAAATATACAACAATTAAGATATAACAGATATGATATATCTTAAGATATAAATATTTAGTTTATACGTCTTTTTTTAATTTGTGTGACCAAATCATTTTTAGCTATTTAAAACTGCATTACATATGAGTAACTGCTTTCTTAATTGGAGAAAGGGAATAATTATCTGTTTACTCATAGATTAATATATGGTACATTTTAAATGAATTTTGGTTGCTTAATCATTATTTTTTCACTACACACCCCTGTTTATATGATAATTATACAATTACTATCTTCACTTTGCTTGTACATAAATAAATAGTCCCAAAATTCTAGAGAAATTAACATAAGGTTTCCTTTCCATATTCTATGAAGATGTTAGCAATATACATTTAAAATGAAAGTAAAGTAAACCAGAGTTAGTTTATAAAAGGCGAGATGTTTATACACAAAAGCATTCAGAGGGGAGAAAGGTCATTTCCAGGTCGATAAAAACAGCAGATGTTCAGTAATTAGGAATTTGTCCAACTCTATAGATAGGTCATAAAAGTTATTTCTTTTGATAAATATTATTATGGGTAAGAACCCCTAATTTAAATTCTTTAAGATAGAGATAAAAGTTTCTCATGAGCCTTCAGTGTCTCAATTGTCTTCAGCTCAAAATAATTCACAAGCTGAAGTGACACATCATGGGGAGGCCTTTTCTGAATCCCTAGAGAAGGAAAGGACTTCAAGCTTGAGAGATTGGCTATGAGAAATAGCTCCTAGTTTTGTTTTATTATTGCATATTTTATCTTACATTCAGGTAAACTCATATCTAATTTGTTACTTTGTAAGAATCTGCCATGAGCCTGGAGGGTACAGGGATTGGGAGGAAGATTTTGATGAAGAGGATCCTGAAGACCAATAGATTTCTGTCTCCTGTGATCACAAAAGAATCCACTAAGTCAGTAATGAAAGGATCATATTTTGCTTTAATAATTTCTGGTATAGTTATACCTGTAAGGGCTCCCTCACCAATAGGTTTGACTATGCAGCGTTCAAGTCCCCTCAAATTGAAAAAACAAACAAAACAAAAACACTGTAATTTGTTGCAAACCTCCTTTGGAGAAGAACCACTAAGAGTTAACCTTTGTTTAGTCTCAGAACCTATATTTTGTATTGATAAAGAACAAAATTCACCTTAGTAAATTTGAAGACCTAATTGGCTTTTTAAAGCAATTCATGAATCCTGAAGCATCCCAACTGGCCATTCCAAGTGTTGCACAAAATGGAAGGTTTTTATAGGAAGAAGGGTGGGACAAGGGAGCTATTAACAACAAAAAAAAGGATTATTTTTAGATAAGAACATCCTCTTTTGGGGAAAAGGAAAGGAAAGGCAAAGGTTTCTATTATGCAGACTGCCTTTTTTTTTTTTTCCTGTGGGGAGGAGATGGAGAGGGATAGAGAAAAGTTAGTTAATATATTGCTAGGTAGACAGGGGGATCCCTGGTGGAATAAACAAAAGACAGACATATCCTGAAACTCCACATTCTGGAATAGCTGTTTGACTCCAGGACAAAGATATGAGAATACGCCTTGAGGTTAATAAATAATCTGAAATCACTTTCGGCTGGATAAAGAGCAGATCTGATAGATAAGAATGGGTTATTTCATTAATCCATTCAGGATGGGCAAATAGGACAAACATGATAGATGAATTCCATTAGATGGCTCTAGCCCCCTTCCCCAAGCAGGCAAGGGAAGGTATAAAAGTAAGAACTTTTGCCTCAGTCACTGGGCACACCCGTTCGGGACCCCTTCCTGCTCGGGAGCTCTGACTCTTTGCTTTTAATAAACTATCCTCTTTTTAAAACTCTTTGCCTCTCCTGGGTCCATGTTTCCATTCTTCAGTCTCACGAGACACGATCCCGGCACTCACTCAAAAGTCCCCTACATCATTTGGGGACTTACAGAGACATATTCCTACATCAGGATCATATGACAGATTACCTCATTGGTGGTGACCAGAAAATTTCAGACTGGTTGATTAACACTGTGTTTCTGGGAGATGTTGAAACAGCAATTAAGTTAGGTATTAAATCTAGGTTTTGTATCAGGGACTTTAGCTCAAGGCTACCAAATGGCTCAATCAAGGCCGTTTGAGCCTATGGTTTTCTCTTTAACAGTTCAATTGCTAGTATACCTCTTCCACTGAGCCTCAATGAATCTTGCTTCCAAATTATATCTCATTTTCATAGCTGTAACTTAGCTTCTCAAGTTGGAGAATTTGATGATCTATCTATCTATATGAACAATGTTCTGAGCCAATGACCTTCCCTGGTTTCCTGTCTCTGGGTCTGTAACCATAATCCTCCATAAGACTCTCTCTCCCAATAAATTCCAGGTACCAGACTTAAATTCCAGCTGCCAGTACAGCTGTGGTTACAATTGTGTAATAAAAGCAAACATTTTCATATAGAGTAACAGTGTGTACACACACACACACACATTCAGAAATGAATTTGATTCTTATTAATAAAATTAAGCACATCTTATTTGAAAATTTGTTAATAACATTATTACTTAAACTTGACTATAGCTAAACATTCTGCTTAGCTTAGAGTTTTACAAAGCTTGTTTTCTACAAATCTATTTACCTTAAAAAATATATACATATATCTGT
Organism: Rhinolophus hipposideros; assembly: GCF_964194185.1. Taxonomy (NCBI): domain Eukaryota; kingdom Metazoa; phylum Chordata; class Mammalia; order Chiroptera; family Rhinolophidae; genus Rhinolophus; species Rhinolophus hipposideros. The sequence continues at coordinate 72,277,452 of NC_138047.1, read as the reverse complement.
ATATATATGTGTGTGTGTGTGTGTGTATATATATATATATATATATATATATATATATATAGATATATATATATATATATATATCTCCTTCATAAAGTAAACAAAATACTACCTTCAGACAAATAGAACCCTGTCTAGGTTGCACATAATTAGCCATGTGTATTTTCTGAATCTTATTACATTCTAAGTGAGAATTCATTTCTCTCTCTCTCTTTTAAAACAGGATACAGTGGTGCAACCGTGCAAAAAATGTCATTACTTTAAAATGATTTTTTCTCTTTTCTTTCTCCTTGATTCAATATGGCCTTGCACTAATTTGCTTCTTTTCTTTACTTTTCCTTCCACCTTTGCACATACTGCAAGACCACTCCCTTAATCATTAAGCTTTTAGGACATTAGGCAGTCTTAGGAACAAAGCCTCAGGTCTGTTGACCACAGAAACAGAGTTTTAGCTAAACTAAAGAAACATCGTGACGTCAGTTGTGTTTCAGCTCCAGATCCATGAAGGTGGAAAGACCCTATCAGACACATCCCCTGAAGATCAGACAGAATGAGGTTATGGCTGATATCAGGACTTGATGCAATGACCAACTACCTCCTATCCTAGCCTGAGCAATCAGTAGAGCCCATGACCCCAACACCCTTAGCTACTGGTGACTAATGGATGATCTTTGCCCTATATAACCTATTCTCTAGAGACCACTGGGGAGCTAGGTTGTGAGTGCTATCTCACCTGTGTCTCTGGGCTTGGTGCCATTTCCTTAAAAAAGCATTCACTTTCTTTGCTGCAACCTCCCACTAATATCTCCTTTGGTTTGATGCATGAATTTGAAAATGAATCCCTTTTATTTCAGTAACAGTGATGTTTCAAAAACTATACTACTTATCTTAACGTTTCTCAAATCACCCTTAGCTGTTGTTACACAGGTCATTATATAGCTTACATTCTAGCTCAGTAAAAGAGGAAATTAATTTCTTTGTTTTCCATATGATTTATCTTGAATAAGAGATTTGTTTTCAGCCATCTGGTTGTAAGACAGGACAATGAGTTGTTTATAACAAAATAATGTTGCTTAATGAAAGCACTTCAGGTATATGAAAAGTGAATCTCCAAAGAGATTACAGACATAATTTGTATTTGATTCTGAAGATGAACACCTGTAATAGTCATTTTTCCCTATGGTAACTATCTTTATAAAATTAACAGTGATTTAGATTTATAGTTGAGGATTAACCCATAAGAAAGTTGAATGCTAAATAAATTTCAAATAAGAAGACATGCTTTCTCTAGGTAGAGGAAAAAACAAACAACAGTATTGTGAAGATATATGACTGCCTTTACATGAAAGGCAAGGGTTAGAAAAGTGAAGGTCTATTTTTTTTTTTTAGCTGAAAACTTTCTCTTTGCAAATGCTTAAAAATAAAAGATAAATGGTAAGTGGTTATTTGTCATTAACATCTTGTTGTATCTTTGTTCAATCAAATGTTTTCTTTTGAACACCTAAGACTGATGAAGAACACTTATGAAGTATATTTGTTGTTTTTATTACAAAAATGTATTTCTCTTTTGAGTTGACACTCAATGTATAAATATATACTAATGCCCTCCCTACATTGAAATATACTTAACCTTTGATTAGTACAAGAGAAGACTATCTAGGTTATTCCCAAATAGATACTAGGTAAATAAAAACCAGAGTAGTGTCTGCTGCATTTGATAAATTAAAATAATTCAATAGAAGCATTTCATTATGGAGCCTGCATTTGATTGTACAACCCTATATATGATCACTGCCAAAAACTATAGCATAGTGGTTAGAAACACTGGCTCTACAGCCATCTGCCTGTATTTAAATGCAGTCTCTTTCTGTTAGGTAGGAATTAGGTATGTGCGACAGCAGGGTGTGGCAATATTGCAACCATTGGTTTCCATCACCCAGCTCGCCCCTGCCACCCCCTTCCCGGCCCACTGGGTTTGTGGTTACAATATCCTGATAAGGGGGAGATAGAGTCTAACCAGAATAATCTGGGTTCTGGCGCTTGAACAGAATATCAAGGTTTGACCTTTGCCTAATTTTACCCTCATTTAAATATAATAATAATAAATTCGCATTGTGGTTTTAACCCTCCATCCACCCCCACCCCACTCCCCCACATGGGGTTTTTGTATGCATTATGGATAAGGACATGCACAGAAAGACATAGGTTATATAACACACACATATCAATCAAATAACCAAAATCAGCACGTCACAAACAGGGTGCACCCAGAAATCAGCCATATAAACATCGAACCCCCAGTTCTTCGGTGCCATTGTCTCTCTAGACATGGCTCATTCTTCCCTTAGACCATATCCTAATAAACTTTCCTTACTCTATACCTTCATGTTTGCTGATCTGTAATTCTTTACTGCATTGGCTAAAGGACCAAGTGGTTACGCTGGTAACATTTCCATGCTAGGTGTGTGACCCAATACGGTTGCTTAACTTCTCTGAGTCTCAGTTTCCTTATTTCTAAAAGAGTGATAATGATAGTTCCCACTTAATAGGGCTGTGATTGGAATTCAGTGCACTAGTATGTTACCTTAGATGCATAAGAATAAGAGGGCTTCAAAACAAAGTCTTCAGAACAATGCCCAACTCAGAATGTAGTACGAACACAAAAGGAGCTATACAGCAGAACTGACAAGCTCAGGAGGCTACATGGCAGGCCTGACAAGCTGCCATTTAGGAATCATAAATTCCTAACTGGGTAGGTCCTGGTGGGTAGTCATATCCCAGGCCAATAGCTTCCCTGGCAAAAGGTTAATCTGTACCTTAAGTAGCCCTATCTATTTTTCTTTTGCATCTAAGATAACATACTTTTGAAATGGCAGAGTAATCTCTTCCAGATCCCTCAGGGGTATAACTACACAGTGACCCTGAAACTCCTCATTGTTATCTTGTTGCCCACACCATTTCCATTGATTGTAAATGTTAACTATCCAGTGCCCACAAATGTAAAAAAAGTATGCATCTCCATTTTACTTTTTATCCAATCCTAGAGATTCCCGCTTTATTTTCTCCTACCTCCTTAATCTACCACCAAAGGATTTCATCTAAACTTCCTTACATTTTCTCCTTCGATTCTAAATGTATAAAAAGAACTGCAAAAGTACCATGCTCCTGAGAATTTTCTCAATCTGGTAAGTCCTCAGTTTTTGGATCAAATAAAAATTTCTCTATAGGTTTGAACTTGCTTTTGTCAATAGGAGTAGTCATCAAAATCACCATCTTAGAGACGGCATATAGCAAAAATAGTGAGAAGTCATATTTTTATCATCACCAAATTAATTTGCAAGTGAGGACAACTGGGACTTAACTTTTATGGTGCTACAAGGCATTTAAAGTACTCAAGTGTTATGGGCTGAATGTGTCCCCCTAAAATTTATATATTGAAATCCTACCTCCCAACATGATGGTATTGAAATGTGGAGCTTCTAGGGGCAATTAGGTCAAAAGGGTGATGCTCTCATGAATAGAATTAGTGACCTTATAAAAAAAGACCCGAGAGACCTCTCTGGCCCCTTCCACCATGTGAGAACAAAAACAAGAAGACAGACATCTAAGAATAAGGACATGTACTCTCAACAAGCAGAATCTGTTCGAGGCTTGATCTTGGACTTCCCAACATCCAGAATTGTGTTTCTGTTATTGATAAGCTGCCAAGTCTATAGTATTCTTTTATAGCAACTTAAGTAAACTAAGAGAACAGCGCTAGACTATGATCTAAGATTAAATGCAAGTGTCTGTTTTGTAGTTTACAAAACACTTTATAAGCATTCTCTGCTTTAATTTTGTTAGCTGCTAAGTTATTTTTATAAAGATCCATCTTTTACAGAAGGGAATAGGCCTATAAACAAATATTTATGTTACGCTGAATGAAGAAACTACAATACTAGGTAAATAAGGAAAATGATCATATCATCTTGTAATTTATAATAACCATAGGGGTAAATTTATAGTCACATATATAAGTTAGACTTTGGGACAACTGATCTCCAACACTTCAAGAAAGAATAGGCATGTTCTTAGAGCTGGATATTCCTAAGGGAGATGGCTAGGAAGAATGTGAGGTAATACAAAAAGTAAATTCTCGTAACACATTTTTAAATAATTTCAAAGATAAAGTAACATGGCACTATTTCTCAAATTATGGTCCATTTACTATGTGGATAAAAACGGGTTCTATGAAAACTAACCTCACAGGGTGATTTGGTCATAAATTCCTAACTAGGCAGGTCATGGTGTGTAGTCATGTCTTAGGCATATAACTTATTTAGAAGGCTTATCTTTGCCTTAAGCAAGCCCTTTCCATTGTTTCTGTGCATCTCAGTAATACACCTTTGAAATGCCCCATTTTCACCCTCCTAACACCTGACTACCTCTGCAGACCAGACCCCTCCTTCTAATACTATCCTCAAGAGAGCACCTACAATCCTATCTCCATGTGACCACCCTGAAGAGTTTATCCTATAATCCAATCCCTGACTTGCTTTCTCCCACCTGCATGCAATCTTTCTCATGTTCCCTCTTTAATCTCACACACATAAAAGGAACTGCAAACTGGTATTCTGAGAAGCATTCATCTCAGCCTGTTGATATCTCGCTTCCAGGTGTATCCTCTATTTGGCTCAAATACATTTTTATAAAAAACTCTCTACAGGTTTGGATGTTCTTACACCAACGGTATGCATCAAAATCATGTAGGCTGTTTGATAAAAATGTGAATTCTAGAGCCACACTCATGTCTGGGTGAGTCAAATTATCTGGAGCTACAGTCTGTAGGGGAGCAAAATTTGCCACCCCAGGATGTGGCTCTTTATCAGGAGGATAGTTTAGGTTATTTTTTTAAGAGACAAAAGATTCAGGAAAAAACTTTGACCTTCTCTTTAACTGCCTAAAAGACTTTAGATAGGTGACCAGCTCCAGGAAGGGAGCTATCACCATAAATGAATGTAGCATGACATGAACTAGGTGTGGGAGACGGGAAGGAACTTAGCAAAGTTTGGGCCTGAAAACTCCTCTCTGTGCCCCACTGTTTCTGTATGGCCCAGGAAACATTTATTTACTAAACAAATACTCTTTTCATTCTTCTGGTGAATCGTCTTCCTTCCCTTTGAAGCCCTAGACCCTATTCCCTTCTCCTTAGCTCAAAACTGGCATATAAGTCTTCCTTTCTTTGGAATCTCTCATATTTGTGTGGATTCCCTTTACATTGTTGTTTTTTTCCTCCTGTTAATCTGTCTTATATCATTTTAATTAATTGACCAGACAAAAGAATTAAGAGGGTAAAGGGGAAATTTTCCCTCCTCCACAGGTCCAAGTTGATACATTTTTCTTAACAGTTTACTGAGGTGACATTTATGCATGTTAAACTTTGAAATAGGAAAAATGTGGAGTACTTTGACTAAGGAATATAGTTTTAACTGGTGAGGGACAAAAAGAAGAATCATTTTACTTCTCCCAACCTTAAAAAAAAAAAGGTCTTCAAGGAAAAAGGATAAATAAAGCTTGGTTAAGAAAAAAAAAAAGGAAAGCAAGTTATTAGATATTAATTGTGTTGATGTAAGAAACATCGAAGTCTGTAGAGAATTTTTATAAGAGTTTATCTGAGCCAAACTGACAACACTGCCAGAAAGCAAGATCTCAAATGCTCCTGAGAATGACAGTTTTGCGTTTTACTTTATACATTTGGAATGAAGGCAGGGATGTGAAGATGATTAAATGAAGGTGGAAGAAAGCAAAGTACAGGATAGTTCTCAAGAATCTGTGCTCCCTTGGGGGTAGTTTCACTTTCAAGAAGTCTGGAAAAGAGGATAACTTCTGGCATTTCAAAAGTGTGTTAACCTAGATGCATAAGAACAATGGACAGGGCTTGCTTAAAATCCTTTTACCGAAGAAGTTATATGCCTGAGGAGTGACCTTCCCAGTTAAGAGTTTTGATCAGGCCACCTTGTGAGGTTACTTCTGGTCACTGAAGTTGTACATACCTTTTTTTTTATCCACAATTGATTAATTAAATAAGTTCAAATTTCCTGCCCAGATAAATTACATTCCAAAAAGAGAGAGAACTTACAATTCTTATTCCAGATCCACTATTAGTGATTACTGAAGAATTATAGATAATTTGAAAGGAGTAGAAGAACATTTAATACATTTTTTTCTTCCTTTCTTGGTTTCTTTCTTTTCTTTCTCTCCTTTCTGTCTCCCTCCCTCAGTCCCCCTCTCCTACCCTCCGTCCTTCCCTTCTTTCTTTCCTTCTTTGTTTCCTTCCTTCCTTCTTTCCTTCCTTCCTTCCTTCTTTCCTTCCTTCCCTCCTTCCTTCCTTCCTTTCTTCCTTTTTTCCTTCTTTCCTTCCATCCTTCTTTTGGTACTTGATCTCTAAAAATACAGACAAGCAATCTTGGCAACAACCTCAACAACATTAACATAATAATTAGAACATAATTAACAAACACAATCACATTAGGACTTAGGAAAGAATTTGTAGTTAGGACCCTATCTCTGTTCATTGTAGAATACAAAACATTCTTTTATTTCTCACGAGTTTTCTCCTACTTTGACAGAATTATTTAACTGGGAGAATCAACGATGACCACAGACATCTGGAGTTCAATAAGGCATTGAAAATGTTTCTCATTTCATGTTTGTGAGAACTAGTTCAATTGATTTTTAAATAAAATAACACAATGATTTTAACTGACTATAATCTCATACTGAGACTACAGTGAAGTATGGTTGTAAACAGGGATAAAATTACTTTAGGCTGTATTAGTACAAGTGTGGCATCATAAGCAAAAAAGGTGAAAGTTCATGGAGTGAAGAAATTTGGCCGTATCTTGATTTATTCATTACAGGGGCACACTTTAATATGAGTGTGTGTGTGTGTGTGTGTATGTGTGTAATAAAACAAACACAAACAAACAAATAACAAAACAACTAGTATAAGGCCAGAAAATTGGAAAGAGCTAATTAATGATGTAAGAGCTCTGTAACATCAGGGAAAACAGAGGGAGCTGGAGATGCTTAGCTTGAGAGGAAAAGAAATAGAAAAGGTTTAATGGTTTAATGGTTTCCAATGTGTAAAGAACAGTCATATGGAAGAAGGATTAAACTGATTTTGTGTCATTCTAAAGACTAAAGTTAAGGCAGTGTGTAGCAGAACATGGGGAGTGTTCAGCTCAAACAAAGAAAACATTGTTTGTTAGGAAATGACATCTGTCTAAAAAATATAAAGAAATACATATTCTTAAATTCTGAAGTTTACACTAAATTGCCTGATGATCAATTGAAAGTGATACAAATGTGATTTCTTCATTGGGTGGTAAAATGGACTAACTGACCTCCTTCTAATTATAAATTTTCATGATGGTCTCTTTCTAGTTTATCCTGAAGATAGGTGGGACTTGAATCCCAAGTGATATCATCCTAGTCTATGTCTGGGTAATTCTCATGATCTGGGACTCATAACTTCAGACACTGGATAGCTTAAAATTAACAGCAGAATAAGTCTTTAAAAAAGTGTGAAATTGACTTTTCTTGATGTTGCGATCATGAAATATTAGAAAGATAATAAGTTTTCTCTTACTAATATTGGACAGAAACACATTTTTCTGTCATGAGACTAAGGGTTGGAAATGCCCCCTTAAAAAGAAAACATTGCATTTTGTGATTCATTTGAGGTCCCCCCCCTCCAAATTTAAAAGTGTAATTTATTTTATTAAATATAAGCATGTATATAGTTTTGGTATTGCATGTCATTTCCAGCTGTGTTGTAGAAATTGTACTGGGGTGAAAATTATAAATAATTGTTTGAGCTATACTAGCTTTCTTTTTTTTTTTTTTTTTTTTTTTTTTTTTTAGGTGTACAATGCTTTGACACCATAATCTGTGTGAAAATGGATACAAATAAAGAGAAAAAAAATAAAAGCTGATATAATGCAACCAACTGAGTAGCCTAGTACTTACCCTATTAAACAAGTGTCTCGGTTACACTATATAGGTAAAGGGAAGAATTGCTAAACACAAAAAAGAAAAACAACAAAACATTTCCTATTACTCAGAATTCTTGTGATATTAGTGGTTATGTAAATAATATTGTAGTCTAATTATTACATAGAATTGACCAATTACCTGAATAATTGTGGTTCCAGACTACTTTAGATCAACCTACAGATACCTTTTGGTTTTTTAATGACCTTGGATTTCACAAAAGACATTGATAGTATTTGTGGTTTTCATTTGAGAACTCAAAATTTATATGATACATTATATGTATTGAACTGAAATAAATATAAAGTCAAATATAAAGTCACTTTTTCTTATTTAATAAAGTATCCTGTAAGGATAAAACAATTTAAAAGATGTCATATTCATTTCTAAAAATCACTGAACTGGAACCTAGTTATTTTCTCCATGATTCACAATTTTCTTTTCAGATTTTTAAGGTTACTCTATCTCTTCAGAATCTGAATCATTATAATTTCTTCAAGAAGGTTTTAGCTTTCTGCCTGTATCAACTTGGCTAAAATAAGTTTTAAAGTTTACAGAACTCCTCTTTTAAATTATTTTAATATGATAACAAATAAATTAAACTTGCTTCAATTCATCTTTTTCTTTAAAAAACAAACACATCTACTAATACTCGTCTACCTATTATTAAGCCTATACTTGGTATTCTATTAACCATGCTGTTCGTGATCATGCATAGTTAGAAAGCAGAACAATTCAGGGACTAACTATACACAATCAAAATATGAAGCCTTTAAGAAAATAATTAAATAGAACACCTGGTCACTTGTAGGCCACTATGACAGAAATTGGTAGCTACTACTCAATATCCTTGCTGTCCTTCCTCTCCTTCTTTCTTAGGAAGGGACATGTCCCCCTCACCCCTATTTTATTCAATTGGCCTTGTGGCACAGCTAAAAGACTGCATTCACAGCCTCCTTCTTTACTAATTCAGGCAATGTGCATAAGTTCTCACTGATGAGCTACAGATGTAAGCTATTGGTGGGGCTTCTGGAAAGGTTCCTTAAATGGAGCTAAATGGGCTAGGAGGGGCCCTTTGACCTTTGTCTTTTGCCCTTTCCTTCCCATTGTCCTTGTTCCTGCTGCAACACGTACATGGAATTTGGAGTTCTGGTGCCATCTTCTCACTTTGTTGATAGGCATAGAAGGATGTGCAGCAGAAAAAATGGAAGGAGCCTAAGTTGTTTAATGATATTATGCAGTCATCTTACCAATCCTACCACTGTACTTGTTCTTTTGAGAAAAGAAAAACACGAATTAATCTTATCTATGCCTATGTCTATTTCTATGTCTATATCATCTATATCTATACCTATACCTATACCTATACCTATACCTATACCTATACCTATACCTATACCTATATCTATATCTACATCTATATCTATATATCATCTATATCTATATCTATCTATATAAGTTTGTGATTTAATAACTTTTTTTCCTCAAGTAAAAGATCTACCATTGAACAAATTAAAAGCAACTAGGTCTAGAGTATCCATGAACAGGTTCTTGAATATTTCTGCCAATAAAATTATGGCAAGGAGAGACTACCTGTGTAACACAGATGATCCTGGATAATTACATAGAAACCCCGACCTAGCATTGGAAAACCATCATCATGCTTCTCAAAACAGTGTCCAACAGACACTAATGTCCCTAATGGGTTCTCTGTTGCTTTTTGCCATAAGAATTGATTTGACTTTGATAGGAACAGAAAAACATTCTAACAAAAAATCAGGTCATTGGAGAACAGCTGTATCTAAATTAATATTCAACACATCAAAAACATCTTGTTGATGCTCAAAGATAAAATGCTAATAATTTACTAATTTCCACTATTATACTCAGTCTCACCTTCCATCCATCTTTCATCCAGACAAGAGAGAGAAAATTAATTATAAATAAAACAGAAATTTAAAAATCTACAAAGTCACATTTGTTCTCATTAAGCAGTAATTCTCAAATTTGTAATTTTGAGTTTTGATACACATTTGGGCATTTCCTCTTCAGTCTTTCTCCAGCTTCTGGTTGTTTAGCCCATAAAAGAAATGAAGCCAGAGTAGGTCGAATGTGAGGCCAGTTGCACTTGATGACAGAGATAACAGGAAACTGAGTGGTGAGTCACCAGGTTTGTCTTTCAGCTCCAAGGGTGAACATTGGGACTTTTCTATGTTACCTGCAATGGCTCTTAAGATGTGGGCTTTCTCTTAGCTGCTGTATGGGCTGTAGGACTTTGTGCAGAAGCTGGAAAATGTGAGAGGTGAAAAGAAGTAGACCATCCATTTAACTCCTGAGAAACCATAAATAATCATCTCTCAGTAATATTATACAACTTAAAAGTTGAAAAAACATTTATTTCTGTGGTTCAAAAAAATGGCAGCATAGCCTTTTAAAGAAAAGCATATCACAGAATTCCACTATCTAAAACTGACAACAGTCAATAAAAATGGAGCTCCTCTGATCAAAATTTGAAAGGAATAACAAAGCCTGATGTTACTGAATCTTTCCCACTTCTCCTCAAGCAGCTCATTTGGTTCTCCCAGAAAGCTCTGAGTTCTACATACCTTCAGAATGAACAGAACACAGTTTGGTAGTTTCTTGCCTGCTTTACATCCTTTCACCTCCTTCTACCATTTTACAACTTGGTTGTTGGAAGAGGAAGTTGAGACTAGAGAATTTCAGTAATTTCCCCATGGTTACACTATTGGAGGGAAAAGTGAATCTAGACTATTGGTCTATGGATTTTTGTTTTTGTTTTCATAATACAGCACTGTCTGGATACAAAAGGAATAATTCTTAACACCATTTCAAACTGCTTTCCAAATAATTTCCCATCTGAATATATTAAACTGCAAAGAAAGTGGAATTTCTCACACAATTCTGATTTCTTCAGAAATTAAAGAAACTCATGGCTAATCACTAAAGGAGTAATTCAGGGACGTGATCTTAGATTGCATGAAAACTCAAGCATGGACAGTTCAACCAATCAGAATATTTTTATTTAACATCAATTCTGTGCCCAGGATTCTGGAAGATATAATAAAAGAAGCATAAAAAGTGGTACCTGCTCTGAATAAACTATTTTGTTAGGCAGACTGTGTGTGTGTGTGTGTGTGTGTGTGTGTGTGTGTGTGTGTGTGTGTGTTGTGTATATGTTTAGAAGACAGGCATCAATTGAATTGTGTAGAATTTAATAACTTTATTGTAGTTGATAAAAGGGAAGAAGACGATCATATTTCCTTACTTATCAATTAAAAAATGAGAGTGTATGGGTGTCTGTGTGTGTGAGAGAGAGACAGAGAGAGACAGAGAGAGAGAGAGAGAGAGAGAGAGAGAGAGAGAGAGAGAGAGAGAGAAAGCGAGAGATTGATTTTGGAATTTGGTTTTTGGTCTTTGAGGCTATCAGCAGGTTGATGGATCTATGGCTGTTCAAAATCTACTGACATGTCATATTCCTGGAAAGCAGAAGCCAAGAATTTTGCAGAGAAAGATGGATATCATGGGGTAAAATAGATTTTATATGAAAAGAGAATGTAAAAATGGAACCAGGAGCTAAGAATGTTCTAAGTACTATATTTCCTGAAGTTAGACTCTGTAAAATTTCCTTCAAAACTTTAGAGTCTTTTTCTAAGCTGTGTGGAGGGTTTAAGTTGTGTTCAATTAAACTTTTCTAGAATAAGACCAAGTAAATTGTTACAAATTGCATAGTAGAGTGTATAGTACATAGAAAGCAAAACATTATATATATATATATATATATATATATATATATATATATATATACACACATACACACATCTATACACATCATATATATATCATTATTATGTTAAAATATTACAATTTCTGGTACCCAGCATTCCACATGGTCAAAGTCATAAAAACAAAAAAGCAAAGGTGCTGCACTTTTCAATATGTTATGTAAAGAAAAAAAACACTGAGTGGAATTCAGGAGCTGGGAGCCATGGTCCCATTTCTTTTACCAAGTGTTTAATCGCCCATGGGTAAGACATAAAGAGGTCTCACTTTTCTTTTCTGATGACAAAGGAGAAGATAAGTGATGTCAAAGATGTCTTCTATCTTTCAATTTATGTAACTCTGGAGTCGAATCAAAGGCCTGGTATAATCTGCAAATATTTTTAATATTTCTCCTGTGAAATCCTCTATGCATAAATTCATGAATTCAAAATAAGGAAAAACAATTTTATTTCTCTATTAGCTTTCCAAACTTATACTGTATGTGCAAACTCATTTCAGAGATTTCCAAATAATGATCACTGATTAAGAGAAAAGGGAATTTTAGTTTTTAAATCATATAAAATGTGGGAAGATATATGCTTGTTTTCCTTGACATTAACCAGGTTTTAATTCCATCTGAAAAGTTGACCTCACACAGGTTTAATCTTAAATATATGTATTATTGAGAATGGATCTGCTTTTATAGTTGATAGACAATATGATTGTATTCTGATGAAAGTGACATTTAAATTTAGTTTCCCAGACCCAGTGTGCCCATCGAAACCTCACCGATGGAAGAGGGGAAAAATGTCAGAGAACTTCATACACTTGGATTTGTTTCTGCTGCCTACACTTTTCTCTTGATACCTTCTTCTTGGCATGCCTCTAGTGCTTCATAAGGAAAACATGTTGCAAAACAATGTATTAGAGAATTGTGCAATATTTTAATATATTTTAAAAGGGAACAACACCTTTCTCTGCTTTCCTACTGCTGACCTCTCCAACCATGTATTTATCTTATCCCCTTCCCTTGATTCCTCAGGACACTGTAGTGTTTTCTTGGCAGAATAAAAGCAAAAAAAATAAAAAATAATAAAAAAATAACAAAAAATTCTTGTTGCTTTGATAGACTTAGATTTTTCACCATGCCCCTTTCAACAGCAGTTCACAGACTCACAACATAAAGATTGACGTTGAGTATTTTGAGCAAAAACAAGGAAAAACAAGAAGCTGAGGTCTCTTACATGTCACAGTGATTTTAAAATTGCCCATCACTTGGTACCCATGTCTTCTTCTCCAAGGTGACATTATAGGGGTTTGTCTTCTAGTATAAGCATATAAGCCTAGGACAAGTGATTTGTATGGTGTTAGCGGTTGGAATTGTTACAGCCTGTAAATCACATAACATATAAGGGCTTCTGAAATAAAAAAAATAATAATAATATTTTATTTGTTCAATAACTTTTGTTTGGAAGAAACAAATTCAAAATGAAACAAAATGATTTAATCTGGCAACATGCTGGTTCCTCTTGGATTCATGTATTGCTCAGTAATGATTTCATGATTCCCTTCTTATTCTCCATTGTGGTGGTTAATTTTATGTGTCAACTTAACTGGGCTAAGAGATGCCCAGATCACTGGTAAAAATTATTTCTGCGGGTATCTGTGAGAATGTTTTTGAAGGAGGTTAGTATTTGATTCAGTAGACTGAGTACAGAAGACTGCCCTTATCAATGTGGGTGGGCATCATCCAAGGCTTGAATGAAACAAAAAAGCTCAGGAAGGGTGAATTCTCTCTCTCTTCTTGAGCTGGGATTTCTATTTTTTCCTGCCTTCGTCCTGGGACCTTCAAACTCCAGAATTTGTAGTATCAGCAACTTCCCCTCCCCCACACCTCTCCGTCTGTATTTCTCAGGCTTGGGCTGAGTTACACAAATGACGTTCCTGGTTCTCCAACTTTCAGATAGCAGGTCATAGTACTTATAGGCTTCTTTAATCAGGTGAGTCAATTCCTATAACCTCTTCTAATATATGTCCATATATGTGCTATCCGTTCATTTTCTCTGGAGAACCAGACTCATAATACACTCATCATTGTCCTCTTTTCTGGGTCTCGGATATAAAATCCACATGCATTTATCCATTTTCAACAACATTGTTTTTGAAAAGAAAATTATGTTAGATTTCTGTGGGATATTAATCTCATTTAAACTTCATCAAAAACCACAAGGTCAACACTAAAATTTCCTAAGGATGTGTTGTCTTTTTCTGCAATAGAAAATATTATGGATATTCTAAGCCCAGTTTAGTAAAAATGCAAATATGCTCTTTCTGATCAATTTTCCAGCATCCTTATGATTGTGACAAGTGGCCTCAAACTATGTTGGTTTTTATAGCAGTTTCTGAACCAAATGCCTTAGATAATGGACATCAGAGAAATGACACTGTAGTGACATGATCCCTTACCAGAGCAGTAGCACTCGACATGAGAAGACTTCAGTCTGGCCCCTGAGACTGAAGAAACATCATCACTGTTATAATTGTGAAACAAGAGTTAAAGGAAGTTTAATTCCCTTCTAGAATTAAAAAGCATGCCAATCCAAATGACAAATGGAATGGACTATGGTACAAACTGTGGGCTCCCATTACTGGAAGTATGCAGACAACAGATGGACACTAATCTCGGGTAATCCTGTGCTGAATGGGAGATGCACCAGGTGAGCCGGAGGCCCCTTCTAATACTGAGATTCCACGGGTCTAGTGTCCATGTGATGAGGGCGTTAAAAATAGGACTGAGAGAAGACGCAATGCTATTCCCTCAGTGTCCTTTCAATTTCTCTGTACCTGACGGCTCCCTGGAAAGGCAGCCTCTCTTACCAATAGATATGCTAAATTGAACTGCTATGTCTAATCTCATCTGTAATTGCCTAACCTATTTTCCAAGTTTGTTTCTATAGTATTATAGGCATCATTTAAAACCCATTAATAATTGTGACCATTAACTATGTTTTCAAGTGTTTGGAGGCACAGTGTTAGGGATCAGGCACGTGAAGAGGCTGGAGACTGGGACAGAGAATATGAATTGCACTCAGTTTGTGGCAGACGGGAAGAACACAGGAGATTATTCCCCAGTTTAGTTGATTTTTACCTGATGATTTACAAGGTATGTAAATTAGAAGACAACCACAGAAGGTACATTTAATGACATCTTAATGCATCACAGAATTTACGACAAGGCATGAAGCTTGTGCACTCAACCATTGGAAGCAGATGCTGCCATAATTCTACTTAATACTTAGAAGGAAAGTAAAGCATATTGTTTCTTGTACAAATGTTTATGAAACATTAATAAGAATAATACGCACCATTCAATGCTGAACATATAATCTGAAATCCTTTCCTATAAATATTTATAAAGGAGGCATTTTTGTTCTCAATGTAAATTGATTTTAAACTCAGATTCTGAAATGCTGCATGGTTTTCTTTCTCTGGGTATATATTTAACTAGAATAAGACTAACTGACTCATAGTTCAGTACCACTTTTTATTGTACCTACTTAGTGAGAGCCTAAAGAGATGGCTTTGAATCAATTCATAAAATATACTCTCGACTATAATAGCTCAGCTAGTGGCTCAGAAATGGGACTTTTACCACTGTGTTAGCTAGTAACTACTTACTGTTTTGGGAAGAATTAATGAGCTTCATTAAGTTCAAGGCAGTGCTCAGTTTCTAAACTATGTGGTAATACTTGGTATTTATAATATAAATAACTAAAAATATGACTTTTCCATCAAATGTTTGCTTGGTTATTCACAAAGACCAATTACGGGTATTAAAGGAGCTAGAATATATTTGAGAAAAAAGCTCCATACTCCTTTATTACAGTACATTTGATTCACTGTTCAAAATACTCTGGTTCTTCACCACTAATTACAGTTGCAAGGCTTTTTGTCACACCATTTTCTTTCTGTCAGTATCTTCCATTTGCAGTTGGATTATGTTTCTTTTAATGACTTTTACTAGCCAATGTATGGTTTTGTATTTTCCCCCCTCCACTCCCCTTAATGGGGGAACCATTTTGGAGAAATAGGATACTTATACTGTGATTTCCTTCCAGTTAAAATGACCCTAATTGCTAATTGCTCTTCAACATTTCAGTACTGTCTATCCTTAGCTTCCTGAGTTTGGTTGAAAATGTCAAGAATATGAAATGAATCATTTTTATAACTTTATTTGTGTAAGTATTTAAATATGCAGTAAGTCTATACATATGGCAAATTTAGCTTTCTCAAGCAATACAGTGAATTTATTGAAGAGCTTTAGACAAAACGTGAGCATTGGGAAAAGTGAAAAGGACTTTATGGTCCAAAGAATATCCCACAGCAACTAAGCGGAGAAAAGACAGATTAAATGTGGTTATGTGCTATGCATCGGAGTGATTTAAAAACAAAATGCTGAATTTGCCACATTAATACCACTTAAATAGGCCTAATCCATTTTAACACAATATGTTTGGCCATTTAAATTGGCATTGAGACGTTTGATCATAGCATAATGATGTCTGCACTCTTTAATCCATTAGTTTATGTCTTATTTAAAAACTCTGGAGTTTGTAACATCTTCTCTGACCTTTCCGTTTATCTTGGATTTCCAAATACTGCTATATACACTATACGTCCAAATCTAAAGAGATCTATATCAAGTATTAGAAAACTATGATGTACCTTAGGATATTTAAAAAGCTATTTTTGACCCACTCTGTCTACTAACTACCAGAAATTGAGATACTGTAAAACAGAATTGGTAAAAAGTTTCTTCTTTTTCTATTTTCATGTACCTACTTTATATGAACTTACTCAACATGTTGCAAACTTTTAACATATTTTATCTCAATTATATCTAGATCCCTCTGTGAAATAAATGTTAGTGCCAAAGTAAATCAGTACTAAAGAACATTGGTATGTAAGCAGATATTAGTTCTGTTTGGAACCAATTAGGATAAATTAAATTTGTAGTAGAAAATACCAATGGTTATTTCAAAGTATCAATTGCTATTATAAAATAAAGGTTTAATAAATGTTTGAGTTTCATATATATCACAAACCTTGTCTTGGAGTTGGGAAGAGAAAGAATGGTAAGTGATAAATATATTCTACAACCCATTTAATAAAAACAGCTGGAAGCAGAGATGATGGTTTAAATGAGCTTTGGAGCGAGCCTAGGTTAACTACGTTACTGAGCCTAATTGTGGTCTAGGTTTACGTAAAAAGTTGTAAATGTCATTTTCCTAAAGGCCTTTTCTTACAATCCCCTCATTAGCCTCTACATTAACAACATTACCAGGCGGCTGGGTCTGGTTTATTGCCCAGGCTCGAACCCCTTGCAAGTCCCTGCTTATTCACACATACTGGACCATGTGACTCCAACAGTCACTAAGATACACTCCTCCTCTCCTCTACTACCTTCATCATCATTTGTGGTCTGAGGTGAGACAAACCCATCCTCTAGCTATCATGCCCACTTCATCCTGAGAATGTCCTCTCTTTGCTGTTCTCACCTGGAGTCTGGAAGGGTCCAAAATAGCAATGGTAGCAGTGGGAGGGAAACAAGCAATTTTATATTCTAGTATATTTAATATTCATCACATTTGGAGAGGTCAGAGAAAAAAGCTTAGAAAGGTTAAGTATTTTGCCCAAAGTCACACAACTATGAAGCAATACAGCTGGTGTTGGAATCAGTTTCTGATTTCAAAGCCCCTTTTTCCATACTGGATAACAGTGATGGCAGCATTAATGTGTGTTCTTCATTAATATGTGTTCATTCAAATATGTGTTCTTACATGTGAAATTATAATATTTTCCCAAGGCTGTTACCATATCTACTAGGATTTCTGGTTCCATGTAGGATGGGTCAAAGACTATCAGGGCAGTGTACCATTTAATTTGCTAATAGATTATGAACGAAGCCTAACATCTTCAATTAGTCTCTGGAATGGACTGTCTAAGTGAAAATGTAAATCTTTTTCAAAGATAGTCTTAAATGGATATTGTTGAAATATGAAATCCAACAATCAATGTTCTGTGGGCAAAACTTATCAATCACTTCTCTAAGAGTTTATTTTCTCTGACAACTTACCTTTACACTTGAAATTGGCATGTGAACAGGAGAGAAAGGGAGAGAGAGAGAGAGAGAGAGAGAGAGAGAGAGAGAGAGAGAGAGAGAGAGAGAATTTCCAGGAGTAATAAAGGAATAAATGATTCTAGGGGAATGCTTGAGGAGATGTCAAACTGAAATTATAGATTGCTGGGACTGCTATTCTTGTAACTTATTTTCCTGGATATACCCTTTGACATGCTTTCATAAATATATATTTTTTTGTCTCACCAAATGAAGTTCAAATTCCTGAAGCTTGGAGGGCAGACAAAATGTTTTATTACCATTATATCCCCACTGTTTCACATTTAGTTGTTGCTTAGAATATTTACTGAATAAATGAATATGAATGAAAGACTACACTTTAACTCTTGCATATTTTATGTTACCCCATATTTGCTTGAGTATGAATTGTCAGTTTTCTTTGAATCATGAATATAAGGAAGAATAATAAACTCTATAAAGCAGAGATATATTAATTAGAAAAAAGTCCTTAAAATACGTTTATAAATTTGCATGTATGTGTGCAAGAGTATGTGAGTTACAAGTATGTGTGTATTTTAGTGTTTATAGTTATATGTCCTAAACAGTGTGCATTCAATGTACATTTTTTTCGTAACTCATTTGATTAACAACATTAACATTATGCTTTTATAATCAGCTATAATGTATAGGTGATCTACAACTAACTCTGACCCTTAGGGATTTGAATAGAAAACTCCTGGATTCTATTTTGTCATTGCAATGGTTGGTAAAGGTGACAAAGGTGATACAAAAGGGTTAGAAACCCTGGGCAATATCAACTGCTAATGGTGATAAGACAGGCAAGACCATCATTCCTGGTTGGAATGCCTTCAATGCTGGATTTGTGCAGGGATGCTTACGTTTTATGCTTTACTTGTATCACAGTTAAACAACTTTTATTATTGAAATTCTAACCACTAATTACTGTTTTATATTGAAACAATGTCTTTCAAATTTTTTATAAACACAATATTTGTTAAAAATGCAGTATACTTTTAAAATCCACCAGGCTAGGAACTTCTGATTCTGGATCAAAATAGAATAAATTTACTTCTTAGTGCTCCTGATCAGACTGCTGAAAACACTGGAGATAATATATAAAACACATAAGAAAACTTTGAAAAATAGTGAGAGGAGGGCAGATCAACTAGGAACCTTGGGGTCTAAAGAATGATTCAATGAAAGTTCTAAGGATTTTCTTTTGGGCTTATACATTGAGGACTGGTAACTGAAGAGGCCAGAAACTGGGAAATACCAAAAGGAGCATACCAAAAAATCAAATTAAAAAAAACAAAAACCAATTAAACAATAAAAATCATCTTGATCTAGTCAAAAGACCTGGGATGTTTTAAACTAGCAGGAGAGAAAACTTTTCAACCATAAGTCCCTTATTCCAGTCAAACACCATGGATGAAATCCACGCCCCAACTCACCCCTGCCAGCAATAGCTGAGTGGAGAGTATAGATGTGAACCATCACTGTCTATAATAAACACTACCTCTCACACCTCTTTCCCTCCTCCTCCCACTCCCACCAGAGTGGGATAAGAGAAGACTAAATGGGAAGCTGGGACTTTCATCCCTGCCAAGTGACAACGAGCTTCTCCACCCCAACAGTGTCGGTGTAGGCCTCATGGGGAACCTAGACTTGCACTCCCATGCCACACTGCTCCCCCTTTCTCTGCTGGCACAGTCAGAAGAGGCCCACTAAAACAGAAGATTTATATACCTAGAGTCTAACAATATAATATTCAAAATATCCAGGATAAAATCAAAACTCATTGTCATGATAAGCACCAAAAACTATCAGCTTGAATGGAAAAAAAAAGACCATTAACAGATATCAACGCGGAGATGACACAGATGCTAGAATTATCTGATAAAGATTTTAAAGTAGCTACCATAAAGAGATTTCAAAGAGCAAGTATGAATTTGTTTTAAACACATTAAAACATGAAGTATATAAAAAAAGAAATAGAAAATAAAAAACAAACAAATGGAAATTTTAGAACCAAAAATATGATAACAAAAACCCACCCTGAATGAATGAGCTCAACATAATGTAAAGGGCAGAGGAAAGAATCAGGGAACTTGAAGATCAAACAATATAAATGACTTAGTATGAACAAGAGACAAATAATGGACTGAAAAAAACAAAACAAAAAGAAACTCTAGGATATGTAGGACTATAAGAAGAAATCCGACATTCATGTTATCACTCTTTATTAGAAAAAAGAGTGAAAAAAGTGTGGCTGAAAAATTATTCAAAGAAATAATGGCTGAAAATTTTCCAAATTTGGCAAAAGGCATACACCTGCAGATTCAAGAAGATGAGTGAACCAGAGACAATAGAAACCCAAAGAGAGCCATGTCAAAACAAATCACAATTAAGTTTCTGAAAACGAAAGACAAAGAAAAAATCATGAAAGAAACACAAGGGAAACCATGTACATATAGTAGAAAAATAATTAGAATGCTCTAGACTTGTATATCCAGTGAAATATCTTTCAGAAATGACAAGGAAACCAAAATATTCTTAAGTGAAGCAAAACCATGAGAAGTGGTCACCAGCATATCTGCCCTAAAACAATAGTTCAGAAAGTTCTTGAAACAGAATGGGGTAGGATTTAAAAACCAAGCAAACAAAAGCAAAACTTGGAGCCTGAAGAAAGAAAGAACAACTGAAAGAGAAAAAATGTGGGTAAATACAATAAACTTTCCTTCTTCTCATGTTTTATGTGTTATATTATATGTGTTAATTATAATGTGTTTGGTGTAAAATATATATATGTTAATTATAATTTGTTTGGTGTAGTTTTCTATGTAGAGAAACTATTTAAGACATAAACTGAAAATGGTAAAGAAACTTAAAGGAAGGTAAGGTTTCTTTGTGGTGATGGAACTGTTCTATATCTTGATTTTGGTGGTTACATGAATCTACATATGTGATAAAATGGCAGAAAACCATACACATACATTACGCCAATCTCAACTTCCTGATTTTGCTCTTGTGCTATAGTTATGTAAAACGTGACCACTAGGGAAAAGGGTGAAGGATACACAGAACCTCTTTTTACTACTTTGGAACATTATGTGAATCTATAATTATTACAAAAAAAGAAAGATAATTGAAGACAGGCTGTACATCTACTTTGTTATATTGTTATATATATCATATACATACATTCATATATGTATTTTATAAATACATTCCATATATTGTATACAAAGACCTGTTCAGTACTGTTCACTTACTACGGCTCACATTCAGACTTGGTCCTGAACCAGCACTGGATCTATGGAGATCAGAGCCTTGAGATATGATACAGGACATTTTTTGTATCATTCAGTCTGATCTTTACATACATAAGATGTCAGTATGAATGGGAAAATTTCCAAGTCAGTATTTAATCAACTGAACTATCTCTTTGTCACTTCACACAAAGCATTAATTTGGTTAACATTACTATTTTATATGCAATATCATTGCATATTAATCTATTAGGTTAAAGTAATGTGGGTAAAAATAAATAAAGTGGGTAGAAATATCTATTATAAAGATACTTATAAGGGTACTAATAGTTTTTAAATATCTACTATGTGCCATGTGCTTTAAATATACCATCTCATTAAAATCACAATTGTGTTGCAGTGTGGATATTACTATTTTTTCAGTCTTTTTATCAGAGATAAAGATGAAGCTTAGAATACTTAAATAACATACCCAGGATTACGTAACTAGTTAGTGATCAAAAGCAATATTTAAACCTAAGTTTGTATCAGGCAACCTACAATCAGGAAAATAGAAAACATAATAGGGATTTCAAACAGAAAAGATTAACACAGGGAATCAGTTTTGCAGGTTTTTGAAAACGGAAAAAACAAAAGTTGGAATGTAGGTTAATTCAGAAACTATGAGAAGTAGCTATAACCTGAAAGGCTGGGGGAACATAAGGGAAGAAGTGTTGGTACCAGAACCTTGGAGCTCAGAGGAGAAGCCCCCACCTTTGGTGACCAATGATCCACAAGCAATGTGAGAATAAGAAGTTAGTGAGAGTGAGAGAGAGACAGTGAGAGAGAGAGAGAGAAAGAGAGAGAGAGAGAGAGAGAGAGAGAAAGAGAGAGAGAGAGAGAGAGAGAGAGAGAGAGAGAGAGAGAGACAGTGAGAGAGAGAGAGAGAAAGAGAGAGAGAGAGAGAGAGAGAGAGAGAGAGAGAGAGAGAGAGAAAGAGAAAGTTGACTATGATTGTCCCTATCCTCCTGATTTCTCCGTCCTCTCCCAGCAGTACTTCCTATTGATCACACTCAAAGAGTAACCAAGTGGAAAAACACACTGGGAAACATAGTTTGCAGACCCCCAGGGCAGAGAGGGGTGAGGGGATAAAAAGAAGAGTTGAGACACAATAATACAAAATTGGTATAGACTAATTTTTTGGGATTCATAATATTTATACTGGACTAGGCTCTGTTCAAACCAGGAACTACACACACATACTTACAACTTGAAAACTAAAGGCTGAATTTCTTCATTACATTTTCTAATTTCTGAGAGTTTTAAAACTATGTAACATATAATTTAGTCTTTTTTTTTGTTACTTTTCCTTATTAGGCCTCCAGAAATATGAAGGCATGCAATTTTACTGTCATATTTAAGCAGTTGTGAAAAAATCATTACCATTAATAATTCCAACCTTTGAGATGACCCAAAGACAAAAAAATGCTGACCTGCTTCACTTTCATTTCATAGATCTCTGGTTGGCATTCCATTTGCTAATAAGGCCTAGGTCTCAGGTAAAGTTCCTTAATGGGCAAGCTAGCATCACTGCCCTTATGTCCACAGATGATTTTCCTCAAGTTAGACATATTAACAGATGCTGTTGTGTATCGGAAACACCCTGGTGGTTGACAGTGTCATTGCAAAACTCACTGGTAGCATTGGTAGAAGCTGTTGGGCCTGAAGATTAGTAAATATCTGAACACAAGAAGTACGCTCTTCTGCAGTGTCTACATTTAGTGAGAAAGAAATAACTAGTTGTCTTCTGGGGGGGAAAATGTTATTTGCTAAAAAGCTGACTCTTAGAGATGTCAATGAGGTTGACCAACTGGACACTTATCCTTTCTCCCCCCTATATATTTTGTTATCTTTTGGATCAACATTGATTGAATAAAAGTGAAAGAGTTTTGTATTGCTAAGTTTCTTCTGTAAAGAGCCAATGCTGTCAGGAGATACTTTGGATTCAGTAGATAATTCATAGGAAAATGAATAAGGTATTACATAGAAGGATGGGTTGGATTTTATACCTGGGAAGTGTACACTTAACATTTATATGAATCACTAAGAAGGAGAAATTAAATGGATAAAAATTCAATTGCATTTTCAACAGCAGAAAGAGAAAAATGAGCAGTCCATTTTAGCATCATAAGACTAGCAGGTTTATCATTAACAGTGTTGGATGCATGATATGTAGTAAGTGAAGATAATTTGGTAGGAGAAAAACTTGTCTATGACTTTTGCTTTTTTTTTTTTTTTTCACCTGCCAATATTTTTTATTGAGGTACAATTGACATATAACATTGTATTATGGGATTGCAGATTGGTGCAGCCTCTATGGAAAACAGTATGGAGGTATCTCAGAAATCTGAAAATGGAACTACCCTATGATCCAGTAATTCCACTCCTAGGCATCTATCCGGAGAAATCCAAAACTCCAATTCAAAAATCTGTATGCACTCCTATGTTTCTTGCAGAACTATACACAATAGCCAAGACATGGAAACAACCGAAATGCCCATCGGTAGATGACTGGATTGAGAAGCTGTGGTACATTTATACAATGGAGTATTATGCAGCCATAAAGAAAAAAAGAAATCTTACCATTTGCAGCAACATGGATGGATCTAGAGAACATTATGTTAAGTGAAATAAGTCAGAAAGAGAAAGACAAGTATCATATGATCTCACTTATATGTGGAATCTAAAGAAAAGAATAAGTGAATGAACTAATCAGAAACAGTTTTGGGGACAAAGAGGAAAAACTGAGGGTTATTAGATGGGCGGGGGGGGTGGGGATGAGGGGAAAGGTGAGGGGATTAGAAAACAGTCGGTAACCACAAAATGGCCTCAGGGTTTTTGAAAAATAATTTGGGGAACGTAATAAAAAAACAAAAACAAAAACAAACAAACAGAAAAAAACATTGTATTAGTTTTAGATGTACAACATAATGATTTGATATTTGAATATACTGTGAAATGATCACAAGTCTAGTTAACATCTGTCAGCAAACATGTATTTTTTTCTTGTGATGAGCATTTTTAAGATCAACTCTCTCAGCAACTTTGAAATATGCAATTATTAACTATAGTTATAGTATTATTAACTATAGTCACAATGTTGTATATGACATTCCCATGACTTACTTATTTTATAAATGGAAGTTTGTATCTTTTGACCCCTTTCACCCATTTCTCCACCCCTCACACCCACGCCTCTGGCAACCGCCAATCTGTTCCCTGTATCTAGGAGCTTTTTCCTTAGATTCCACATGCAAGTGAGATCATACGGTATTTGTCTTTCTCTGTCTGACTTATTTCACTTAGTATAATGCCCTCAAGGTCCATCCATGTTGTTGCAAATGGCAAGGTTTCCTTCCTTTTTTTAATGGGTGGATAATATTCAAGTGTGTGTGTTTGTGTGTGTGTGCCCCATTTTCTTTATCCATTTATCCATCAATAGATACTTACATTGTTTCCATTCTGACTTTTGCTTTTAAAACTATAATGCCCAAATGTCCATGGTAGCAACATATAATGGGAGATCTGGTTCTACCTATGCATTTCTAGACTGACTTTGATCTTATAAACATGATTACTTATGAGAACTTGAGCAACATCTGACCAATAACTTGGAGTATGTGAGTGGTTTCCAAAAGACAGTATCAATTAGTAGGTCATAAAATAAATGTAATGATTTAGTAAAGCTGGATTACCAGTTTTATAATGAAATTTAATAAAATGGGATAGAATAGGACAAGGCAGGGTTAAGATAGGTTAGAATAAGACAGGATGGAATGGAATGAAATGAAAAGGAATGGAGTGAAATAGAATTGAAAGTAATAGAATGGGGTAAAACGGGATAGAATAGAATAGAATAGAATAGAATAGAATAGAATAGAATAGAATAGAATAGAATAGAATAGAATAGAATAGAATAGAATTAGAGTAGACCGGGGGTAAATAATATTTGGTGAAATGTTTACTTTGGTTGTATATATCGGTGGTGTGTGTGTGAGAGTGTGTGTGTGTGTGTGTGTGTGTGTGTGTGTGTGTGGTCTTAATATGAACTGTACTTCTCATTATAAGTTGTAGTAAAAAATGTCTGAATCTGAAAAATACAATGAAAGAGACCTAACTGAAACAATTCTGTTCTTCCTTGTTGCCTACATAAGTCAAACAACTCTGGCTAATTTTCTTCCTCTACTAAATAAAGGAAAAAAAGGAATGGACCCGGTGCTTGAAAATGTGAATTCTTCATAAAAACATCCAATTTGGTTTGGTCAATTGTTTCATTTTCTTCCTCTACTAAATATTATGATAGATGAAAGTAAGAATTTGAATCTGTTTCAAAACCTGAATATATATTTTTTATCACCCTGTAGGATCACTACCATTATAAATCATATAGGTCTGAAACTTATTTTATGTGGCAGTTTTTAGATTGTCTTTATATCCTAATCATACAGTATATAGATTATTGGTTATTTAGGATGGTGTAGGAATGTGGGCTGGGGTGCAGGAGACAGTTGTGATTGTTCCACAAGGCAGAAGACTGAATAATACTGACATAGTTGTGAGCTGTCAAGTTTTGTCGATTTGATTGTAAGTAGTAAGCAGACTGTTAGTCTTCAAATATTTCCTGCCTCCTAGTATTCATAACCTTATGCAATCCCATCCCCTTTAGTAACTTAATTCTCACTAATAGAATGTAGCAACATTGACGGATGTTCACTTCTATATTAGAAAACACTGTGATACTTGTCTTCCTAGCAGATTCTCAGTATTGCCATCTCAGCTTTCACAATGTGATGAAGAGGTTTGCCATGTGGAAGACGTCCACATGGGATGGTCTCTAGCCAACAGCCAGCAGGGAACTGAGGTCCCCCATTTTCCCAGGAATAGCTTTACAGGAACTGAATGCTGCCAATAACCAAGTGAGCTCAGAAGTAGATAATTCTCCAGTTGAACATTCAGATGACACCCTAGCTCTTGCCAATAACTCGATTGCAGTCTTTTGAGGGGTTCTTGAGGAGAAGACCCATTTATGCCATATTCTTGATTGCAGAAATTTTGAGTTAATAAAAGTGTTTTGTCTTAAGCAGCTAATCTGGGGGTTAATTTGCTACACACAGCCATTGATAACTAATGCATTGGTATATGCTCTCATTCTTAAACATGGGACATTGGCGTTGTCTGGAAATATTTTTGCTTTCCACAATTTGAGGGGTGCTATGGAAATCCAGTGGGTAGAGACCAAAGATGCTACTGAACATTCTACAATGCACAGGACAGCCTCCCAACACCAAAGACTTTTCTGACCCAAAATGTCAATAGTGCTGAAGTTGAGAGGCCCTGGTCTACAGCAGATTACAGTATAATTAGACCATAGATTTTAGATCTCATATTCCACACATTACTTTAAATATCTAGAACCTAAAGGGAAATTACTCCTAAATATTTTCCTGAAAATCTTGTAAAATCAATGGCATTTCAGTCATTTTTTTTTAAGAATCACAGTTTCTTTTTCTTTAGAAATGTCCCAGAAAGAAAATGATAAAATTTGTCTCCACCAAAATACTTTATATTCTTAGATATTTGTTTATTATTCTTAGACATTCTTAAACATATAATCTAGAAGTTGATAATTAAATATCCAAATGAGCTAGAAAAACTTTACATATTCATCTCACGGTGGTATGCCTGAAGAGCCAAATTCATCTTTCTCTATATTTGGTAAGTTATGCTCCCCTTCAGGCAAAAACTCATTATGCCAACTTAAATCTTACACTGAAATAGTTGACATACAATGAAAGGAGAGCCTAAAATCCTGGTGGGTGTGTCTGTAACTTCCCACACTCAAACTAAAGTGCTTCATGAATAAATCAACAGAGTCGTCAGAAAAGAAGGCTTACATTTTTCTACAAATGGAACTGTAACCAACTAGTACACAATGTGAATATCCAGTATGTTTCATTTACGACCCAATGTGTCAGAGAAACAGCATAGTTTGTTTTGCACGCAATCGATATATTTCTGGTACATAAAAAAGACCCAAATGGTAAGGAAATAAATACTGAAATGATTGTGCTTCTACTTTATTCAGAGCAATAACAAAATTACCATTTTTTTTAACGAAATGAGAATGACAGCTCCTCACACTAAAGCTATGAAATATCACATTCAATTACCATAAGCACACAGTCTCACGTATCCACATTCGAATCATCATCACAGAATGAGCTATGTGACCCCTTAGTCTTGACTGCACACCTAGCACTTCACTTTTGCTTACACAGACCAGGGGATACAGGTAAAAGATACTGTTGCCAGGGTTTGTTACTCTTCAAGCTCAGTCTTGTCCTAAACTTAATTAAACTAAAGAGAGCTGAAAGGCTGATTCAAGTCCACATTGTGGTTTTGTTTTGACCATGATCATGAGAAATTGTGACCGAACCACATAGAATTGAAAGGAGGTTGACATGTACAACATGCAGGGTGAAAGATATTGGCTCAATATCATCCCTTCTGATTACTACTCAAAATTCCAATGGCTCCTACTTCATATAAATTTTTTTAGTGTCTGTTCAGGTCCTCTGCCTATTAAATATATGTACTTTTGGCATTCAATATTATTTTATATTAGTTTCAGGTGTACAACATAGTAGTTATACATTTGTATAATTTACAAAGTGATCTAATACCAATAAGTCTAGTACTACCTGGTTCCATAGTTCTTAAAATATTACTGACTATATTCCCTATGCTGTACTTTACATCCCCACGACTATTTTGTAGCTACAAATTGTACTTCTTAATCCCTTCACATTTTTCCCCCAGCCCCCCCATCTCCTTCCCATCTGACAACTATCAGGTTGTTTTCTGTTTTCTATGAGACTGTTTCTCGTTTGTTTCTTCATTTATTTTGTTCTTTAGGTTCCACATATAAGTGAGATCATATGGTATTTGTCTTTCTCTGTCTGACTTATTTCACTTAGCCTAATGCTCTCTAGATCTGTCCATGTTGTTGCAAATTGTACTGTACCCATTTTTAAACTGGAATGTTTTTTGTTTTGTTTTGTTTTGAATTGTATAATTCTTTACATATTTTGGATATTAACCATTTATCAGAAGTGGTGTCCGCAAATATTTTCTCCCATTTGTTTGGCTGCCTTTTTGTTTTGTTAATGGTTTCTTTTGCTGTACAGACCTTTTCAGTTTGATATAGTCCCATTCATTTATTTTTGTTTTTACTTCCCTTGCCTCTGAGGTCAAAATCCTCTCTAAGATCAAGGTCTTCAAGTTTAAGTATAGTACCTATGTTTTCTTCTATGTATTTTATTTTTTTAGGTGTTATATTTATGTCTTTGTTCCATTTTGAGTTTATTGTTGTGTATGGTGACAGACAGCAGTCTAGTTTCATTCTTTTGCATGTGACTTTCCAATTTTCCAGCATTTACTGAAGAGGCTTTCTTTGCTCCATTGTATGTTTTTGGCTCCTAGGTCAAAAATTATTTGCCCATATCTATGTGGGTTTATTTCTGGGCTCTGAATTCTGTTCCATTGGTATATGTGTCTGTTTTTTTTTTTTCCCAATGCCATTTTTATTGTCACTTTGCAGTATAATTTGAAGTCAAGGAGTGTAATGCCTCATTTTGTTCTTTTTTCTCGGGATTGTTTTGGCTATGAGGGGTCTTTTGTGGTTTCATACAAATATCATGATTTTTTGTTGTTGTTGTTCTACTTCTTTAAAAATGCCATTTGGGATTTTGATAGGGATTATATTTAAATTTGTATATTGCTTTGGGTAATATAGCTCCTTTAACTATGTTGATTTTTCCAATCCATGAACACAGAATATCTTTCCATTTGTTTATGTCTTCTTCAATTTTTTTAAATGAAATCTTGTAGTTTCCAGTGTATATGTCCTTCACATCATTTGTTAAGTTTATTCCTAGATATTTTATTCTTTTTGTTGCAGCTGAAGAAGGAATTATTTTTCATTTATTTTTCTGAAATTTCATTGTTAGTACATAGGAATACAATGGATTTTTGTACATTAATTTTTTATCCTGCTACTTTACTGTATTTGTTTATTGTTTCTAATAGTCGTTTGGTAGAGTTTTCTCCCAAGAAGGCATACAAATGGCCGACAGATATATAAAAAGATGCTCAACTTCACTGGTTATTAGGGAAGTACCAACCAAAACAACAATGAGATACCACCTCACACCTGCTAGAATGGCTATTACCAATGAGACAAGTAATAGGGAATGTTGGAGAGGTTGAGAGGATAAAGACACCCTCATATACTGCTGGTGGGAATGTAAATTGGTATAGTCATTATGGAAAACAGTATGGAGGTTCCTCAAAAAGTTAAGAATAGAATTACCATACAAGCCAGCAATCCCTCTTCTGGGTATCTACCTGAAAGTTTTGAAAAAATATTTCTTTGCAAAGATGTATGTGGTTTGCAGCATTATTCACAGTGGCGAAGACATAGAAACAACTGAAAATGTCCTTCAATAAATGACTGGATAAAGAAGACATGGTGCATATATCATGGAATACTACTCAGCCATAATTAAAAATGAAATACTGCCATTTGCGACAATAGGAATGGAACTTGGGAATATCATGCTAACAGAAGTAAGTCAGCCAGAAAAAGTCAAGCACCAAATGATTTCACTCATGTGGGGTATAAAACTGAAAGGAACAAATGAACAAACAAGACAAACAAACAGAAACACATAGACATCAGTATGATGGTTATCAGAGGGATAAGTGGGTGGGGGGATGTAGTAAACAGTAGAAGGGGTCAAATATATGGTGACAGAAAGAGATTTGACTTTAGGTGATGAACACACAATGTGATATATAAATGATATATTGTGGAATTGTGCACTTGAAACCTGTATTATTTTATTAACCATTGTCACCATAATAAATTTAATAAAATTTTAAAAAAATGGCATAAGGAAGAGATTACCAAGGAAGTTAGATTAGTGGTTAGGTTTGATGCTAGGGAAAGGGGGTGAATATTGATTTGGAGATGGCACAAGAGGGAGATTCTGGGGTTTTGCCAATGTTCAATTTCTGGACCATGGTGATGGTTTCATAAATATTTGCTTTGTGGTAACTCAAAAAAAAAAATTAGTGTCTGCCTTGCATTTAATAATTTCTCTCCAACTGCTTAAAAATATATATTTCTTGTACTTCCTATTCCTATTGTGAATTCTTTACTTCAGTCAAATTTAATCAGTGTATTTTCTCTTTCTTATGTCTGTGTCATAGCTCTTAGAATTCCCTCCATATGAACTAAGCTTTTCTCTTCCTGCACTAATTGCAACTGTCCTCAAAAGCCCAGTTAATATTTTACATCTTTAACGATGCCTTCTTAAATTTCCAACAAGAAGATAGTTCTTTCCTTCCTCTAAAATCACAAAATGTTTCAGTTCCCATTT
This sequence comes from Rhinolophus hipposideros, assembly GCF_964194185.1. Taxonomy (NCBI): domain Eukaryota; kingdom Metazoa; phylum Chordata; class Mammalia; order Chiroptera; family Rhinolophidae; genus Rhinolophus; species Rhinolophus hipposideros. The sequence continues at coordinate 72,246,727 of NC_138047.1, read as the reverse complement.
TGTATTGAATTGCACGTCTGAATTATTTTTCCGTTTTTTCAATGCACAATGTTTACTATATTAAACACATGTAGTCACCAACCTAGACTCTAATGAAATGCAAGACACGTACTAAATTTGAAAATTCAGATCTTTGTTGCCCAATCGTTGAATCTGTATTTGTGATTTGACTTGTTTGCTCTGACTATTCCTAAGTGTATCACTTACTTTTTAGAAAAATAATATAAAACGTACAGATAACAGCACTGACATAATGAGCTAATTGACAGTGTTCTCTAGAAAGCTACTCAATATCTAAATCAAACTTTAGTCTGGCACTATCAAATAAACATACTCATCTTCCTTATTTCTTTCCTTGGTAGTGAGACAATCTAACTCATCTGAAAGACGTCTGAAAGTCTAAACTGTTGACTTGCCCTGGAATGAAACTTTATTTTCTAGGATAGGAAAGGCAATGTGGTTAGTGTGCAGTTGCTATAATGTGGGTGAAATACAATTAAATTTAATTAAACAGGCTTAATGACCAAAGTGTTAATAGAGTTCTAGTTTATAATACCTGGGCTTATTTGTGGGTTTTGCCTGATAAATTCATAGTACCTCCCAACAATATTCATTTGGCTTGACTATGCGGCTTGTCACAGAAGGAAGTTGAACGGTTCAGAGAGAAGAATAAACAATTCTCCTTCTTGTGTAACATGTTTATTTATGGCATATTTGGGTCATAATAAAACAGAAGAGTTAGGCAGATGACTGTCTATCGTGAAGAATAAGACCTGAAGGTGTTAAAAGTGAAATGAAAGGAAGAGAATATAAACACAGATTAGAGAATTATGCTTCCTCATTAACTCTCATTGCAATCCTTGTAAATGAAACTAAATATCCTGGCATGTTGAGAAGGATGAATGTATTCCATTACCAGGATTTACCTGATAATAAAATAAAAAAATATTCTGCTTTTTAGATTAAAATTTGGGTTAATTCTATTGTCTTGCCGTCATATCCTAATGACACCAGGAAATTAGTACTTACTAAAGACATCAATGTTATCTTCTGAGAATAAGTAGAAAGTCACAGACCTTTATAAACTGCAGTCCCAAGGATCTTGCGTCTACTTGTTTTGTGAATTTGCCTTTTACCATGAGGACTTTAAATATATGATTGTTTAAAGGGTATTTCACAGTAAATTTCCTTTTGTCTTCAGGAGAAGTATCGAATAAAAATGATAAAAAATAATGCGTTTTATTTATTTGGAGAACAACAGTTTCTGAAATACATAGCCCTTCACTTGAAAGAGTAACTCTGATCTAAATAAAATATATTCCAGTATTACTTTCACTTCTGGAAATTTAAATTGATAGGTGACTAGATAGAGGAGAAGCAGAGAGATGATTTTGTACTCGCTTCATATAATATTATATGTAGTAAAGGTACGTATATAATACTTAGAAAAGGAGATTTGGTTCTTGGGAAGCAGTTAGATGAAGAGGTTGGGAAACAAGCCTGAAAAAAAGGAGTCCAGAAGAAATACTAAAGAGGGAGCATGACACAACACAGCAATTTCCAAACAGTGGTTCCCCTGTCACCCTCACTACAATTAACTGGATTGCTTGATAAATATGTAAATTCCGGAGCCTCCTCAAAACACACTGGGTCAAAATCTTTTAGTGTTGGACAGAAGTGCCTGAATTTTTAATAGACACCTTTGGTGATTTGAGGCACATTAAAAATTGGGAACTATTGGGACAGATGGGTGGCTCAGTTGGTTAGAGCAAGAGCTCTGGGCAACAGGGTTGCTGGTTTGATTCCTGTATGGGCCAGGGAGCTGCGCCCTCCACAACTGGAGTGAAGACAATGAGCTGCCGCTGAGCTCCTGGGAGGCGGATGGCTCAGATGGTTGGAGCGTGTGCTCTCAACCACAAGGTTGCTGGTTCAATTCCCACAGAAGATGGTGGGCTGCGCCCCCTGCAACTAATATTGAAAAACTGGCAACTGGACTTGGAGGTGAGCTGCGCCCTCCACAATAAGATGGGAAGGACAACAGATTGACTTGGAGCTGATGGGAAAGACACACTGTTCTCCAATAAAGTTCTGGAAATACACACTGTTCCCCAATAAAGTTCTGTTCCGCTTCCCCAATAAAAAAATCTAAAAAATAAAAATAAAAAAATTGGGAAATGTTGCTAATGAAAACAGCACATTTTAAATGTTTTATAAGTATAATAAACACTGTTTTTAAAAGCATCTGGGCACTCATCTTTAGTACTTTCTCCATCTCTTCTTACCTTTTTAATTTAGTATTTCTTCTTCATGGTTCTCTGCAGACTGTCTTTGTCCGCTATATAGTCTGCCAGGTGGAGGATGATCACATTCCGAAGCCCATGTCTTTACATCTCTGTTCAAGAAAATCAGCCAAGTCTGACAGTACATTCACTGGCCCTCAATTCCAAATTTCTAGGGAAGGGATTCTCATTGGCTCCACTGGGACTAAGTGCACACCCTCTATCTAATAAGTTATGGCCAGACAATCAGGGCCATGAAATGGTTATGTGGTCTCATCCTAAGTACCTATGAATTCATGTATGTATGTATATATACATATATACATAAAGAAAATATTGACCATATACTATTTGACAGAGACACATACCACATCCAAACTAAAATAGTGAACAATTAGGAGTAAGGGAGAGATGTTCCCAAAGATGAACAAATCATTGCATTCTGGGCAGATAAAAACATGTCTGCCAAAAGCAGCAAAATAATGGTAAGAATCTAAGTGTCCAATGATAAAGTTTAGTTAAAAGGTAAGATACTTCCATGAGAAGAGAGAAGAGAGATAGAAGAGTAAAAATTCATTCCTTAAAGACTACATAGGTTGCAGGAAAAGTGCTCAAGTTAAATTGTTACGCTAAAAACACACACAAATTTTAAAAAGTCTATAAAAAGACCCTATTGAAAAATAAACACAAAACCAGGAAAGACATGAGGAGACAAATGAAAGCTGCATAGTGAATGCCACTGGATTTTGGGTGTTTCTCCTCTTCTTCTTTGAAACATTTCTGATTTTTATAAATTTCTACAAGAAATTAATAGTACTACTTTTAAAGTGGCAGAAAATAAAAGGACAGGCATTATTTGAAGCTTTTTGCTTATCGAGAATTTAAATATTAGATGTACTACCTTTAAGTCTAACAATAGCCTAAGAGGCAGTACCATCTGCATGTTTATGGAGCCACAGTCATTGAGTTGCTGAACACATCCTTTATTGATGTCCACCATGGGCGGAGCACATAACTTGCATTGTCTGCAAGGCACAGGCTAACCATTATGGCTGTCATCGAATAAACACTCCTCAGGATTCAATCTTTGAGATGTGGTGAACTCACACATGCCTTCTTCCTAAATCTACTTAGTATTTGGGTTGACATTAATATAAAAATCGTCTGCATCGAACGGAGCACACACACACAAACATGTCAATTAGAATGACCATTTATGGTTTTTGGTCATTTGTCATCCTCATATTCTTTCTATTTGGAGAAAATTTCAATATAGGTAGGAGGCATTATGCCATCTCCCACTACAACAGTAAAACAACATAAATATCAGGGGTGACAAAAATATGTGTAGAAGTGGACACTTTGGTCAATGTCACTCAAGCAATAATTTGCCATAATCAGAAGTGTCTGGACACTGATGGTAACCACTTTGAGCACCTCTTATGACTGCAAAAATCAAACGGGACTTGTATTCATCTTTTCTTACAGTCTATATTGAGTATTGCAATTTTAATACAGTTTTTCTTTCTTAAAATGTGTATACAATGTTTTGGCAACTTTTGTATTTTCTCTCCCACTCCAGAAATAACTATAAAACAGACTTGAGGCCTTAGTGTAGACATTTATGTATTCATTTCCAGGATTTTGATTTCTGTGATAATTATACAAATATGCAAGGACAGCAAAGAATTTTCAGTTGCTAATTTGGTTCTCAATTTGAGTGGCGGTTGAAGAGTGTGTCATGGGGACAGCACACTGTAATTGTAGTCAGACCTTAGCTCTGCCTCTCTTTTCTTGATCTATATGGTTAACTAGTTTTTCTGAGGATTCAGTCCAGTGGCTGAGAGGATTAATTTTATGTGTCAACTTCAGTGGTCATGGGGTGCCCAGATTAAAGACTGTTTCTGAGAATATCTGTGGAGGATATCTGTAGATGAAGTCAACATTTAAATAGGTGTTCTCAGCAAATGTGGGTGGGCATCATCCCCTCCATTGAGGACCTGAATAGAACCAAAGGCAGAAGAAGGAGGAATTTTTTCCTGCTTCATTGGAGTATTTTAGGTTTTATTTTAAAAATCCTAAAACAAATATATATGAAAATAAAAAAATTGAAAGGGAATAGAAGAAAAGGAGGGAGGAAGAAAGGAAAGAAGGAAAATGATAATGCGACGTATTTGACTAAAAGCCTTGAGATTAAGCTGAAACATTACTGTGTCCTGTGTAATTTTAGGCAAATTACTTGAGTTTTCTGAGCCTTAGTTTTCCTCACTTGAATACCAAAAATGATGCAATAATGTTTCTTTTCAGTCTGTTGGAAGAATTAGAAGAGATAATTTATGTAAAGCAGATAATAAAAATAAAAGCCTTGCACATGGTAAGGACTGAATAGATATTAGTTATTTCTCCTTTCCCTGACATTATCGCTGAGTAGATCTGATCCTGCTACATATGTCTCTCTATCTGATTAAGAGGAAAGGCTAAATTCTAAAACTTGTGCAAGAACTTGTTAACCTGACTCACAGAGACATCTGGATAACTGAACTTCATTTCAGCTCTATAACAATAAATTCAGGGAGATACTAGCTGAAGCTGTGTAAGCTTAGGGAGATTGAGAATGAAAGATGAGAAATTTGTTCAGCTCTATCTGTTGTCTGGATTATCCCTTAGCAATCATGCTGGGCATTGCATTATAGATGAGATGCACCTGGCCCAGGTACTGGGCTCTCCAGCATGGATCTAGGCAACACTGCATCCTGAACTTTTTTAGCTATATTGAGCTTGAAGGGGGAGAGTGAAGCTTCCAAGTTGTGATCTTTTTCTTTCATTCTTATTATCCACAAAAGTTGGTCTAGAGTTCAGGCCCTTTTGAGCAGACTGCAATACTGAAACCTTCATAAGTCATTATAGAATGTTGATGAACTACTATATATATATATATATATATATATATATATATATATATATATATATATATATATATATATATATACATACTATCCAGTGTTGAAGGAAAATTGTTTTCTTTATTATTTTGTCTCTCTTGCCCTTCCTAGTGATGCTCAAGGATATAGGAGGCCATTGGAATGGTCATAGAATGAGACCAGTAGCTCTAATCTTTTGTCTATCAGATGTCCCAACATCTCTAAACATATGATTTTTCCTCTGGCTACATAGATTAATTTAGAGCTGGGGATGTAATCTATAGAGATATTGAGATATTAGTCAGAATTTTGAAATACCATACCTTACTTTTTTACTCTGGACTTGACCCTGTAAGAATAATACCATGATACTTATGGCAACTATCTATCTACAAGAGGAGCTTGTAGTTAAGCCAAAATGGAGAGAAGAGTCAACAAATGGCAACAGACCTAGTCTAAACACTCACCGTATTTCCCTGAAAATAAGACCTAGCCAGACAATCAGCTCTAATGCGTCTTTTGGAGCAAAATTTAATATAAGTAAAATAAGACCCAGTCTTATTTTACAATACTATAAGACCGGGTATAATTATAATATAATATAATAATACCGGGTCTTATATTATTTTTCACTCCAAAAGACGTATCAGAGTTGATTGTCCGACTAGGTCTTATTTTCGGGGAAACACAGCATTAGCCATTCATATAATGCTACGATTGGCCAGATCTTTTCCTGGACTTTTTAGTTACGTAAGACAAGAAATTATCCATTTTCCTTTAGATACTTTTAGTGGGGTTTTCTGTAACTTTGAAATGAAAATGGGATATATGTCCTTCCTTAGAGAAGGCAGCAGCCAAAGGAGTTAGCCTGGTAGTTACAGGTAAGAATGCCTGATGAGGTTTATGGAGTCTTCCCAGTAGTACTGAATGATGTCCTAATTAATACCCATGTTCTCATTTAGAATTTACATATGTGTGCTCTCTTAGCGCATTCCATTCCTTGATCCTGCTCTGGGGCTTCATGTTGTTTTCTATAATCCCCAATCATTGCAGAGTTGGAAGTGGAGGTTTGTTGAATATAGACAGATAATTTGTTTCTAAATCAACAGTGTATGTAGGATTCTTTAGTGCTGTGCTCTGCTTGACATATTGAACTTTTTAGTATCATTAATTGCCTGGAGGTTCCCTGAACTTCCATCATTCGGAGACTATTGTTCTTTGGAGCATATGCTGATTATTTCCCAAAAGATAGAATGGCCTGAGGAAATCTCTGGGCATCTCTGAGTTGTAAGACTGAAGTGTATGACAAAGAGTTCTTGGCCTTCTATGATGCGTAAATATCCTAAATTTGTTACCGGTACATAAAATTTCTTGTACCTTGTATCTGTTCTTGTGTTTTGTAATTATTTGTTACATAAAATTTCTGGTACCATAATATGTTAAAAAATAAATGCTAAAATTCCTTTATAATACAAAAAACAATTATCTAAATGTAAACAAATAAAAATTTGAATTAAAAAATTAAAACAATTTTTTCCCCTGAAAGTGTGGGCCAAAAATGTGGGTGCACATTATACATGGGAGTGCACTATACATGGCAAAATATAGTACATGAGCTGCCTTCCAAGCAAAGGTGGAAATGTAACCAAATGTTTTGAGCCTGCACTACATGGACCATACTTTTAGTGTCCTATATCAGTTATCTCCCTACTTGTTAACTAGACGTTATATCAATCCCACGTGTTTTAACTCTGTGGTCACGGCAGCATACAATATCAATTTCTGTATCCATCAGGATAGGATATTCACATTTGCCCATTAAGATCTATACACTTGTCTTTACTATTTTGTTGTCTGAGGTGGGGGGGGGGATGCATGATGTTATTATTTGCATCAATGGATTCTTTTCTCTTCCAGCTTCCAACAGTGTTCATCAATAAAAGTCATTGGAAGGAGATTGGAGGTTAAAATGAAAGCAGTCTTAGGAAAATTACTCTCCTGGATTTTTCCCCTTCAGTTCATTACAGGTTGGCTGGATTATTCTACTGAAGGCTATAGTTACTGTCAGACCTTCTCCACCCTACTATACAGGTGCTAGTAATGAACTCTCCTTGTCTTTTTAGATCTAGTGGGAACATCTCTGCAATGTTTTAAGACCTGGAATACTACTTTATTCCTGATCAGTTTCCCTAACCTCCAAAGACCACATTTTGTAAGTATACCCTTCATTTATATCTCCTGAAACATCTGGTTTGGAGCACTTCATTTAAGGGCTCTGATTGATTAGACCGTATTTCAGCAGTACACAGTTCCCAGCTTAACATAGTAAAAGTCTGTGTCTTACGTGTCTTACGTAGGCTACCTCGCCCACATGTGTGAGCAAGGAGCTCTGTTTACTCTAATTACTCAGCATCAAAGGCTGTGGCCAGTGGAGCTGCAGGAAGAGCATACGATTACTCATGTGAGGGCCCATCCACTTCTGTCTGGGTATGACACCTTTCGCTTACCATTCTCACCTCAAAGGAGTAAAAGTACCACCCTAACATGCAAGTAAAAGAGGGAAACCTGGGAGAATTTAATACTTACTTTACAAAGAATTCAAAAGTGTTTTTTTTTTTATTTTTTTTTATTTTTTATTTTTATTTTTATTTTTATTTTTTAGTTTTATTTTATTTTATTTTTACATCCCTCACACCGTGAACCCCCCTCTCCCCATCCACCACCACCCCGACCTCACACCGAGCCATCACATTATACACATAAAATTATAGTTGGCATTCATTAATGTCCAGTCTCTGGTGTACAATGCCATGACCAGGCATCCACAGCATCCCTGAGGTGGTCTCCCAAACAGGACACATGTCCATCGGACACCCAACAAAATCCCCAAACACTATTGAATCCCCAAAGTAATTCTCAAAAAACCCTGAGGCCATCCTGTGGTCACCAGCCGCCCCCCAATCCCTTCACCCTTTCCCCCACCCCCAAACCCCTCCCCCCCGCCCATCTAACAACTCTGGATTTTTTTGTGTCCCCAAAACTGTTTCTGATTAGTTCATACACATATTCTTTTCTTTAGACTCCGCATATAAGTGAGATCATATGGTACTTGTCTTTCTCTTTCTGACTTATTTCACTTAACATAATGTTCTCTAGATCCATGTTGTTGCAAATGATAAGATTTCTTTTTTCTTTATGGCTGAAGCATGAAGTTATGATGAAATTAAAGCAATCATTAAAACTCATGTTAATGTCATACATTTACATAGTAGTAAGAATGATGACAGAGCATATAAAGAATATGAGTGTTTGTCCTAAAGCAATAGACCTGTTAGTGTCAGGGTGTTCCATATTTCCCCAAGCAGTAAAGTAGAAGTTGACAGACAAAAACAAAACAAAACAAAAGACCCGACAATTGAATTAGATTCAGGCCAGTTTATGAGCCTTCCAGGTCTGCTCAGCTCCACTTGAGCTCTGGGCCAGAGTTGGCCCTTAGCTCTGCTTTCCACATAGAGTACCCCAGTAATGCCTTTTACTCTTCCCATGGTCTGAAAGCCAAGCTCCATTCATTACTGCATTTACCTCATCTTCTAACCTTTCAAATGATCTTACCGCCCCAAGAGTGAGAGCAGGGCTTCAGCGAGAATTCTACTGCATCCTCATGGTATGAGATGAGCAGTTCCAGCTCTTTATTGTGACTCAACTGGATGTATGGAAGTGCCACATTGTCTAGCAGCTACCCAATGGGGCCAATTAGCAAAATGCAGAAGATACGGAGAGGAAATGTCATACGAAATGATCTTTGACCAAAGAAACACAAAAGACGGGAAACAGCACACTGAAAGATTGCTTTCCCTTTCTCTCCTGACAATTGTGAGATGGTGGTTTCATACAGCCTTTCTGCAGATATTCCACAAGGGTAATAAGCAACTGACCATATTTCCTTGTAAGCCTGGGCAGTGCAGCAACATATAACTTTGAACTTGCTTGCCCTTCTTACTGACTCACTTTCCTACTGCCTCTCTCAATACATTTTTTACACATAAGCTTTGCCTCAGGAAGTATTTGCTAAAGAACCCAGACTTAGAAAACTAGTACTAAGAATGTTTATAAAGAGAAGATCATAATGGAAAAATTTGGAGTTGGATATCCTATTGAAAGCAATAAAGACCCCACTCTTTGGGAGTGGGAGAGGGGGAAATCCCTGGAATGTAATAGCAGTGCCATTATTAAAATTTAAGCAGTAATTAATAGAATTTAGGTATATTTGGGTTTTTGTTCATCATTCTAATTTCAGTTTCCTGTTGACCTTTATTATACTTTTGCCTTGTTAGAGTTTCATTTATTTCCTCTGTGATTTATATTTTCATGTATGTCTATGAAATTCCTTGCTCATATATATTTTTTTATGACAGATACAGACTCTTTATTAAAAGATACAAGAAATGTTGGGACATTTAAAGATAAGGACCCATTTAATAACATTCCAAGAGAGAATGACAGTTTTTAACAGACGCATTCTAAAAAAATAGATTGAATTTTATTTTAAATTAGTTTTATCTTTATACTAGTTTTGCAGCTGCCATTTGAAATTTCTGACCCAAATCTAGCTAGTTTATTTCATCTGGACAGTCAGGTAAACATATTGATCCAGGTTTTCATAATAGGACACTTCTCATGCCAAACTCTGAATCAGGTCAGACTCACTTGTGAATCAAAGAAAAAGGAAGAGTGTTCTAGGGCAAATGAAGTTAACAGAAACTCTGACTTAAAATGGCTCAAACAAGTAGGGGTTATTCATCTCACATAAGTCTGGAGTAAGGCAGTTATTGGTGTTGGTTTACCTACCCAGGCCCTTCACATCTCCCTGTTGTGTCATCCTTACATGTTGGCTTGAGTCTACGTGTTTAATAGTTTGCTAGGGTTGCCATAACAAAGGCCCAGACTGGCTGGTGTAAAGAACAGAAATTTATTTTCTCACAGTTCTGGAAGCTTAAAGTCTGAGGTCAAAGTGTCTGCACAGTTGGTTTCATTCTGAGTCCTTTCTCCTTGGCTTTAGATGACCTTCTTCTCCCTGTGTCTCTACATGGTCTTCCCTCTTTGCACGTATGTCTCAATATCCCCTTCCTATAAGGACGCCAGTCATGTTAGATGGGGGCCTATCCCAATGACTTCATTTTAACTTCTTCTATAAAGATTCTGTCGCCAAATACAGTAACATTCTGAGGTACTGGAGGTTAGGACACAATCGTGTACATTTTAGTGAGGGAACACAATTTAGTCCATAATACCATTTGGTCTTAAGATGATTGCCACAGATCTACAACTCATTTTTACTATAAAAACAAAACCAAACAAAACAGAGAGAGAAACAAATGAAAGCTGTTACTGCATCCTCTTTTTAGAAGAAGAACAAAAGCTTCCCCTATCACCATCCCTTCTCATGTAATCGTTTCATTTACAGCTAGTTGGCCAGAACTTTGTCACACAGTCACTCCTAGCTACAAGCGAGGCTCGATAAGTGGCAGGGTTTTTCAGTATCTATAGTAAAGGGGAAAAGGAAAAGGAGGATTAAAAATGGGTCTTGGGCCACTTACTCTACAGTCTGTTCCAGAGGATGTTATACAACATTTACCAAATGTGTTTTTATTGACCCACTACTAATCACAGACACTGTGTCAAGCACTCAAGATATACGAGTGAACAAAATGCAGACCCTGTCAGAGAAAACCTAGTCATAGAAAATCATGAAAGGCTCCACAAAAGATACGGCTCCTATGCTTTTTTCATCATTAATATGAAAGTAATTTAATATGTACATTGTAGAGGTATTTTAAGCAGTGAGTAAATTGATAAGCCAGAAATGACAAGCACAAGGCTTGGCACAAAATAATTAAAATGTGTGTGTCCGTGTGTGTGTGTGTGTGTGTGTGTGTGTATACATATATACATATTTTTTAAAAATTTTTTTGGACATATTTACTATGTCCCAAAAGCAAATCCTTTGTACTTCTTAAAATGTTGGACACAATTTAAAAAGGTTCCCTTTTACTCAGGTATTCCTCACAATGATTAAAGGAGGTAGTTACTATCATTGTCCTCATTCTACACATGAAGAAATTGAGATACTGAAAAATGAAGAGATTTAGTCAAGGTCTTATAACTATTAAACGGCAAGGCTGGAATTTCAGTCTAGCCAGTTCAGCTCCAAAGATCATGCACTTAACTATGCTGTCATCAGGACTCTCCTGATTATACTCTGCCTCTGATATTTATTTCACATGGTGTTAGGAATGTATTTGTACTAAGAACAAGTACAATCTTTCCTGATGTCTGAGTTTCTATCTCTGGTAATTTCTCTACCTAGTAGATAAGTTTCTATCTACCTGCTACTACACTACTTTAAAAAAAAAATGTAGATGCTTGGGAGTAAGACCATAAAGCAATTATTTTCTACTGAATTGGCAAAAAATGGGGAAGCTCTATAAATTCCATCACTATGTAAAATGTCTTCGTTTTCCTAAGACTGACCTTTTTCTCCAACTCATGTTTTCTCTTCCTCTGGGGTAAACTATAAACTGAATATTGTTAATTTGGCATTCAGACAACTTGGAAAGCAAATTTTAAAAAACTGTTTTTTAGTTTTTCTGGGAAATGAAATATAGAGGTTCTGTTTTTATATAGTAACTATTTTTCTCATTTTGTTTATTTATTGTTTTGTTTTCATATTTTATTTTTATCCACGGTTAGCATGGTTTCTATTTAGTCCTTTGTTACAGAATATAATTAAAGGAAATGTATTCACTAACTATAATATGGTTTTTACTTTAATTTTTCAATGACACACATTTCAGGGTTAGTGAAGCCTCAATTTTGCTTTACTTTCTTCTGGCTGGGAAAAGAGCCCGTCAAAGTGTCATGTGCAACAATGGGATTTGAAGAGTGTATTGGAGAGCAAAAATTAAAAATAATAATAATAACAATTTGTCCTTACTTTCCATTTCTAGCATCAACTACTAAATGTCTACGTTATCACTGGCTGTTATTCATAGTCAAATTCTGTGCTTTGAGAAGTCAGCAAATCCACAATCCTGAAAATGCTGGTTATTTTAATGCAAATATGTATTGTGTATAAACAGCTATGATTCAAGAAACTCGACTTTTCTTTGGAGCCAAAGATAATGTTCACAAGTTTTTAATAAATTTTAGATCTTGCTGTGACCTACCACTCCTTCTTCCACAGTAATCTCTCTCATCGATATTTTACAAAACTGAATTTATTTTGTATTTCCAATTGACATAGAAAGTTTTCATGTCTCACTCAGCATTTATAAAATTTGTAATTATATGGAATGAATAAAGTAAAAAAAATGTATGCAGAATTATCAAGGTCCCTGATAATTCCTAATGATGTGTTCTTTTATTTTATTTATTATGATACAACTATTTCCATTTCACATTGATGCATGACACAATTCTTACGTTGCCTGTGATATGATTTCTATTATCATAAAGTATGATTTCCATTAAAATTGCAATTGATTCTGTATAATACCTACATTTTGAAAGAGATGTTCTTAGTGTTCTCTTGGCAATGCCTATTTATATTTTAAAGTCTGTATGGAATTAGCACTTGAAGCCAATTGAGTTTTATTACATTTTAATTTTCCCAATACTGTGATGGCATAAATTAACTAACCTCTGATGAGTTTCAGCCTTGCCATTAAGATCTGACCAAGAAAACCTTCATTGTGTTTCTGATGGTTACACAATTCTGGTTCTGCTTATCTTCAGCAATCAACCTTGGGTGTCTCATGTTTACTCTAAGTCTCAGCTTTCTCATCTTGAAAACAGTAATGGCTCTTTCTGGCATGGCTCTTTCACTGGATGGCTGTGCGGGGTGAATAACAAGGTCAGACTTGGTTTCTCTAAATGGATAACAAGGATTCCCAGGAAGAAAAAGTGATAATCAGGAGGCACAGAATTCTTAGAATAAAGATGGTGCATCTTCCAACAGCAAGGATTTCATTGAAAGATTTTGGGGAGAAAAATGAAGTAATTTAATATTAAAACCAATACAATATTGTGATAGCGTGGTACAGTGTCAGATGGTTGCTGGACTTATGGTGATCACTTCTTTAGCATAGGAAATATAATCAATAATGTGTTAATAACTCTGTACAGTGCTAGGTGGGTACTGTTGAATAACTATTTATAATGTACACCTAAAACTAACACAATATTGTATGATAGTTATATTTTAATAAAAATCTTTAAAAAATGCAAAAAAAAAATCCATAACACAACCAAAACAAATGTATTCTGGTATGGAATTTGAAACTTGCATGAATGTTTAAGAGAAAATATTCAAAAGTAGTAGTGAGGAAGGGTTTCTCCTGGCACTGAAATTCCCTTTAGTTACCTTCCTTTCTTTGTCTCTACCACCTACCCTCTTATCACACTTGTATTTTTACCTTTCTCTACTGTTAAGGTGACTTGACATGAGAAATAAACATATAAGTGTGCTTAAATATGCATAAAATGACATTCAAATATGACACATTATTATCCCCTTTGGTCTATCTAAAATAGTATACAGTATCTTGAAAATCCACATTTCTGCACTTTCCCACTTATTCAGCTTGCCATCTTCACTCTTGTGGATCGGCAACTGCCTTACAACTGATCTACTGTATCCATTCTGGTCTCTCTCAAAGTTATTCTCTAATCCTCATGTGAAATAGTGTTTTGAAACTCGAATACAATCATGATAGTTTGTCCCTTAAAATGCAGCTGTGACTTCCCATTTTTCTTGGGAAAAATAGAACTTTTCGTATGTCTTCTTCAGCTTTCCATAGCAAGTCGCACACTCCTCCAAGCTCTCCCTGTTCCTTTGTTCTCATCTCTTTCAGGCCTTAATCAGTTTAAGCTCGTTTGTCATGTGGCTGTTGCACATACTGTCCTCTCACTGAATGGATTTCCCTCCTTTCTTCATCTAGTGACTCCTCCTCTTGCTTGAGATCTTCCATGAGAAAGCAATCTTCCTAGATAAAACTTTTCCTGTCCACTCCAGGTAGGTAAAACTCCCATTATAAAGCCCATAGAACCTTATATGTTTCCTTTGTGGCATTTACTACAGTTGCAATCAAATATTATTTGTGCAAGTATCTAATTAAGGTTTATCTTTATTACTTGTCTGCTTAAGCTTCATCAATCTACATTGTTCCAAAGTTGCACATAATAAATCCTGCATATATGATTGATTGAATGAATAGAGAGTGAATACAACTGCACTTTTCACAATTTTCATCACTGTCATTTTCCTAAATATTTTATAGATAAAGACCTGGAAAATAGAGCTATAATATTCTCCTCCATTAGTAATATTACCGTATTGCATGTCTACTTTATGTAAAATTTTATTGCTGACATAGTGTTGGATGTATTGTAGAATGAAAATGAATTTTTATTAAAATGGATTGAACAATACAATTTATAGGGAAATGAAGAGCAGCTATATATTCGATTTTAATTTGCTCATTGAGGTGTGCTCTGATTGAGATAGAACTGTGTGCATCCCATTTAGAAAGAATATGTTACATTATCACCTAACTTCTATACACTATCATGGAGAAAGAAAAAAAAGACCCCTGATAGAATGTACTAATGATGTGGGAAATGTAGAAAACTTATTAGCATTTAATACCAGGTGTGTAATTGACTTTTTCAGAAACCTAGATACAGACATTTGAAAGCTGAATTGTCAAAGTGATAATTACTTATGTATTAAGCATTTATCACAGGCAAGAAATAGTGATAGGCATTGTGAGGATATCAATTTGAGTAAGAGGGTATCTCTGTCCTTCAGAAGGTTAAGATCCGAAAAGAGAAAATAAAATAGTTAGATTCCTGTAATAAATGCTGTAGTACATTATTATAGGCTGAATTTTATCCCTCCTCATCCCACCATCCCAATTCATATGTTGAGGTCCTAACCCATGCTACCTCAAAAGTTGACTGTTTTTGGAGATAGAGCCTATAAAGATGCAAACCAAGGTAAATTTAGTCTATAACAGTGGGTACTAATTCAATTGTGACAGGTGTCCTTGTAAGAAGTGGAGTCTAGGACAAAGACACACACAAAAGGAAGACCATGTGAAGACACAGGAGGGCGGACAGCCATCCACAGCCAAGGATGAAAGCCCTCAGAAGAAAATCACCCTGCCCATACCTTGATTTTGGACTTCTAGCTTTCAAAATTGTAAAGAAATATAGTGTTGTTTAGGTTACGTAGTATGTGGAACTTTGTTGTATGGTATCTCTACCTAACTAATGCATAGACTTATAATTAAAATGTTATAGGAGCACAGAGATGGAACAAAAGAACAGTTTTGCTAGAGGTAGTAATGGAGGGCACACCCTGCTTTCTTACTGAAGTTTGTATATGACTTTCGCAGCAAGATCGCATTCTTCTCTGTTTCCATGGATCACTCAGGCCTTGTATTTGAACTCCAATTTTGGTCAGCCACATCTTAAACCTTGTCACCCAGAGTCCTCTGTATTAGTTTCCTATGTCTGCTCTAATCAATTACCACACACTTAGTGGCTTTAAACAACACAAGTTTATTCTCTTACAGTTTTGGGGATTAGAAGTTCAAGATGGAACTAAAACTGAGGTGTTGACAGAGTTTGTTTCTTTTGACGACTCCTGAGGAGAATTTGGTCCTTTTCTGTTCTAGTTTCTAGAGGCTGCCTACAATCCTTGTCTCATGGTCTCTTCCTCATATCACTCCAACCGCTTACTTCCTTTGGCACGCCTCATACTATTGACTTGGATCTTCATGTTCCTCTTATAAGGACTCTATGGATTCCATTGCTCCACTTGGATAATACCAGATAATCTTTCCATCTCAAGATTCTTAACTTAGTCGCTTTTGCCATATAACATGTCCACAGATTCTGGGGATCATGATGTGGACATCTTTGGGGTCCTTTATTCTGCCTCTGTACCCTACCTAACAGATCTCTTACAGTCCAGTATCCTGCCCATTAAGCTCAGTTGTTTCTCTTCCACCATTCTTCCCCATTAAACCTGCTTATTAAACTCTAAGTAATACCCATTATTGGATCTTTTCATTTTTTAATGGTCATGTTTCTGTCATTAGTCCATGTTTACTGTAATTTGAACATCTGAACTACTCACTCCTCTGATCCTTCAATCCCCGACTTACTGTCAGTATGTTGCCCAGGTCTCGCCACGCCCCAAGATGGATCAGTCACCCACGGTCCCTTCTGACACATACTGCTGTTTCTACAGAGCAGAGAACCACAAAAACATGGTCTCCAATCTAACTCAGTCTATGATATGAGGGAAATTGTCTCTTTCCAGTTTCAAAATCTATTAAAATAAAATGACACAAAAACAAGAAAACTTTTTACCCTTTACCTGAAACATTCTTAATCCTCACCATTTCTCAGTAGATGCTCTCAGTTCTTATGTACATAAAATAATTGAGTCCATCAGTATAAAATAACTCAGTTTCTTGCTCCCTTATCCACAAAAT
The DNA here is from genome assembly GCF_964194185.1 of Rhinolophus hipposideros. Taxonomy (NCBI): domain Eukaryota; kingdom Metazoa; phylum Chordata; class Mammalia; order Chiroptera; family Rhinolophidae; genus Rhinolophus; species Rhinolophus hipposideros. The sequence continues at coordinate 72,229,963 of NC_138047.1, read as the reverse complement.
CCTACAATCCTACAAAGGTGTCTGGCACTTTTGTTTGTTTGTTTGTTTGCTTGAAATATAATTATTGAAATAAACTAAACTGCTCTTTAGCATTGGGAGTTAGAGAAAGTTGTGAAAATGACCAATCTCCAATTTCTTGAGAAAATGCTAGAAGCATATAGACTTGATGGTCCTAGTGCTGCTTAAACATCTTTCTTGGTACCCAGGTATCTACAGGGTAACTTCTACCCTTTTGGCTCAGTATGGCAATGTGTCCCAAATCTTCCACATGGCATATCATTTTGCACCTGCATCTCATGCTCTACCTACACTGCACTTCTCACTATTCTCTAGACATGCACCTCTGTACCATTGTACGCACTTGTCCAACTTTTTTTTTTCTGTCTGTAATGTTCTGATAGTATGTCCTATACTAGCAAACTTTGACTTCTCAACAATCTAAACCATATTCTTCCAGGGAAACCTTCCCTTACTATTCTAGGAAAAGTTAGTAGATTCTCCTCTTAACAACTAACTTAAGTACTACTTAGTACTACTGCTACTACTGTTAATATTACCAATACTACTATAAATAACATAATAATTACCTATCATATACTGACTAAATTTCTAAATCCCAGAGCATATATTATTTCTTTTGTATTCCTGTCACTCCTGAGTTTAAGTATAATATATAATCGCTTTTACAATTGTACATACTGAGGCGTAGGGTAGTTAAGTGTTTTGCCAAAGGTCACACAGCTCCAGGATTTGCATTCAGGTCTGATTCAAAGTTTTTACTAAATGCTATACTCCATTGGCTTCTTTGCAATTTGATCACATTTAATTGCAAAACTACATACGTGATACTATATACTACACACTCTGTAGAGGGCAAGCGATTTTGTGTAGCAATTTGTGTTATACTGATAAATTATTTTTATCCCTGTCTGATTGCCAAATTAATGTATTATTGAGAAGGAATCTGGGAAAAGCAGTTGCTGTTACTTAAAACCTATGCTTTCTTATGTAAATTGAAGTTTGTAAAAACTCACAAAAAGATGTGTAATCTGCACAATGGAATACTATTCTGCCATAAGAAAATATGAAATAATTCCACATGCGACAAGATCCATCTTGAGATTATAATACTATGTGAAATAAGTCAGACAGAAAAAAGTCAAGAACCACATGATTTCACTGATATGTGGTATATAAAACTGAAAACAACAAAGGAACAAGACAAACAAATGAAGAAACAAAAACTCATAGACACAGACAATATTTTTCTGGTTGCTAGAGGGTAAGGGAGGGGGGCATGGTAGATGAGGGTAAAGGGGATCAAATATATGGTGATGGAAGGAGAACTGACTCTGGGTGGTGAACACACAATGTGATATATAGATGATGTATTACAGAATTGTACACCTGAAACCTATGTAACTTTACTAACAATTGTCACCCCAATAAACTTAAAAAAAAAAGATGTGTAATCTACAATGTCGCTTATATATTCAAATTCCTAGTGAGCAGAAAAATGCTTCCATAAATGTTCACATTATATACTTTTTTGTGTGTAAATTATATAAATTTGACGAGTAATAGTTAAGATTACAAATTCTTGACTGGCTTCATTCTGATAAAAGGAATCTGGGAGAATTATAGCACTCAAAATTAGAATTATTTTTCCTGTTTTTTTATAATTTTTAACTTCTCATTAAACATCTGCCATTTAATATACAATGTACAGCACCATTCCAGGAGGCCTTCTCTGTATAGAAAATATTTCTAAGCAGCTTAAGTCTGACTGATGCTACTCCAGCAGGCTGCATTACTATACACTTAAGTTTAAAAAAAAATTCATCACCTTGCAAATTATCTTTTCATTTACAGCCCATAGAGGGGGCAACAAGAGATGGGCTGCTATCTTTCGACGGCTCCCAGAGGGATGCAGCCTACCAATTACATTCTAGCCCACAGCACTGCAGAACAGCAGACAATAAGGATACAGAGCACTTCATCTCCGCCAACAGACACCACCACTCAGCAAATCCTGGTGCAATTGGCTTTTTATGGATAACATTTCATGAAAGAGCCAGCATTTAAAATTTCCTAAAGCCAAGCCCACTGTGTATCTGTTTCAATCTATGACAGACTCAACTGAGGATCTATCCAAATAAAGTCTAAACCCACTGGCATTATTTTAGAAGTCATACATCAGATGCATAGCTCATCTCATCCTGAAAAGGAATGAATGGAAATACATAACTCCAGGCTTGGCTAGCTAAATAAATACTATGGAGTTTGAAACTATTACTGCCTTATTCATGCCCATAATTAAATTTTGAGAGTTTATATACCAGAAACCTTGAACAGCCTCCTAATGACCCCTGGAAGCCGTGTCTTTTAAACAGAATGTGCTGATGTACTATGACTACAAATCTGACCCATAGGTCTTCATGGTTTACTCTGAGGGTGGAACTGATAAAGTATTTGTCCTGATTCCTAAAATATTCTTCCTTATGTTCTGCGCTGAACGTAACGTGGTTCATTTTCATTAGGGGAAAGCACAGAGCTTCAGGCAGAACGTTCTACTGAGATGTTACAGAAAATGCATGCAGCACACACATTCGAGCACAAGCGGAGAGAACACACTTAGTACAGACACCCTTTCCTATGAATAAAGGGACTAGAAGCTCTGAAGGGCCACATTAATTGTTTACCTTTAGACAGCTATACTGTTTTGAAGCCGTTTATACGTACAACCAAAAGAAATGTGAAGTTAGGCAGCAGTAATAATGTTACTTCTCTCATAAATTTAGGCAAAGTATCTGAGCTAATTCCCAAGGGCTTTGTACTTACTTTTAAATTATTTCCCTTGTTATTCCCTCCAGATTGTGAGGCGTGAACGCATAGATGTTTCTAGCCATATAATCCACTCTTTGGGCAGCTGCTTGGACTATCCTGAGGACTGTATTAAGAGCGTTTAGAAAAGCATTAAAAAAATCGTGATTGTTAAGCATAAAAAGGAGAGTATGCATAAATTGGGAAAAGGTTATGAATTTTTATTACCGATTTCTCTGAACTCAATTTTTCAAACATATATGGAGTCAGCATGGCTGAGTAGAAGGAGCGCTAGACCAGAAGCACAGGGCTAAATAATCCCCTCCCGACTCTTGCATAAACCAGCTTTATGCCCTTATACAAGCACTTAACACCTTAGAGTTTGAACTAATGACCTTGCATATTCGGGTCAGATTTAATATTTTATTATTCCATTTTGCAGTTTTTTTCCCCCCCGCAGCATATCATCTATCTATTTACCTACCTACCTTCCTACCTACTTACCTACCTGTCTCATATTCAATTTTTCATGAAATATTTATTAAATAGAATGTTCATTTTTTTGTTTGTTTGTTTGGTTTCATTTTCTTTTCATTTGTTGTAGCATAGCAAAATCTACTGATGAGCTAAGTCATTTGGAAATGTGTGGTTAAAAGATTCTTGGCTGCCCACAAAAGTATTTCCAAAAATGTAATACACTGTGCCAAATTGAAACAATTATTTAAACATCATAAAGTGATACTGGGTAGAACAACTGTTTATAAATTTAATGAGCCTATCATGGCAGGAAGAGGAAATATTTACACAGTATATACAGAGGGGTGAGACACTGAAAAGATAAGAAATTATGGCACATTAGGAAAAAATATGCTTTTAGAGCTCAGGGGTTTATCTGCTTGAAAAGTAAATCTCTTATTATCCTTTCTCTTGTGTATTTTCTGAAGACATATTGTGCTGTGACTTGTATACATTGATAGACTAATAAGAGAAGAATATTTTTTTCATCCGTAGTATTTACTATTGAAATAAACATTCTAATTCCCATATCTCTACAAGTTCTTTTTTTTAAAAAAAAGACTGTAACAGAATATATACGTGTGTGTGTGTGTGTGTGTGTGTGTGTATCATAAGCAGTAACAGAAGGTGATTATTTGCTGTAATTTTTCTTCAGTTTCTCCACTTAATTAAAAATTTTTGAAATCAGCATTCAAATAATCACCTTCAGATCCCATGCTTTTAAAAAATAGTTTAGAAATGTGGAGTAAAAGTGCTGAGTAAAGCAGCCAGTGGGGAAAATGCTAAGTCTCTGAATATGAGCAGAAAGGGAAATGCTCCTAACAGTACTAATTGCTTGCACTCTGCAGTGGGAGGCTGTGAAGACAATCGTGTTACGAGCCCCGAGTTGAAGCAGCTCTGCTCTTGGGCACAGAACATTCTGTGTGTGCTTTGCCCCATGGACATACTCCCTATGTGGCCTTTTGAGAGTCTTTCCTTTTATTTCCATTGGGTGCATTCATAGTTTTCACCCGCAAATTGAAATTATTCTTCAGTAAAACATGGCTAAGAGAGACGATCCTCTCCTCCACCTTTGGAAAGGCCATCCTAAAATAAAGTCACATTTAAAGAAATAGAAGAAAGGGACATTAATTATATTATTAGTATTGAACAAACACTTCCTGAATGTTTACCATGAGGTAGATCCTATGTTCAGCTCTGGAGCTATGTCACATTCAATAAAAGAATGAACATAATTTTTGGACATTAAACCACAGAATTGTAAGGGTCTTTGTTGATAGGCCATTAAAACCCTGTAGTTCTCTTCCTTTTTGGGGTTCTTCTTTGATACAATATGCCAGGACCTTCACATACGTTACCCCTTCCAGGCATGTATTAAACATTCCATTATTAAGAAATAAAATTAAGACTCCATAATGCTAAACAATTTGCCTAACGTTACACCGTGGCTGACAGATTCTCAGGTGACTTCCTGTGCTCAGCACCTCCCGGTGTTCACACTCTTGTTTAATCCCTTTGCCTTGAGAATGAGTAGAGACTGTGACTTTTCCTTATCGAATACGGCAAACGTGGTGAGATGCCACTTCTGTGCTTATGTTTCATTATGTAAGACTGTCTTGCTAGTGGATTTCTGCTACAGACACCTTGCTAGCTTGCTGAAGGGAGCAGCCATGTTGGAGAAGCCCATGTGTCAAGAACAGTGGGTGACCTCTAGGAACTGAAGGCAGTCTCTAACAGTGGCCCCTGGTAACTGTCAGCAGAAGACCCCCCAAAACAAACAAACAAATTAAAAAACTAAGGTTCTCAGTCCTACAACCACAAGGAAATGATTTCTGCTAACAAACTGAAGGAGCATAATAAATATAGATGGTTCCCGCGTTGAGCTTCTGGATGAGAACACTGCTCTAGTCAAAACCTTGATTCTAGTCTTGTGAAACTATAATAGAGGACTCAGATGAGAAGTTCCCAGTTGCTGACCCACAGAATCCGTGAAGTAATAAATGTATATTTTTTAAGTTGGTGAGTTGTAGTTGTTTGTTATTATAGCAAGATATGACTAACACACATGTTATTTGAGATAGAGGCAGAAGTCGAATACAGATGTGCCTGACACCAAAAACAATTTTCGTCTTATAACGCCAATGTTCCCCACATATGGGTCCCAGGCTCCCTTCCATAATAATCATCTGTAGGTTTTATAAAATATATTCTTCTTTTGTGTTTCACAGCTGTACTATGAAACAGAATCTCTGAGAAAAAGGCCGAGGATATACACTGTTCACAAACTCCTGAAGTGATGCTCATGCATGTTAATGTTGAGAACATGTCACTATGCTTTGTTGCTTTCATAAGCTGGAGTGGTTCATTTTAATTACCTAAAATAGATATAAGAAAGCTTTTTCTTTCCTCTCTGAAAAAGTTGTTTTTGGAAGGCCTATTATTCCAAGGTTTTTACCACAATACAAGAAAGTTATCAACTGACAGTAGGGAAAGAATCGTGTCTTTTCAACTTAGTTTGTGTATTTTCAGTTACATTATTATGCAAAAATAAATACAATGTTTGTTATTTCATGGCTCACAATAAAATGGGGAAATAAAGAAACATGGGAGCTCTGATACCCTTCATAGATTAAAATTTTGTGAGTACATCTTGATAGCTTAAGAACTTTTCTAGTAATTCTCTTTTGAAAAGTTTCTAAGTGCTTATTTTAAATTACATTACATCTATGGGAAGGTCAAAATAACAGCTAAGTATTATGGGAGTCATATAAAGAAATATGTATGAAGTATTTACAAACCCCAAATAACCCACACCTGCATTGAAAATTAGCAATTACCAGATGACTCAAAAAGTTATCTTCCTTTTCAGAGATGACTACACACATTTCAAGCACAGATTCAAAGCTGCAAAGTCATTTGTCAATTTAAAGTGTCTGACAGATAAGCACTGTATCTGTAGTGTTAACCTCTGCTATATGTAACCAGTGGCTAATACAGAGCTTGATGCACACAGGTGCTCAATGAATATTTTCCAATGATTAACTAAAGTATAAAGCAGGCAAACTTAATATTGTTTAGTATTTTTCAAGACTTGGTCCTTTAAGACAATACTTCAAACCCCGAGTTAAAGATATACCAATATAGAGGGCCCCTCCATGCTATTTGGTATGGCCTAGGGTGGCTAGAGCACCTCAGCTGGTTATTACTGGACATAAGGAGCAGTGTCCATTTATATCACTGTGCCTATTACTACTTCCTACATGTGCCAGAGTTGGAGAGTTATGCACTAGGGTTGAATGACATAAAGGATGCAAAAAACAACTTTTACTAAAATTGTATTTTAATTTATGAGAAATATAGAATCTCACTGCTTTAATTTTGCTGGTCTGTTTGACTCCTGAGTGTAACCAGGTTTCCTAGAAGTATCACTGGAAACACATTGCATAACCCAGTAAATAAAATCATCCTACTTCCTGTGATTTGCAGTGAATCAAGTGTGACGTTAAATATTAAGGAAAACGAGGAGTAAGACTATAATATCATAATGTGGTAGTCTGTAAAAGAGCTCTTATTTCTTATCTCATAAAAGACTAAACTTATCTCAAAAGAGTGAAGAGTCTTATCCATGCCAGAACTTGTTTTTTTAAATCCTCTACTGATGCTCATTCTTTAATACTGGTTTCAAATGTTAAGCAGTACAAGTCTCAATGACTTTTGGAAATCAAGGAGAGATGTGGCAGGACTGTATTAGGCACTGAGGAAACAAAGAAAAACAATTCCTCAGGACTGATAAATTCCCAAGATAGTAAGGGAGATATACCTATAGATAAATAGACAGCTATAAGCAAAGAGGCCTTTGACACATCAAATAGATCCTCTTTAGAATCTCAGGTAAACATAAAATGTAACTCTTGTCTTTGTTTATCGTGAATGTTGGGTCTCTCTCTGTCTCTCTCCCTCTTTCTGTCTCTCTACACACATGAACACATCACCTCTCTCATAGTGGGACACTGACTACCCCTTTACCTTTGGGTATACAGGAAGACTTCCTGATTACTTTTGAAATTAGACCTGAATTAGTGACTTTGTTTATAGTGTGTCCTTCCCAAGGGGAAGCATTTGTTTGCCAGAACACAGATCACCAACAGTCTCTTTTCTAGCACCAATGATGATAGCATAAATTGATGTGAAAATGCTTTTAAGTAAAGCAGCCTGGAAGGCTGAGCCAACAGCTAGAGAAAAGCTGATGTGAAAGTATACTCAGAAGCATAGAGTATTGAATATGGCCAAGAAATACTTTCTTTGTGTAGCTGAGTCACTGATCATTTGGGGGCTATTTGTTACTAGGACATAACCTAGTCCATTCTGACTACAATACCTCCTAAGGATAGGTATTAATCCTCAGACATAATTGAATCTTAACTTGGAAGTATATAGAGAAACTATCCTATAATTTTCAATGCTGATTTCATCTCCAAATGAGAAAGAATTAAATTTTATTTAGGATAGTCCTGTTATATTTATATATTTTCTCATTGATTCCATTCCCTTTTGGCCCCACTCTCCACACACTCAATAAATTATCTTTTCAGGTACATTTAGAATAAGATAATTAAACATTTTATTTTTTCTAGCTTTATTCAGGGATAATTGGTAACTTACATTAATTTAAGGAGTACAATTATGTTAATCTGATATTTACAAATTACAAAATAATTACTACCATAGTATCAGCTACCACCTCCATCCCATCACATAGTTACTATTTCTTTCTTGTGGTGAGAACATTTGAGATTTACTCTTTTAGCAACATTCAAGTATATGACACAGTATTATTAGCTATAATCATCATGATGTACATTAAGTCCTCAAACTTATTAATCTTATAACTGAAAATTTGTACCCTTTGAGCAATATCTCCCAATTCCCCCCACCCTCCCCACCTGATAACGGAACATTTTAATTTTAAATGGCTTTTTAAGCTATAAAAACCCAGCCTGTACTTTGAAATTACCCCTTATTTATAAGAGATTTACTCAACTCCTAGAAGAATGTTAAATTTGTATTTTATAATGAGATGGGGGAATGATGATTGATATTTTTTCCAATCACCTGTATAAATTTGACAAAATTAGACAAATGATTACTGTAAGCTAAAATGTTCAAAATTTTAATACAGTATAAAGCAAAGAGTCATCAATATTGTCTCAATAGGGTAGGGACATTTTTAACGAGGTACTATTTAAATATGGCATTAAAGCAAAGGTAGACAGGGAAATCAGTAGGTAAAAATCTTTTATATATACATATTTATATATTTATGTATATATAGTGTTTGTGTATGTGTATAATACCAAGTATATACCATATATATTAACACTTACATACACACATATATCTATCATCTATCTGTCTATCTATCTATCTATCTATCTATCTATCTATCTATCTATCTATCATCTATCTATCTATCTATCATCTATCATCTATCTACATACCATGAAGCATGGTGAACACATAGCAACAACAAAAAGAACCAATGGACCACTTGTTTACTTAACAAGGAGGATAGGCTATTAAAGATGATACTGAATGAATAAAAAAAGAAACAATATGATTTATACCACAAATCACTACGGAAAAAAAACCCAAACACATGTGCACAAAACAACATGCAATTTACAAGAACATATATACTCCTATATATATATACTCCTATATATATATATCAAATATATGTATATATATATATCAAATATATATATATATATATATATATATATATATATCAAATGCATTAGAATGGTTATGTGTGGCAGAGAAATAACAAAAATAAATAAATTGGGCAGGAAGAAAACCTTCTAAAGAAAAGGGATGATGTATTATAGTACCATGAATGAAGATTTTGATTTACTCAGCCCTCATCTCTTAGCTACCCTGCCTCCCCATGATGTGAAAGATCTATGTTGTTTTGGTAAGCCTGTCTGGTCACATTTAGGAAATGGGATCCAAAATTAGTTGTGGAATGGGGCTGGTTGAAAGAGAGCCTAGAGAGGGCTTGGACAGTATAGGGAAGAGCTTACATTTCAGAACAAGAATAAAAAGGAACTAGGTTTGTTGAATAGGTTATGATGATGGGACCCACCAAAGGGCTGGAATGAAAAAACCTAAACTGAGAAGTATACTGTGGTACTAGACTCATCTTGTGTTAATCACTGTATATACTTAGGAAATTCTTGCTGTATCTGAAGGCAATGCTTCTCCACCTCACTGTTAGCAGCATGGAATCATAAGGAAGATACATGATTTTTTCTCTCTCTCTCTCTCTCTCTCTCTCTTTCTCTCTGTAAAGAAAATAATTAAATTCTTGGGCAGATGAAGGAAAAATTGTGAATAGTAAGGGGTAAGGAAAGATTTTCTTAGAGATAAAAATCTCTGAAACATGATAAAATTTGAAGAATAAATGGAAAAAAGAACTAAAACATTAAATTGAACACCAATATTTCTTTTGACCTATATAAATTTTTGCATTCATAATATTAACATCATTTGAATAAATTATGATTTCACGTTTTAAAGTTCAAATTGGAAATATTAATAGATGATATCCTAACCTCATTGGAAATATGCATCAAATACTTACATGCTTCAAATTACCTATTTAATTTCAAATTATCTATTGAAGTAGTGAACCATAGCATAATATGTTAATAGAGAATACTACTTCAGTATAAAATATTTCAATAGCACCAGAACATAAATAAACACTAATTTTTGTTCTTTTTCTGATAAAAGTGATGCTGCTTTTACCATATTTAATTTTTTTTCTTGGATTCTGGAAAGAATTCATCTCTAATTTATATCTTGTGCCTTAAATTCCATATTTCTTCAAGAAAAGAAAAAGCAAAGTGCAAACAGAAAACTATGATTTATTTCTACACCAAATCTAGGGAAATCCCATTACTATTTCTTTTGAAGCTTTGCATTTGAAAATAATGCAATATTTTATGATGTGTTATTAGTTTATATTTGCATTTATTTAATATAAATTGTCTACATTTTACATAAGGCATTAGTGCATTTGAATCATTTTTTGTTGTATAAGATTAGAAAAAACAGGGAATGATGTTAAGAGAAATATTCTACCCATTTCTTGAAATTTCACTTTGACAAAAAATATGTGATTTACTTGCTCATGAATTTTAAGGTTTATCTTACATGCATAATGATAATAAAATAATAATACATAATATTAATTGAGCTCAAGTACTTAGTACCTTCTAGGAATTGTTCTAAACCTTTGGCCCATATTAGATGATTTTTTTTTTTTACCACAATCTTATGAGATATTTACTATTAGGAAGAAATTGAGGCACAGAGAATTGAAGACTCTTGCCCAAGGTCATATGAGAGTTAATGTCTGAACTGTTTCAAATATGTGGTCTGTTTCCAGAATTCATATTCTTAAACATTTGCTGTTTTTGTTCTTCAGTGTGACAGTCATGGCTCTTGTTATGTAGCAGGAAGGAATCTATCTTGAATCATCTCATATTACTCTGCTGGACTTATTTAACTGCACAGTCAATATGTTCCTCAAATCTCTATCATGTATTCCTGTTCCTGTGGTGTTTATGTTGTCTTTCCTTACGTAATGTTTGTCCATTTTTTAATAGCCAGGTCAAAGGTGAAGTTCCCTGATTCCCCCCCGCCCCCTCCACCCTCCCCCCCCCCCAGTCTCGCAACCAGACTGGACTACTCCATCCCTCCTTCATGCTTCTGTGATCATCCAGCACTCAGCTTAAACCACTCATATATACCAACTCACATATTGTTTTCTACTTTGCCTTGTGGGTATGAGTACATATTTTTACCTAAATAATCTTACAGTGTTTGATGACAGGGCCTGTTTGTTTTTTATTTTTATTCAGAATCTAGTCTTATCTTTGAAAATATCTGTCTTAAATTACTGTATTAATAAATGGATAGATAAGTGATTTAAATGGAAAAAGAGATCAAGCAATGAAGTGAATCAATCTTGGAGAAGTAATTAAAGTGTTCACTGATGAGCCATACATTATTAGTTTTTTCAGCCCATGGGACTATTTTATAAATAAATTCTAAGTGACAGTTAAGAATTCATTCACTCGTAATGTGACCAGTGTACTTTTTACATTATAAGATTCTGAATGAAAGATGTACAAATAAGATATGACACCCTAATCCTTCATAAAAATTTCTGAAAAATGTAAAATGTATAACTAACAAAGTGTGATTTTTGAGTTTGGGCAGCCCATCTTCATAGTACCTATATTTCTCTTAAATATATTATGATTACTTGATCATATCATAGAAGCTATATGCTTTTCTGTATACATAGTGCATACTCTTAGATGGTAATTAGCAAACAAAATATTCATAAGAGGAAAAAATACACAAATAAGTAAAAAATAATGGATGATGAGAAAACTTCAAGAAATAACTAGAATATACGTCTGTTTAAATATTGATGTAGGAAAAAATATTTTTTGGTGAGAGAGCAAAGAAAGTTTATAGTTACTAAAAGGATTTTAGGCTTTTCCTGTTGTTAGAAACTGTTACAGTTCATGGAAATTGAGACAATATTTATGCCAAGAACAATGCACTAAACAGGCAGGAAAATATATCAACTGGGACTTGAAGTCAGGTTACCAGATTGGTTAAAAACAAACAAACAAACAAACAAACAAACAAACAAACAAACAAACAAACAAAAAAACAAAAAAACAAACAAACAAACAAACAAAACCCAGCATTATGAACTTGGAAAAAATATATAAAGCAAGTAGGGACCTCAAGAAATAACCTGGGAGGTTTTATTTATGCATACATTTGTTCCATCAATTTTTTCATCATTTATTCACAACATACTATGTTTTCAAAATCATGTGGAAAATGTAAGCATTTAACAACAGGACCAGAGTAATAATTTTCTAAACCTAGGTCAGGAACAGAGGAGTTAATGAATGTACCATGGTTTAAATTCAGTATTTATGTCTTACAAGCCAGATTAGTGGCTAGGAAGCCAAAGCTAATAAGCTGGGCTCAACTTTAAAATGGCAGACAAAGTCACTCACATGAAAAAGCAAAGAAAAAGGGAATAAACTCATAGCTGTAAAAAAATGTGATGAGGACTATGTGTGGGCAAGAGATTTCAATAACATTTTAGAAGATAGCAGATGAAAGTACTTCTGTTTCTGATAATAACAAATAATATATTTTTATTTTAACTCTTCCACTATAAACAGCTGGTAACACATAAAATACATACTAAAAATCTTCTTAAAAGTCTTAATGAACTGGTAAGACAGAAAGACATATTCAGATTTAGAAAAATAAATAAATAAAAGTGAGTGTAAAAACAAAAACAGATGATGAAGCACTTTAAGCATTGAAGTTTAAAGTCATTTACTAAATGCCTTTAAATTCCTGCTTGAAGTGAGAAATCTTAACAGGAAATCTCCCATAAACCTGGTATCATTAATGTAAGCATGAACTAGAACTCCCTCCATAACCATGAACTTAGGGGGATAAAAAAGTGTTATCTTGAATATTAGCACTGAATGGAGGGCTAAAACATTCTTTCCTGAGAAAACATAACCTAAAGTTGGCTCTTTTACAGATTCATACTACCTGGGTGATTAAAAAATAAATAAATAAAACAAACAAACAAACAAAATCTCAAGATAGACATTTATATTAAAATGTTTCCAGAATATAATGTAAACAAAATCATCTCTAGTGAAATCCACTCTCATTTCAGATAATTCCCATAGAAGTCCATAGAAAAATCACAATATAATAACATAATTACAAGGGAAATGAGAAACTCATAATAAAATATTAACCAAAATTCACACAGGAGAAAATACCAGAAATAATAACCAGAAAAAACTGACAATAGAACTAACAGCTAGGAGATATAATAACTGGAGTTACTGAGCATGACATGAATGTAAAATATATATTTTAACACATCTTAAAAATAAAGACCAAGCAGATTTAAAAAGGAGAAAAAGTGAAATAAGAGTAATTAAGTAAAAGCAAAATTTTAAGGTGGCGGAGTAAATAAACACTGTGCCTGAGTCTTTCCATGAACACATTAAAATTACAACTAAGTTACAGAACAGTCAACCTGGAGAACCATCTGAAGTCTAGCCATACAGAAGTCCTATGACTAAAAACATAAAAAAGCCACAAGACTGGTAGGAAGCTGGAAACACAAAAAGGCCACAAACTTTCGTGTAGCGGTTCAAAACCAGTAGGGATTTCTAGGCCCCAGAGAATTCCCACAGAGGAGTCAAGGATCCCAGATCCTCCCCCCACAACAGGCACCCCAGCCTGGAGTATTGGTGCCAGGAAGAGGAGCCCCCACAACATCCGGCTATAAAAAAATAGCGAGGATTCCAACCATTCCAGTGGGACGGAAGGCTGTGGAAAACCCAGACGATCTAAAACAGTTTGCCCACAGACTCACTCGCTTGCATGCACTCACCTTGAGCTCCAGCGGAGGGACAGTGACTCAGAAGGCATTGGAGACATACGAGGAGACAGACTGAGGTGTGTGGCTTCAAGGCGGAAGACTGGAGGGCAGTCAACATTTTCCCTGTGTGAGGTCCCTCTCCCATGCAGCCAGCAGGTTGGCGCCATCTTGCCTATGTTGAGCACACCCTCACCAGAACTAAATCTAAACCTGATTGGCCTGATGAGCTCTGCTGATCCAACCTGCTGACTCACTGAGACCCCGCCCCACCCAACTCTCTGAACACGGGAGGTGCTTTCTCCCCAGCAGGCACCCCATCCACACTTCACTCTTTCTTAGAAAACTGTCAGTGTCTGACAGGCCCATGCAGGTGGCAGTTGGCCTTAGTATTCTCTGGGACTTTTGCTGAGTAGCTCCAGGCTCAATAATAGCATCAAACCAGAATTTACATTAACCTGGTGATCACAACTCTGCTCACTCTAGTGATTCCCTGAGACTCTGCCTCACCCAAGTTGCACACTGCACTAGACACTATCAGCAGATGAACATTAAGGGAGCCAGCAGGTGGTAGCAGGCCTTGGGGAGTCCTGGCTTTCTGTGGTGCTATCCCAGGCCTAATTCTGGTTGGCAGATGTCCTTGGTTCATAGCATGGCCTCTCCTATGCATCTCCAGGTTTAGCACAGGCAGCACATAACTGCAGATGACATTGTAGCTCCTACCAGCTAGTCCGCAGCCAGTCACAGGGAGTGGGTGACCTAGGCCTGCTCTGGAACTTCTCCCAAGATTGCCCAGAAACCACATACTTGGAGGTTGGCTTCAGATCACAGCAGAACACTGCCCAATTAGCTCCACAAGCAGCACATGTGATTAAAAGCAAGAGCCTACAAGCAATACTTCTCTACCTGGCAGGCTATAATTTAAAATTGAAGGAAAGATAAAGAGCTTCCCAGACAAGAAAAAGCTAGTGGAGTTCATCACCACAAAACCAATATTGCAAGGAATGTTAGGAGGACTCTTTTAAGGTGAAAAAAGAAATCAAAATTATGAATACTAATATGGCAATACCTACATATCTATCAACAATTACTTTCAATGTAAGTGGATTAAACTCTCTAGTCAAAAGATATAGTGCACCTGAAACTGATAAAAAGAAAAAAAAAGATATAGTGTGGATGAAGGGATAAGAAAATAAAATACTTAGATATGCTGCCTACAAGAGACTCACTTCAGATTGAAAGCACACACAGACAGAAAGTAAAGGAATGGAAAAAGGTATTTCATGAAAATTGAAACAAACGAAAAAAGAAACATAAAAAGCTGAGGTAGCAATATTTATAGCAGACAAATAGACTTTAAAACAAAGGCTATAACAAGAGACAAAGAAAGACCCAATAATCCCACTTCTGGGTATTTATCTAAAGAAATCCAAAATATTCCTTCGAGGGGACATGAGCATCCATTCAAAATAGGTGGAAAATAAAAGTGAATAGAAGAAAACACAAATGCAAATGAGTTCAGGATGAAAAACAAAACAAAAAACAAAAAAAAGCAAAGTAACGTATATGACAATGAAAAAAGAAAGCACAAAATAAACTGTAGAAATATCCAAATTTATCAATAATTGTAATAAATATAAGTAGATTAAATACACCAGTTCATACCCAGAGATCATTTAAAAAAATGAATTTTCAAAATCAACTATATGTTTCTGTATTTCTTCCAATTTTTCAATTTCCCTGTATCTATGCCCTTTACAATATGACTTTTGTCATTTCTTCTAGTAGAGATGGAGTTTACTCACCTTGATTTCTGGCTTGCCTACAACTTGATTTAACCAAGGAAATTTGGACAGAAGTACCAATGCAGAGCTTAGACCTTAAGAAGTGGTGTGTATTTCTGTACCCCTCTGTGACTCTGCCACTGCTTGAGAAGAACATGCCTTATTTATTTTTTATTTTTAAACTTTCATTGTTCATTTATTTGAACTCTCAGTGATTTTTTTTTTTATTATTAGTTTCAGGTGTACAAAACAATGTAATAGTTAGACATTAAGTCCCTCACAAAGTGATAACTCCCCTCCCCCAATCTACTACCCCTCTGACATCATATATAGCTGTTAAAGTTCCACTGACTCTATTCCTTATGCTGTACTCCACATTCTGTGATTATATATCATATATATCTATATATGTATTTATATACCTATAGATAGATTTATAGATCTATCTATCTAGCTATCTATCTATCTATATATATTAAATTATATTTGACATTCATTATTATTCACCTTCAGCTTCAGGTGTACAGTGCACTCATCAAGCACCTATACTGTCCATGAAGTGGTCTCCCTAATAAGACAAGTGTCCATCAAAAAAAAAAAAAAAAAAAGAACCTGCCTTAAATAATCAAAGGTATAGGAAAAAAATTGTAAAAGAGGATTCAGTTCAAACAGAAACCAATTAATTATTCAAAAACAAACATATGGTCCAGCTTGAGATCAGAAGGTACAGAGGAAAGTAATGAGAAGTGAGGCAACAACAAAAAAGAACTAATTGAAAGTCTGTCAAATGAATATCTGTACAAATTGGCACATTCTAACCCATTCTTTACTCCTTCACCTCATTCTCATGTACTCGGCTTTTAACTCCAGGTAAAAATCAACCTACCAACTATACAGAAAAAAAAAAAAAAAAAAAAGAAAAGAAAGAAAAAGAAATCCACCACCACCACTACCAGCACCAGCAACAACAAAATACAGCAAAATCAACAATAAATAAGAAATAGAAAGAACTACCTGGAGAATGGTTTCTCAGACCAGACCACTTACTTCTTAATCAGTATTAATAGTCAAGCCATGTCAACTGACACAAAATTACCTCTCAACATTCCTATTTATGGTAGAGACCTGGTTGGAAACAGGCATATATAAGCAGGAGGAGGTAGATTTATTCATGTAGGAGTTCAGGAAAATCACAACAGCTACCTGAAAAAAACAAAACAATCAACCCACAGGAATCAGAAGTATAAAGAACACCAAAAACATGTAATATAGAGAAGGTAGATAAATGTTAGAAGTGACTGGAGAAAAAGAAACATGCGTTAAGAAAACACAAGCTATTAAACCACATGGGATGGTATGTAAAGTCCTATATATTTTGACAGTGATTGTATTTTTTTAAAATTCTACTCCCAAACATTTTTCTACTCCTTCACTCACCTCTCAGTAGACTGATCTGTCTGCTTGGTTTTGGAAATGAAAAATATGCTTTACAAATTTACAATAAATCTAAAGAAGTAAAAACAATACAAAAAAGAACCTGCACAAGATTTAAATAAGTTATGGAAAAGAATATAAAAGATACCATCCTTGACAATGTAAAATTAAAGATTTAGTTGACAGAGTTCAATGACTATATGTGTATGATGCAAAATATCTATTCTACTTAACAACTGTCATCATTCCAAACAGATAATATCATTTATGGGAGCAAACTACTATATTAAGAGAGGAAATTATTTTTACATAAAATTATATAGATTGTCTATTTATGTGCTATATTTCCCATATATATTTTGTTATACTTTGGTATTTTTTTATCTTTAATGAAAATTCAGTGCAATTTTAAAAGGATTAAAAACATGGACAGTGTTACTTGTGGTTACTTCTGAAGGAGGACATAAACATGGGTGATTTTATGTGGTTTTTGCTCATCCGCATTTCCTAAATCTCCTGGTGTAATGTTAAATTACTGACAATAATACAGCACACTTTCTGCAGTCATTGCTATGAAAAACATTAAAACAATTGCACACACATGTGTGCATGTGCACACATTCACAAAAAATTCAAATACACAAAAACTCCTTCTCCAAACTTAGATGTCTGGACAACGTTTACCCAGCAGGATTTCAGAATATCTATGGAGTGGTGACTACACTGTGTGTTTCATTCTTTCCATTTTTGGGTGCTACTGGCTCTTACATTTAATCTATCTCAGTCCCTCCTTTGTTAATTCCATCATGGGTCAAATAATTTGTCTTTTTAGTTCTTGGATCTTCATATCAAGAGCTAAGTACCATACGAGTTGTATGTAAGAGGCACAAGACCTGTATAGACTGCAGAATCTTGTACTTTGATAACACTGCTGTAACTGGATGAGAATTTTGAGGGTCTTAAAATGGGAGATATAAACAATTTTGGTCAGGAGTTTAACTGTGGAATATCACTTACAAAATTAGTTACAAATTAATCTTTTTTATAACTACACACTATTTGCTATGTAACATTGCAGATTACACATCAAGCAATGGCATCTATTCCTCTACTCCTTGAATCTGGGCTGTCTTTGTCTTTGGAACAACAAAATGCAATATAAATCATACTGTGTGAATTTTAAGCCTTGCTTGCTTCTGTTCTCCCTCTGTGAAACCCAGAAATGGCTAGATGAAAAAAGTTCAGATGATATGCTGGATGATGCAAATAATGTGGCCCAGTTTTTCCTATTTCCACTACTGATAGCTACGTAACTATCAGACCTGTGACTGAAGCAATCAAAGATCAGAGAGCCCCCAGCCAACCTGATAACAATCCTCAGATGTATGAGCAAGCCAGGTAACCCAGAATGATAGAACAGCCCAGCTGACCTGTAGACTTATGAGTAATAATAAATGGTTGATATTTAATCCACTAAATTTAGAAACTGTGTGTTACATAACGATAGTTAATTAATATAATGATTCAAGGGTTCAATTGCAATTAAAAATCACAACAGTGGAGAATCTGACAACTTGGAATAAAGAAATAATTTGTGTAGATGCACACGACTAATGAAAATAGAAGCAAAACATTATCGAGAGGAGTAATAAGAGTTGGATTCACTGGTCAAATGGTGATTGGTGACTAGAAAATATGATCCAGGATTCTATAGTTTTTTAGTTCTATTATTTTTCTTATGAAAAACAATTTCAATATTAATAGCAGAATAATAAATTGTTATTTATACATATGAACACTGGATGAATGAAGCTGTGAAGAATAATTAAGCAAAATTTTGGTTTTATCTTCTGTACTTCTCATACCCCTCACCTTCCTTGACCCAATTGGTTTTGGAGTAATAATACTATAATAATGGCTGCACTTACAATAGTATCCATTTTCCATAATATGTTTTCTCATCTCAAATTAATTCAAGGTAACAATTTTCTGATTAGAAGCATATAAACTGAATCATACTAGTTTATGCAGTGTGAAATGGAAGCTTGAAACATTGTGAATACAACATTGCTACATAACTAGCTATCAACCAGGTGAGAAAACAAACCAGTTTTACTGGGCTGTCTAGAAATATACTAGAAGTGAAGGAAAGGGCATGTTTTGCAGAAATTTGAATAAACCATACATAAATGAAGAAAAACAGAGGAGAACAGCCAAGAGATGTTTTGTACTCAGAACTGTGTAATGCATAAATAGATCTCTTGGCACCATCATGATCAAATTATCTATAGAAGTTAAAGGTTATGAAAAGAGAAATCATAACATTTCATAAAGTATCAACAAAATAGGGAAATGCTACATTTGCATCAGAAAGGACATACACCTTGCTGGACTTTGAGCAGGACAGAAGAAATGCATTTACATGAAAAATTGAAAGACACTTTGTCAATATGGGCAAAGTGATGTGGAAAACTGGAAAAAATTATCTGGATAATTGAGGCCAAATATGCTAATGAGGTAAAGAGCTCTTTACAATCTGATTTATCTACGTTAGCTGTCTACAGTTATTAAATTAACTGGACAATTATTTAAGTCTCCATTTTCCCAAGCTTGAATAGATTTTGGTATTGATTCCTTGCTTGTGAGTGAGAGCAGAAAAACCGTGGTGCATTATGGGCATTTCCATATTGGTTACAGATGGTACTCATTTTTAATCTAACTGTGTACTTAATTACAGTTTAAGAAATTGCTACATTACATTCAAATACTGGAATCATTAAAAAAATGGTATCATTTTAAAAATAAGTCTGTTAAATATAAATTTCCAATTTATTTATATTAAAACAATGTCCTAACACAGACCAAGCTGAGCTGCACTTAAATGGCTGCAAATCACTGGATAGTTTCCTAAGTCTTATAAATGCTTGATAAATCATGTAAGAGATAGCTCTGTTTCAAGTGACAATTTGACTGTAATATTTTGACTCAGTTAAAATAGCATCTATTCAATATTAATTTTATCTTTCTACTCAATCCAATTTTATTTTCTTTTGAAAATGATTATTTAGGGGCAAATGTAATATATGTAAGAGCCTATGACCTCTTTCGGTATGTGTAGGATAAGAATGAAGCAGACAACTACAATAGTATTCGGAAAGAATCACTTAATATGTTTCAATTTCAAGTATTTGTGTCACCAGTAACCACGAGGCATACATTTTATTCTAACCATTTGGTGATTAAAAATATATGGTGATGGAAGGAGAACTGACTTTGGTGGTAAGCACACAATGTGATATACAGATGATATAGAAATGCACACTTGAAACATATGTAATTTTACTAGCCAATGTCACCCCAATAAATTTCATTAAAAAATGAAAAAATATTTGTGCACTGAAACTAGAAGATAGAAGATATGTCTTAAGCACAAGTTAAAAAAGACCCTTGGACTTGGAAAATTCAACCAGACTGCAAAAGTTTCCTTCTAAGCCTGTTCAGACCATTAAGAAAGCAACATCAATACTTCCAAAGATTTCATGGTTTGACAGATGTTGCAAAACAAATGCATTCTTGAAGATTTCATCTCCAAAGATCTTTCAGCTAAGATATGGCCTATATAACTTACCATTAGAAAATACATAAATTGGAAAAATCTATCCAAAGCTTGTGAAGATAAATGCGCCCAGGGTTTTGCAACATTCAGTATTGATATTTTGGGCCAGATAATTGTTTGTTATGGGGGCCTGGCCTATGCATTGTAGGATATTTAGTAGTAGCATGTCAGATCTCTCCCTACTAAGTATCACTTTTACCCCAAATTGTGATAGATATTGTCTCCATATATTGACAAATGTCCCCTCAGGGGCAAGATAGATCCTGGTTGAGAATCACTGTCATGGAGGGTACATGTCTCAGCATCACTACATCTGCACAAGTACCCCAGTCTTTTTCCAATCAACTAAGAACATGTTTCTCACAGAGTTTGCAGTTTCTCAGCTTTGGCCCACTTGGAGGGTAGATATAGAGAGTAAAAGGGAAAATGCAGTTAACAGTGACTGCACTGTAAAGAAACTAACACCCTACAGGCAAAACATAAGTGATTAGCTTTTAAATTGTCTTAAGACCCCAAGAGACCTCCCAAGGATAACAAATGAAACTAACCCCAGACATGTGGGTTTACAGCTATTGTGTGAAAGAACCCCTTGTGCTGGCAGATCTCTGGCCAAATTGGGAATGTTATATGAGTTAGCCAGGGCTGTGCAAATAGAGTGGCTTCCCGCCCACACTTGGATTTTCCCCTCAAGATCAAAAGTCTGAGCTGCTGAATCCTTGAAAAGAAGTCACTAGAGACCTGTGCTAAATCGGAATAGAGTCATTAGGGATGCCTGATTTCCTTCAGTTTCTGTTATCTCTTGTGAGGACTGCAGCTTTTACCAATAAAACAAGTCTGTGAAAATCTCAAATGGTTTAAGTGTTGCTGTGATAATTCGCCTAAACACGATCATTTGTTTCCCTGCAACCAGTAAAATAAGTGCTTTTGTTTGAAAGTATCTGGCAGTGAAACGAGACTTTTTTTTTAAATTATTTTTTATAATCTGCTTTTGCTGTTAATATGCTAGTTGAAAATGTGTTATTATAAAACTAGCTTTGTTTTTAAGTTGTCTATATCAAACAATACTAATAAAGATATTTTTTTCCTAGCTGGTTAAATAAATGGAAAATGTCTGAAATATATAGAAAAAAAAAAAGAAATCCAATACAGGGTTTCTCAACCTCAGCAGTACATTTTGGATGGACAACAGTTGTCGGGGAAGCTGTCTTATGCACAATAGGATGTTTAACAGTATCCCTGGCCTCTACCCAGTGGATACCAGTAACATTACCACTCCCTTCTGTGCTCTACCCCTAATTCCACTTTCTCTGGTTGTAAAAAATGAAAAAAAAAAAAAAAACTTAAGACATTGTTAAATGTCCCTTATGGGAACAAAATTTCAGAAGTTAAAAACCACTGATCTATAAAAGTCCTGCTTTGAAATGGCGTAAGTCACTGGCAAATCTACAAAGCATTTAACAAATCTTTTGCCATAAAACAAAACAAAACAAAACAAAACAAAACACCTTAGGCCACAAAGATTTTCTTCTATTTTTTTCCTTAAATTGTTTATAATTTTACATTTGAAACTATGACACATATTTAATTAATTTTTACATAAGGTGTGAGGTTGGGTTTTTTTGTTGTTGTTTGTTTGTTTTACATTTAGACATCCAACAATTCCGCTTATTGACAGACTATCTTTTCTCCACTTAATTTTATTTACGTAAGAGTCTAATATCAATTGTTCATATTTGTGGGGATTTATTACTGGATTCTCTGTTCTGTTTCAACACACCTGGTGGCCAGCTTCAGATAGCACTGCCGAACTACTTACACAAATGACACACCCAAAGGGCAGACTGGGTAGACACCAGAGCTCTAGGAAAGCAAATCCTCCTCTGTAAGGTCAGCCCCTGCACAACAGCACCTCCACTGTAGTCACAGCCAGTCCTCACAACCAATTAGCCTGAGGGTCAATTCCTCCCACTGACTTGCAAAGAGCAACCAAGGCTCAAGAACAACAGGAGGGCACACACAACCCAAACGAGGGACACACCTGGAATACCCAGCTCAGGTGACCAGGGACACTGTGCCACTGGGCCCCACAGGACCCCTGCTATACAAGGCCACTCTACTCAGACCAGGAAGAATAGCAGCCCTACCTAATACACAGAAACAAACGCAGGAAGGCAGCCAAAGTGGGGAGGCAAAGAAACCTGTCCCAAATGAAAAAGAGAACAAATTTCCAGAAAAAAGAGCTAAACAAAATGGAGACAAGCAACCTATCAGATTCAGAGTGCAAAATACTGGTTATAAGGATGCTCAATGATTTCAGTGAGAACATCAACAAAGAGATAAGAAACATAAAAATGGAAATAGAAAACACACAAAAAAAATAAACCAGTCAGAAATGAGGAATACAAGAACTGCAATAAAGAATACATTAGAGGGAATTAACAGTAGATTTGATGAAACAGAGAATCAAATCAGCGATTTGGAAGATAAGGTAGCAGAAAACATTCAATCAGAACAGCAAAAAGAAAAAATGAATAAAAAAAAAATGAGGAGAGTTTAAGAGGCCTCTTGGACAACATCATGTGTATCAACATTCACATCATAAGGGTACCTGAGGAGAATAGAGAGAGCAAGGAGTTGAAAACCTATTTGAGGAAATAATGATGGACGATAGTAGTCAAGATAGTAATCCCCATCCTCTAAGGATCCCACTTTCATGGACACTGAGTAAGCCCCCTTTCCAGAGACTTATGCTGTTAATTACCATTGTACCACAAAAGAACAGAGAAAAGAAAGAGAAAACATTGGTGACTTCCCTTACTCTCCCTGAATATTATGATATCTCCTTCTTGCTCTTCAAGTTACACTAGTGGACATTTCCTGGAGCTCTCTCTCTGCATTGATTACCTCTTCCAGATTTCAGGATGCATTGAATTCGGGCTGGGAGACACATAAGGGAAAAATAATGGTAGACTCACCGATCGTTAACTGTACTTTGAATACTGGCCTTCTTCCTCAATCTTCTTATCATTATTTACTTTTCAAAGTCTGCAAATAGCTGTCCCATGCAACCCATTTTCAAGGTTGCAAGGCTGCATTCAATGAGTTATAGATAGTGGATTGTGTTTACTCAATCCTAGATGTAGAATTTTTACAGTCTTATTTTAAAGTATATGTTGTTGCTGTAATAGATATTTTTTCAAATCATGGATTTTTACAACAGTTGAAAGAACTTTCTACATCCTTATCTTTAACATATGCTTTAATTTGTATTAGTAAATTGTATTTTAGAAGAGAAACATAGAGAAGGGCACAACCTCTTTTAGTAAAAGACAAATGATTTTAAAAATTTCTGCACATTTTATAAACTAAAATTTAGATATTTAGGAGGACCCCTGCCTATATATAATGACGTGGTGTTGAGAATAACTGTCATCTTCTGTCAAAATAATAGCCATATTGGCTATTTTTTCCTGAGAAAACTGATGATTTTTTAGTGTACTATATGCTCAAATAATGGGACAGGCATTTTCACATATTATCAACCACTCAATTTAATGTAACTGTGCAGTGGATTTTGAATGCTCTTACTATTTTCATTTACACAAAAAAGAAAATGAGAATTTAAAGATTAAGAAATTTCCTTGAGTTACACAGTTTGAAAATGGCATGGTTTGGGTCTGACCCAAAGACTCCACACATATAATATGGAAAAGATTTTCTAACTATTTGAAAATTCCATTCAAGTGAGAAGGAGTTATGAAAATACAAATTAGAAAAGACTAAGACAGCAATAAACAGAAATAGTGAATAGGATTTTAGCATTAAAAGGACCAAGATAATAGGTAATAACTATCTTTTTGGTGTCTGTCAGAAGTCATTTTGTATTTTCTAAATATTTCTCTCAAAGTCAGTTAACAGTTTTACAACATTGGGAATTTAATGCAGTGCTCACAAGATTTATAAATAATAATTATAGAAATAATGCATGTTAAGAAGTTTTTAACTTCAAAAAATATTTTAAAAAACACTGTTAAAAATGTTGAAATTATAAACACTTATCACTTACCATATGTAGAAAAGAGACAGATCATGGACTGATAGACAAATGGGTATACAGAGAAATAAAGTTTGGGTTTGATAAACCCAAAGCTATTCAATTCAAATATATTTATTTAGTACTTAAATTGAGGGGACTGTAGGGAAGGAAAAATAATCATTTTTGGTGCTCTGATTGAGGCCCTGTAAATTAGACTAACAAAAGAAGGTTAATAAGAAAAAAAGTTTATTAATGTGTACAGCACACATACATGTGAAAGCTTTTAGTAATGAATAGTAATTCAAAGGGGTTAAAACTTGGGTTTATATAGCATTTTAACAAAAGAATAAGACTAAAGACATGGACTTTGAGCTTTTAGAGGCAGCAAATTGTGGGAAGGCAAATATACGGGGAAACTAATGGTACATAATGCCTAATTTTAGCAAGGTTTAAGTGGTGCCTTCTCTGGGCCAAGGGTCTAGAGTTTCCCTAGTGATTAACTTCTGTTTTTCCTGGAAGAGAAGGGAATGCATTTACAAATCTCTGTCCCGCTTTTAGGCAATTGGGGGAAGGCAGAGAGCTTTTCTTGAATCTCCTTCTCATTTGCCTTCAGCTCAAAATAATCCTTATGTCAAAGTAACATATTTTGGGGTGATATATTCTGCTAAATATTAAGAGTGTCGATGTAAGAATGTTCAAACATGTAGGAGATTTTTATAAAAATTCATTTGAGCCAAACAAAGGATATGACTGGAAAGCAAAAATCTCAATAGACTGAGAAAAAAATGCTTCCTAGAATGATTGTTTGCAGTTTCTTATTGGAATTAAGGAAGATTAAATGAAGGTGGGGAAAAGCATGGTGGGACTGGATTATAGGATAGTTAATAAGATTATGTGCTCCTTTGAGGGTGATTTCTCCTTATGAGAGGTCTGAAAAAGAGGCATTTCCAAGGTGTGTTAACCTAGGGGCATATAAACAATGGACAGGGCTTGCTTAAGGCAAAGCTAAACCTTTTGCTAAATAAGTTATATGCCAGGTGTATGACTACCCACCATGACCTGCCCACCTAGGAATTTATGATCAGATCACCCATGAGGTTACTTTCTGTAGACCCCTCTTTTGTCCACAAGAGTTTTGGAATTTTTTATTATTCATTTCAGGTATATAAAACAATATAATAGTTAGACATTTAAACCCCTCACAAAGTGATAACCCCCCTCCTGATTTTTCAGTTTTTTTTTCTTTTCTTTAGTCCAGGGTACCATTATGAAAAATTCCTTCTGAGATTTTTTATGAAAACTTAGCTAATGTTTGAAAATTTATTTTATTACTATCACACCCATACATTTGTGTTCATAGTTATAAATTATTTTTATACATTTGTAAAATACTCTAGTCTCCGTAGTAACCTATCCAGGGACATTTAAAGCTCAGTGGGTATAACTCAGCATTTCAAGGGACTTTCTATGCTATTCACAAGATTTTGTACTCTCTCAGTGATGTCTCTCTCAGTGTACTCTCTCAGTGATGTCTCTCTCAGTGTCTCTCTCAGTGATGTCTACTATTTGCTGAAAATCCAATGGGAAAGCATATCCAGTGCTGTGGGATAGAGAAGAATTGTCCCTGCCCTGATGGCAATTGCAACCTAATAATTTACATAATCACATAATGCGACTATAATCCAAAGTAATCAGTGCCTTAGAAGAGGAATAACAACAGCCTATGTGCTATTCAGAGTAGATGCTTTTTTTCCAAGAAGATTAAAGAAAACACTAGACTCAGTATTTCATTAATTTATTTTTTATTAAAGAATATTAAACACTTATTATGTATTTAGGCACCAAGGTACAGTAGTGGACAAGACAGAGAAGGGCCTTGTTTCATGGAGTTCACATTCTACTAGGCAAAGGAAGACAATAAACATTAAAATCATGACAGAATAATTTCAGGTAATGATGAATACTGTGAAAAACTAAGATGGACATATCCTATCTAGAGGGATAGCTGAGAGCAGTGTTTTATGAGAAGAAAAGATCTTTCAATTGAATAACTCTAAATAAAAAGTGTCTTTGAAGAGGTCATATATGAAGGATAAGAGAAGAAAGTAGCTTAGACTTGGAAGAAAAGAAAGAAAACAGTATTATAGGCCAAAGGTGGGAAGATGCTTAGATTTCTAAAAGGAAAACAGGATCATTAGAGGTAAAGGAGAGGACAGTAGAAACTGGACAGAGAAACGGGCCTATCACCAAAGGCATAGGAACTATGGTGAGGTGTTTGGACTTCATTTTGAGTGTTGCTGTCCTTGGATGTTTTCACTTATGTGTCTACACAGACACCCATGGCACATGTGTCTCAATCACCATTGCCTTAGCCCCACCCACATCTTTTTTCACGTATTCACTACACCTGTGTACCTGATTACTTTTGCTTACATTATATCTCCTTAGAGGGGGTCAAAAATAGTGGAGTATTTTAGAACTCAGGCTTTGGAATTAGATATACCTAGGTTCAAATTCTGTCTCTGATCCTGTTGGAAGCAAGCTAATTTGGGTTTTGGACAAGGACCTATTTAAGTCAAGACTTCTTATCTATAATGTGAAAAAAGTAATATTTGTAGAATTTTTGCCAGAAACAAAGGTCATAATATTTATACAGTATTTAAAAATACGTATAAAATAAATGGTATCTATTATTATAAAATTTCTTTCCCTTCATTTATATTTCACGTTTGTTTTCTATGATGTAGTCTCCAATTAGTCTCCTCTATAATCTTCTTCCTATTTTTATATTTATTTAAAATGTCTAAATTAAATTATATAATATGATATGAATTTGTCCCACTGCAACTTAAGCCACTTAGTGGTGACCACATATCATATCATCATTACAATCTCCATAACACCTGCACTACATATGCAGCAGGTACTTTAAAAAAAAAAAAAAATGAGAGAGAGAGAGAGAAAAAAGAAAAAGAAAAGGAAGGAAGGAAAACTTAACTTTGGTAAACATATAATCAATATATAGGTATATAGTTATTTTTATTCTATCAAAAGTTGTTTCCTACCACAGAAAAATAATAGATGATAATATTGCCTGTGTTTATTTACAAAGTTGCCACTTATTTAGCTGTCTTTTTCTTAACAAATGCATTCTATATATGATCCCTTTAAGCAGTGAGTTCATCATGACATATATATTTCTGTCATTATCACAAAAATCTCATTTATACATCATCTTTGCTTTAGCCAGAAATACTTGCTTCTATATCAGCTTTCAGGTATACAGATAAAATGAGTGTGTTGATGCCAGTGTCAGTGATGTACTAATACATTTATGAAAAGATATTTTTGTCTAGAAATGCTTGTGTGTGGAAACCTTTGGAAACATTAGAATGCAAATGTCAATTTACCTCTGAGGAGATAAAATGCATAAGGAACTGTTTAGGTACTTAAGAAAGAAGCCAGCTTGGCAAGTATTTCTGAGCTAGTAATAAAATCTATGTGATTAATTTATTTGCTTTTATTTAAGCTACTTTAAATGTCAAAAATCTCTTCCAGGGCATTATTTCAAAAGGCTGCAGAAGCAATCCTCTCTTTAAAAGTGAAGATCCCTTTTGTCAAGAAACGATTCAATAGTAAGTCTTTATACTACAGAATTCTCAGAATAATGTTTAAGTTCTTGAAAACCTAGTAATTTTATTAAGCTTAATAAATTTAAGCTTACAAAATAAAAAAAAAGTACACTTTGTGCAATCCATAGTTCAAAGAAACAAACTTGCAACTGATAATTGTGTGTCTTCATATCCCATATAGGTCAATTTCTACCAGAGATAGGGCAAAATACAGCCTTAATGCAAGATATAAATGATAGAAGAGGTGGTAAGTTTATAACTTCTTAATTCAAAGGAACAGGTTCTAGTTTATGTCAATCCTAACCGTTAAAACAAGACTGTAAGCTTAAAATGAACCGAATAGACTACTGACTGTAGTCACTTAGTTTTTGATTACTTTTGTAAAACTTACCACCCTTAAATATAAGACTTTCAACAACTGATTACTGAAGGTTAAATTTGCTTGCACACAGAATGAAGTTCTCTGTCTCTCTGGAGTCTTTATAGCCATGTTTCCTCTGTCAATTCATTCTCTCTGCAGACGTTAGCATGCTCATTATTAGTTTATGTTGATGGGGGGGGGGATTTCAAACTGGTTTTCTACTTGGAAATTTTGCTTAGAATAGTCAACTACTTTGCCTCAACTTGACATTTCCTGGACTGCAGGGAGGTCAAATATGACCTGAGGAGTAGTAGCACTTTTGTTCAAGCCATGTCCAATATCTCTTGGGCTACAAAAGTGATTTGTCTCAACATAGGGCAAAATTAAGATGGAACTTAGATAACTATGGCTAAATAAAGCAGTCTGAAGGGATCTGAGATCTGGAATTAGATGATTATTGTAGAGAAAAAGATTAACTTTTGGTGTTAAGAGAAAAGTCAGACCCAGGGGTATGGCACCAAAAGGTTATGTTTCAGACAAGTAGTGGGAACCAGTGAGCCTTGATTAGTCTAAAATAGTATTAGATGGCTGGAGCATCCAAAAGAGAGGACCTGGGAGACGAGTTGGCAGCTGGCCTTCAGGAAATATGTCAGAGGAATTATGTCCCCAGCCAGTGGGCTGGGCTCATTAACTTACTACTATACTACTAAATGTCTGGTACATACCAGACCTTAGGTTAGTGACTCAAAATGAGGGTTGTGGATAAGGTCGACTTAATCTTTACCTTCACAGAGCCAATAGTTTAGTGAGGGAGATAAAACAAATATTAATTACACTTATATAATTATATACATATACTTGATATGTGAGTATTTTGAATAAGTGCATACTGTGTTATGAGGCCATATGGCAAGAAAATATTACTTAGCCAACAGAATTATGGAAGGCTTCCCTGAGGAAGTGCTATTTAAGCAGCCTCCAATCTGTAGGAAAATAGCTCTCAAGAATAAGATAGGGACAATTCCACAGGGTCTGGGCCACTAGGTCATTGCTAAGACACAGATTCAGTAATGGGATAGGCAGATACCAAGTTTCTGAAAATTGAAGCAGTAGGGCAAAGTTAGTGCAGATTTAAGACTAATTTGATGTCAAACCAGAGCAAAGTTAGTATGATTTAGATTCTTTTGTTTTTGTACTCCTGCATTTCTATAATTGCCATACAGGTCCATCACTAACCAGTTTTAAGCTGGGGATTGATCTTAGATACTAGAGGAATGAATTAATTAAATGGATTTAATTTTAGGAAGAGGAGGAATACATGAATTTTGGATTTCTGGGATCTAAAGAGAATTTAAAAAATAAAATATAAGATATCTCTCTGCGACCCATGGGATCAGGAAAAAGAGGTACAAAGGGTGTCCCACTATTCCAATCAATTTTTAAAAATAACAAATGTTTATCGAGTGGCTATTACATGTCAGACACTGTGCTGTTCTTTGGGGGATACGACAGTGAACAAAATTAGTTTTTATACTGAGATGCTCATAGTCTAGTATGGGAAGCCATTACAATAGACTCTGATATATGATAGTTTAAGCTTGAGTTCTGAAAGATTACACAAAAGGGCAAATAATCTAGACTTAGAGAGTCACAAAGAATTTCCTAGAGAAAGTAATATTTGAACTGAGATAATTAATGAATAAAAATAGATGATCATTGAAACTACTGTATCACCCAGGAGAATATACAGAGCGAAAGGATAATAAGGAAAGATGAATGGCACTCATGAAATGGGTAGAGAAAGGAAAGCCCCAAAAGGATCCTATGAAAGTTTATCCACAGATGAGAGAAAAATACACATACACTGTCACAGAATGCAAGAGAAGAGAGCATTTCAAGAAGAAAAAAACTACAGGCCAGACCAAAAGCAATTCAAATGAATCCTTTAATGATACATGTCTTCCAGTTCTAGCAATAAAGAGATTGTCGACCATCTTGGTTAAAGTAGTGGTAATGAAAGGTTGAAGTCAGAAGCCAAACTATAGTTTACTGAGGATTGTTTATGAGGGAAGAACATAAATGTAAAAACCAGACAAATGAACAATGTTACCCAGGTTCCTGAGTTGCAGAGCATTTGGGGAAGATCTCTCTGTTTTTCAATCTACACTGGTTATAGTTGATGTGCTCAGTGTCTAAACCAGCTTAGTTTTGCTAATGCAGATGCCAAGCTCAAGTACTGTTGACTCACAAGGTGGTGGATGATGCTTGGTTTTGAGAGTCCAGCTTAACTAAGAACATCACATAACCATTCTCCATGGAGTCCTGTCATTTCCAGGATTAATTGGGACTCATAAAATCCTCTCACAGTTTTGGAAGGAAGTTTCTCCCATTTCCTCATTTAGCAATTTTTGCTTTCTCCATTTTTTGTCTTCTGAGACAATTACATAGAATTCCATAACTCTTAAAAACAAAACCTAGGGGAACACATACCTTCTTGTGCCTAGGAATAATTATCTCCTTTGGAGCTAACTACTCTGCAGCCGCCAAGTGAAGAAAACATAACATTGACCATCTTGGAATTTGAAAGAAAAAATATTTATAGCAATCCAAGCCAAAACCCAAGTCAATGTTTCAATAAATCATTCAGCTACATCAGGTATCCTTTGTGCAAATTTCATCCCTTCTCTATAGTTTACACTGTGGGCCTTTTGTTTTTCTGTGGAATTTAGAGACATTATTATTTTTATTAAATTCTGTTAAAGATATATTAAAGACCATTTGACCATTCAACCATATTTTCAAAGTCTAACCCTTGTAAGGTTTGCATTTTTTGAGTAGTTTAGGTTTTATTGGGTGAAATACCTCTTTTTTTCCTCTTAAAAATGGATATGCATCCTTATGCATTAAAAGCACTAATAAGTTTAAAGAATTAAAGCATGGATTCAGCACAGTTTTATCTTCACTTAAATTAGTTAACTATGTAGACATTTTGAATAAAAGTAAAACAGAGACTTGATATTTTTAACCAAAACAGAAGGAGCAGCTGCCACCATTATAGGAAATTCATTTAAACACAATCTCTGAGGGAGTTAGATACACTCATTATCATCTGGGAGATTTTTCTTGTGTGTACAGAAATCTTTAAAGATCAGTCATCTTTCATGAATGTTCTAATCCTTTAGTTTATTTGCTTATGCTGCCCTTCCCACCAGTTGCTAAGCTTGTGGAAGATGGTATTTTGAGATAAATAATTTGCCATTTTCTCTTTGGGTTGCTGAATATGACTAGAGTTTGTATAAGTTCACAGAGATTGTTCACCTATAATCTCTTCATTTTTTTCTCTGGTTTATAATAAAACAATAATGCAAATCCATTTTATGTAACTTATTTGCTGCACAAAGGTTCTGAACTGACACACTCCAGGAATTTGAAAAATGATTGATTTACAGCAACTGGAAGATGGTCACATACTACTCACAGACATGTTAAGTTTGGCCTGCATGACTATATACACATGTATTTATAAATATCTATATATTTAAATATCTATAGGAATATATGTAGACGCATATATATATATATATATATACATATATATATAATTTGAAATATTTGTCAGTATTGAACACTCCGAAGATTTCACATGAATAAAATCTAAATTTTAAACTTCTATTAAAAAATGAGATTTGAAACAGCGTTTAGTAAATGTGGCTTTGAGTCTGGCAAAAGTGAGCTGCTACAGAGTAGCTGCACGAAGACAGGGTATGTCTAGTTCAGAAAGTGATTGGCCTGGCTATTGTGGGCATTTGAATTTGCAATGGTGATCTATATAGTTGATATCTGCTGAAGAGATTTTTATTTGCAAACTACTTTTAAAAGCAGACCCATGCCTTTAAAAAAAAAATTAAAACAACAACAAAAAGTTGTCATTTGGTCTAAAGTGGGATTTGTGTACCTGTAAGCCCACCTTTTCCCCTCTTCATAACTATCTTCAGTAAATCTCTGAGGTATTCCCCCTGGTATCTTATGTGGCAAAAGATGGCAATTTAGAAAACTCCCAATTGGTAGATACGCAGAGAAAAATCAAATCACCAGTATGTATTTCAAAGTTAATTTGGAAAAAGATCTGAGGATCCTTAAGACAAATGTTCATGCTGGGTTGTATGCAAAGTACTAGTGTCATAACATCCTGTAGATCTTATCCCAGATATAGCGACTTCCTTTTTTTATGACCGAGTAGTAAGTCAGAGTTATTTTTGCTCTTTCTTGCTTTATCTCATTTTGTTGCTCAACACTTGTGATTTTTACTTTTGTGTAAAACATTCAGCTAAGATATGCCTAACAAGAAATAAGGGACCTTTTTATTTACTCACTTGTTGGATCATTGGTTTCCTACCATCCAAAATGAATTTGCTCTTTCAGTTCAATGAGACTATGGTTCCATAATTATAGATACCAGCTTGGTGTAGTGCGTTCCAGAAAAACATATTCTGTCCAAGGTCACTATAGTGAGTTTACATTGAAAATATGATCATGTAAAAATGGAGAACTAGTTACTGAGTCTTTTAATGTCCTGTGTTTTTCTTCATTCATTGCATTGTAACTTAAATTACAACAGTACCACAACCAACAAAATGATAACTTTCATATTTTCCTCCATTTTTATCTTGTGAAATTCTCTTTATTTATTTTTAATTGATATAATTTCAGAGAGTTTTTTTTTTTATTATTTGTATTCTGAGACTTTTGGAAAGGAGGAGTTATAAAGAATCTAATAATCATGTAAGTATAACACATAAAAATGTGCAGTTACCAGGTTTTGGCCTTTTTGTAACCTTGCAATATCTAACATCTCTTTTCTTTCTGCCTTTTGCCGAGACAGCAGATGGATAATTACACTTCTCAAAAGAAAAATTAAAGAAAGAATTTGAACCAATTGGGCTATTGAAATATAGTGCTAATGGAAGGTTGTGGAAAAATGGCCAAATAAGAGTCTCGAATGACCTTATTTTTTTCCTGGTGACAGTGCTTTCCAGATTAAAAGCTGTTTTCTTTTATTGAAATAGAATAGTGCCAAACATTGAACCTGCTTTGTAAGACATACATCAAGAGAGAAAATATTTCACCACAATGACATGACCTGACATTTTAAAGCAGATAACAAATGACATCTTGTCAATGGCACCGATTTATTATTCCCTCTCTTGTACCTTGGTGCCACAGCAGGATACAAATTCCTTTTAATCATGGGATTGTGTTAAACAAATTTTTACCAGCAGAGGCTATAAAATGCTCCTCATTGTTTCTGAGTATCATGACCTCTTGGCTGTCCCACTGTAGGATATAAAGACAAAGGCTATGCGAAATTTTTCATCATTTTATTCTATTTCAGATCCAATTATATGAAGGTCTTCCATCACTTACATGGGTGGATATGCTATAACATGAAGTGCCACACATTAATCAGACTCTTTTTATCCAGCAGACACCAGTGCTAAATCATGTTACTCCAAAAAAAGGAACATGAAATAGATGCAAATGTATAAGGAGGGTGTTCTCTTTGTGCAGTTACAATAGGAGGTGACTTGCACCAGTGGCCTTCCCACCAAGTCCAAGAGAGTCTCAAAGTACATTTTATTTTTCATGCTTTCTCCCACATTCCTCCCTGAAAAGACCTTCTTCTTACACTTGCTTTAATGTCCCTCTGCCAGTTTATATCACAGAACCCACCACTTTGAACACTGCCCTGGGCAATGACTTTCTAGTTGAACTGTTGTAACTAATTGGTGTGTAAGCTGAGAAATGACCAGTGTGACACTCCTTCAGCCCTCTCAGCAATGAAAAGTCTCTATTTCAACAGTCACTTACAAGCACAAAGGACACAGATCTAGATGCTGAATATTTCTGACTAATGACTTCAAAACTGTGGTTCTCAGACAAGCAGAAAGATTTATATTACTAAGTAATCTTATTGCTATTTGGATTTAAACTTTTTTTCATAATATTTTTAATTATATTAAGATTGTAGTTTCAGACACCATCATTACACTATATACAAATTATATACAAATTACACTATAAAAGTTAAATAAATTTCATTAGTAAAAAGCTAATGAAAAAGACTAGAATTCTTTTTCTTTACACAATATGGGGTTAGGGTTATAGTTTAACACGGACACAGTTTTAAATTCCACTTCGACAGCTTTCTAATTATGAATGTTTGGGCAAGTTGTATGACCTTTTGAAGTCTCTATTTGTTCCTTTGTGAAATAGGAATATTACAAAATAAGCAAATATTTCAGTGACTTATGTGAAATCATCATTTTCTAAATTAGCTTGGTATATCCATTAATAGTCCAAAATAAATGAAGGAGATAAGTTTCACATTATTCTTTTGTGATTATAACATATACTCTTAATGGAACCCTTTAACCAAAAAACTGGATGGTTGTGAACTAAAATGATTTCTTACCTTAAACTATACAATTCAGAATCAATAGGCCATACATTAATTAAGTTTTTAAAAACTTTCATTCTAACTTGTTTCTTAGGCTGACTATTAATATACTGGGAATTTTAAGTACTCTAAGTTCTTAGCCTATTTTGGATTCAACCGCTTCTTTCACTAGAAATATTTACATGGCGATATATGTATATGAACTATATTAGGGTATTCTTACTTGTTTTTATCAACTGTTGGTTTGGGATGGTGAATACCAGTTATTATGGTTAATAATATTTCATAGATATGAGGCAAGAAAAATAAAGGCATAAGAAATAAAGGATATCATTGAATTTAAATTGAGGTACAAGCATAGGGAATATTGTCAATAATACTGTAATAACTATTAGGTTGGTGCAAAAGTAATTGCAGTTTAAAAGGTTAAAAATAATTGCAAAACCACAATTACTTTTTCATCAACCTAATATATGTCGTGCCAGGTAGGTGCTGGAATTATTGAGGGGATTATTCTGTAAGTTATATGAATGTCTAACTGTTATGCTATTTCCTGAAACTAATATCATATTGAACATCAACTAAACTGAAAAATGAAAAAAAATAAAAAAAAAATAAATAAACTGAGGTACAATTTTTGTATTTCATCACTTTGAACTTCACCCTGAATATAGGGGAAAAAAAGAAAATTCTTCATTTTTTTTAATAATAAATTTTAACATCCTTTATCTGTTTCAGTGGGTATGATCATGTTTTTCAGTGGGTGTGATCATATTTTTCTTGTTAATTGGACTTTGTAACTTCGATTCATTGTTTTACTCATCCCTAATCTTTATTTACTTACTATAGTTCTGTTTTTCTTTTTTTCCTTTTTTTCTTCCTCTTCTGTTCCTACTAAAACAAGGAGAGTTCAGTTCCATAAAACTCATATGTAGTTTATTGAAATAAACTCTTAACCATGCTTCACTGATTTGCTTGGTATTCACTTTAGTTCACTATGACTTATTCTGGTTCTTTTATTTTTATTTTTATTTTCTATTTGTTTTTAAATCATCAGTAGCTTTTTATTAAATACAAGCTTCTATTTTGGACTTCTTGTCTACAAAAAATATAAGTTTCAGGCCTATTTTAGAGTTACATCCATAATAAAAAGATCCATACTAATATATGAGAGTAACTGGTTAATGACAAATGCATATTGCATATTATTAAAACAGCTTCTTCAGTGAAAGGAGCGTGAGATGAGGTGGCACAAAATCAACCTAGGAACTTTGATAATCAGAGTGTACTGGGAGTCCATTCTGGGGAAGATGGTGAGAAAAGGGCATGAGCAAAATAAGGGACAAAATAAACACACGCTGTGCAATTGGAGCACAGTGTGGCTGGCTGGCACAGGTAACTGGGGTGACTGACAGGCAGCAAAGCAGGTACGACGTTGGATACTCAAGTGAGGAGATCTGAACTTTACTGTACAGGAGATTGAAATATTTTTGTTAGAAAAGTTACAGAACCTTGTTGCTGTTGAATTTGGAGGAGAGACTAAAGAGGAGAAGACAAATGAAGAAACACAACTAGCATTTATGTAGCATCTTCAGTAGTTTCATTTTGTTCATCAAACATTATTGAGTTAGGGACTGATGGTCCTTTCTTTCAAGGAAACCAAAGGTTAACAAGAGAACAGATGCATCATTTTTTTAGGCACAGGCATTTCTGTTTTATGGTCATATATATACATTCCTGAAAAAATATTAGTATGTTGAAAAAGTATACATTAAAAGTAGAATGGGAATGAGCAGAGGACTCAATGTGTATATACCTCTGGGCCGGCCTGGTGGCTCAGGCGGTTAGAGCTCCATTCTCCTAATGCCGAAGGCTGCCGGTTCAATTCCCACATGGGACAGTGGGCGCTCAACCACAAGGTTGCAGGTTCAACTCCTCAACTCTCGCAAGGGATGGTGGGCTGTGCCCCCTGCAACTAGCAACGACAACTGGACCTGGAGCTGAGCTGAGCCCTCCACAACTAAGACTGAAGGGACAACAACTTGACTTGGAAAAAGTCCTGGAAGTACACACTGTTCCCCAATAAAGTCCTGTTCCCCTGCCCCAATAAAATCTAAAAAAAAAAAAAAAAAAAAAAATGTATATACCTCTGAAACCAGAGCACTAATAAAAGCAATAGCACTCTTAACAAAAGTAGAAGAACAGCTGTATCTCCACTGATATTTGCATCCAGTAACAAAGTTAGCTGATCCTTTGTAGACTTTTAACGGTTGCATTTATGTTTCTTTCTAAAGTCTTTGAGAACATTTACCTATAACACACTGGATACATCAACATTTAAAAAAATATATCCAGGGTATTTAACACATGAGAAATGTCTTCAAAGTTACTCATGTACACTTTCAAATTCCCTAGATTTAGTAATGTTGTGGAAAGTATAGCGATTTTTGAAACAACTTATTGCAGGACTAAAGTAAGGCACTTTTAAAATTTTCAGCTTTTTTCCATAATACTTTCATGTATTACAAACATATTACAGACTTTCTGTCATTGTGAGAAAGTTTGCTCTTGATTTCTTTAAAATATTAACAGGCTTGGTTAAGTTATGAATGAACCAGCATTATTATATTAACTTCTGCATTATACTGACATCATCGGCTTACTTAGCAAAAACTTAGTTATTGGAGCTAATTTTCATATAAAAAGCACATGGCAGAACAGACTGAAATATGGGATAAGATACAGTTTACAAAGGATATCAAGAGATCACAGAGAAAGGATATTTGAGAAATGTTGAATCACTAAATAATATCATTGGTGCTAGGAATGGCAAAGACTATGAATTGGAGAATCACCTGGTAAGTTAGTTACAGTCATGGATTCAATATAGGGGTGAAAAAGGGTAAAAGTAGTTTCTGACAAGAGCAACTCACTATATCATTGACTGAAATTTGGGGTTAAAGAGGAAGAAAGGGTTTCGAGGAAAGATGCTAAGTTTTCTTTTGGACATGTTGAAGTTGATGTGCCTATGGGAGAGTTAAATGAAGAGGTGTAGCTCTGTTACCAAGCCAAGAATTATGTATGTAGGGCTGGAACTCAGGAAGAGCTCAAGACTGAAAACATAAATATATAATTGGTAATCATTTGCAGACAAATGATTGTTGAAAGTATAAAAATACATTAGCACAAGTCAACCACTAAGCATGAAGCAGAGGAGACGAGCTCACAAGAAGGGCTACAAAAAGGACAGTTCTGG
This sequence comes from Rhinolophus hipposideros, assembly GCF_964194185.1. Taxonomy (NCBI): domain Eukaryota; kingdom Metazoa; phylum Chordata; class Mammalia; order Chiroptera; family Rhinolophidae; genus Rhinolophus; species Rhinolophus hipposideros. Next base: position 72,191,532 of record NC_138047.1, on the reverse strand, counting down.
AAGTAGGAAAGAGTGAGATCATGAAAATCAAAGGAAAAGAGAATTCAAGAAGAGATGAGTGGTAAATGTAAATTCAGTGAAGAGGCCTTTTTTAAGTAAACAGGTGACTGACAAGCTAGATAGAATCTAATTTAGTGGATGGTAGAGAAACAAGTCTGATTCCAGTAGGCTGAGTAATACAGAATCGAGGAAGTGTGTAGCGTGAATAAAGAATATCATTTCTGAAATTTCTGCCTGGAAGGAAAAAAAAAGAAAAAAAGATTAGGATACTAGTTCAAATTTAGGTCTTAGACACCAGGGAAGGACATTTTAGGATGAGAAGTTTCAAATGTGTTTGAAGACTAAGGCAAAGAGGAACTGGACATGGATGTTGAGGATGTAGAAGGGAGAAGGTATTACTAATGTAACAAATTACTGAATGGGATAGTACGAGAAGTGATCAAAAGAAGAGGTGAAGAGTTCACATTAAACAAAGGGAGTGAAAACCCTGTTTATAAAACTGGGAGCAAAGGCATAAGAGAGGGGGCATAATTAGATAAATGTATTGGTGTGAAGGTAGGGAGATGAGACAAAGTATACCTGACAGCCTCAATTGTGTATGCAAAGTTGAAGGCAAAAATTATACCTAAGATTAAATGGAATGAGAACATGTATGGTGCCTTGTGGAGAATGATGAAGGTTTGAAACTATTCTGAAAGGAAAGGGGAAAAAGAAGCTTGTTAATTCTTAGCTTAGTTACTCTTTGTGATTCTGAATTAACAGAATTGTGTGATTTTTTCCTTAGTAATTTTCAGCAGCCTGAACTGAAAGTAAGGAGCAATTGTGGGAATAATTGAGATGATAGATTTTACTAGGTGGGTGCTGGACTTGTGCTAGATCTTCAGATAAATGATTTTGGGTTATCTTCACATCCAATTTGTAAGGCAGCTATTTTTTATCTCCATTTTACAGATCACAAAACTGTAAGTTTTAAATAATTTGCTGGCAGTCACACAAGGGAGTCTAAGCCAGGTTCATTTGAACACCAAAAATCTATGTTCTTTGCATCACAGCTGGCCATGGAAATGGAGGAACCTATGGAGGTTCCTCTATGAAGGTCAATCTATGCTAGGGAAATGACAGTGGGAACGGAGTGGAAATACTTGGATGTAAAGCTGACAGAAAGTGAGTCTTTGACTCCTTTTGTATGGTACATGTGAGAGAAAAATAGATAATGTATATATTTTTGTTCAGGGGCTTGAGAGAATGGTGATAACAACAGGGATCAGAGACATGGCAATGGTATCTGGCTTTAGGAAAAGGTGATAGTTTGAGTTTTAATATAGTGTGTTTGAGCTATAATAAGATATATAACCAGAAACATCCAGTAAGCAATTTGCAGTTTGGAACATGAGCTTGAAACCCAAGAACAGAAAACGGGAATGAGAATTTAGATATATCCTCATTTCATTATATGATTATCGATTTCTGAAAGAACAATTTCTTAAAGAGAGGTAGAAAACTAATCTAGATTACACGGTTATGTGTACAGTTATGTGTGTACCGTTATTTATATACTCTATAGATGCATAGTTTGGTCACAAATTGGAAAAATGCGATTTTCAAATATCACCCTTTTGTGATTTCCTAACACTGAGGTATGATCCTGCTTGATGACAAATTAACCTAAGTTCTTGAAGGGTTTTCCTTTGTCAGCACTCGTATTTCACATTCATTTTCAGTTTCACCCATCTCAGGACCCTTTTGTTTCTCATCCTGCTTCCATTTGTAAACTCCAGGGAACTAGTCTGCCTCCTGCAGACTAGTTGGGGAGGAAGGATCCTGCCACACTCTCCCCTGAAGTCCACAATGGTCATTCTTCCCTGATGGAGCTGCCCCACTATAGTTCTCAGTGTTGACACTGCTATGGCCTTTGTCTTGCCAGTTCTGTTGCAAATAACCCCAGCCACACCACTGCTCCTTGATGCTCAGTCTCTATAGTTCTAGCATGTCTTCCTGGGCCTGGATGCCAAAGAACTGGCTGTCCATCTATGCCTTTCTGCGGACTACCAGTACTCAGCTACCAGTGGTTACTCTGACTGTTCAGAAGGGTCTCTTCACCCTTCCATGAGGCTACTGACTACCTGAGCTGAAGCCAGGACAGGAAAGGTGCTAGTTCCCATGAATGTTGATGTGGGCAGACACCTGGTCCTGACACTGTCTCTATGTCTAGTTTCTTTTCTTTTTCTCTTCTTTCTTTTCTCCTCTCTTAGCTCTCAGAATTCTTTACGTAGTCTTGTAACTGGAAATAAAAAAAAAAAAAATCTCTATGTTCATTTTGCAGCCTCAATTTTTTGTTGTTGTTGTTGCTTTTTTGGCTTTATATACAATGAATACTTTTGCAATAGAAGCTAAGAATAAGACTTTGTTTGTTTTCTGCGTTTTCTTTTTCTTTTTTTCCCCCTGGTGTATTTATGACAACTGCCCCTGGAGCAAAAGCTGGCTCATTGTCTCTGTCAAAAAGGGGGTCACACATGGAAAAATGGAAAATATATGCTGTTTATTATCTGACATTATTAATCTTCTTATTTATCACATCTTGTTCCAGAAAAGGATTTATGGCAGCTTTCATATATTTAGAAAAATTGAAGGGAAAAAATAAATGAATAATGGAGGAGAAGGAAACATGAGGTGAATTCAACAGTGCCATAAAAGCGTCTAAATTTGCTTGAGGGCAGCCACCATGTCTGACTCGAGTTTTGAAGCCGTCAAAGGAAAGAGGAAAACATTACAGAAAACATGTTGCCCAGTGCCCATAAAAAGAAAACTCACCTGTTGCTCAGAAGAAGCACAATTATTCCTGGCACTGAGTTCAGAGAAAAATTTCTCCTTTGAGTCCTCATAAAAAGGACACTGTGACATAATGAACAGTATTCTCAAGAAACTGTTGTAGTAACTACATCAACGAGTTTTATGGGGCTATTTGTTCCAGGGTCCTTCGGTGTAGGCCCATGGCACAGTGCCAAGGTGAAAGAACGATTCACTAGAAATATTTCTGTAGGGGACAACAGTTGGCTGTTGATGTGTGCATTTCTCTGTTCATCAGCCTTAATCCATGGGTTGATTTTAATGGTTCCTCTATGTAAATTGAATTATACTTCAGGAAATCTTCCATAGATATTATTCTCTTAACTACAGTTTTGACGGGTACTAAGCAACAGTAATTTGTAGTTGGACTCCCTAGCAAGTGCTTGGAGTGCAACTACTTTGTGTTACTGATGAAGAGCAGGGCTGCACACTTTATTGTAATGTGGTCTGGGAGTAAAGCAGCATTTCTGAGGAAGGAGGTATGGGGGGAAGGAGTAGTGAAGGAGGAGCTTAGAAGGAGCTGGGCTAATAGCTACTCCATTTCTGCTCAGAAAATGCCTACTGGGAAAAGTTGGTTCAAAATTTCCTCACGAGGCAATTTGGAGTCAGCTTTAACTCACAGATAAAAAGGCCCCTTGAATCTGGCCACAATAATTTCAGCCTGAAAAAGAAAAGTGTATCATGTATATTTAAATATTCAGAGCAATTACAAAAGTCAGCATGGCCTCTATAGACCATTTAACCTTGAGCATTGTAATTTCCAGGTGTGGCCCACAAAATAAATTGGTTGCACATCATATTTATAAGTAAATAATTGAGTCAAAATATGTCTAAAATTAAGCTGTAAGTTGAATAAATATTGCTTTGTGTCTAACCAAAATAATGAGGTTGTTTTAAGTGGGGTTGATTAGCAATGATTTTTTTGGAAGTAATTAAGTAATAGACCTACTTGGAATTTTAGAACCATAAAAGTAAAGTACATTTTTAAATAAATTCTTTTTCTGTTGCTATTTTTTAAATGAAATTTTTAAAAATGGAAGTCAGTATGTTGAGGCATTTTATTTCTTTAGCATGGCGAAGAGCCAACATTGCAGCCTCAGCTGTGGTAAAGAATGATTTCTCTCTAACATTGTATACAGGTTTTCTTAAGTTAAATGTTAGATTGCAAACTTTACCAAAACAGAGAACACTTTGTTCTTCAGTGTTTTATCCTTGGTGTTCAGCACACTGACTGGCACATGGTAGCTATTAGTAGCTGAAATAGCTGCTATTATTACATTAAACATTATTCTCTGGTTAAAAATCATCAAGAGATGTTATAGTTTTTGTGTAAATCTTATGTATTGAAAAGTACAACATATACATTTGTATTAAAATAGTATCCATTTTTAATCGGTGACTTTTAATTCATTCCTTCTTTAATTAAAAAAGAGGCTATCATATTTTAATTGATGGTATATGATAGTATATTGAGGCATGATATAACCAATACTGCCTGTGTACAAGGTACTTTGCTTCTTTGAAATCAGACTCCTCTAAATATACATTCTGAACAAAATATATAGCCCGATTATGTTCCAAATTACATATTGAAAAAATACAGAAAATTTTATTATAACATATTGGAAAGCTTAGTATGATGAAACAAAAGCAGCTCCCAAAGTTTTGGAGATGCTGGCTCTGCATTTGCAGGTCATTATAGTAATTAAAGTGTAGTAAATGCCAGCTGTTTATCATGCTCTTAAGATTATCTGTTCACGTTGCCATGATGCTTTTGTAAAGGTCATTAAGTGTCTAAGTGGGCTCAAAGGCCAAAATCAGAACCTTGAATTTAGGTCTGAATTAACCTGAGTTGCCATTTGCTTACGATTGATAATAGCCCACCTAAAATGATGTGGAGAAATAGAGATTTTTATCTCAGTGACATTCCTGCCAGACCACCAACTGTTGAGTGTTAAATATGAGATTTGGCAGATGCAGAGTTTTTTTAGTCACCTTCAAGAAGCAGCATGTAGACACCTAAGCCAAACAGCTTATACACTAACAAAACCAACATCCAAACCATCTGCCAATAGAACAAATGTGTCAGTCATCTTTCCTTTGGTTGGCAGTGTTTCTAGAAATGGATGATTTAAGATATTATTTCTAACACTTTAAAAAATGTTTTATTTACCTGGCAATTAAGTTGATTCTAGGGAAAATTATGAAGTTATAAAATGTCAGCTTCTTCCTGTTGCTCCTTCATTGCCTGCTTACCCATGACCATGTTACCCCCTGCACAGTCTTCTTCACACCCCGCATTAACTTAATCACTTCTGGCTGCTGCTGTACCAAGCAGTGACCAGGATGAGCTAACGCTTGCATCTGATTTATCTCCTCTTAGCCAACATATGTTTTTTAGGACTTTGCTTATAGGTGATTTATGTAGTAATTAATTCAGGTAAACTGATTCTTGATGAGTAGCTACCCAGCAAATTATAGTCGTTAGGTTAAAAATGACTAACCTATATAAAATATGATTCCCCCTCCCAAAATGTCTTTAAAGAGTAAGCATTAAAAAAAGAAAGAAAGGAAGAAAGAAAAAAAGAAGAGAGAGAGAGAGAGAGAGAGAGAGAAAGATATAAGGAAAGAAGGACATAAAATGTTTCTTTCTCTCTAGTATGCTTGGGAAATGCTTGGAAAATTATTAGTTTATTCAAGTGCCCCCGAAATTACAGGTTTTAAGCTGCAGTGTAATGTCCACTCATCTACTTGGCTAACTCTGGAAAGCTGCTGACAAATAACTTTGCTGGGATTTGGCAGTGGTGGCAGAAGGTCAGTTTCTGAGGGTTAGCAGACTCTCGGAAATGTCAAAAAGACCTAATTCCTCATTCAAGAGACTGCAATTCTTATTCATTGAGTGAGATGCTAGACTGAATTTAACCATAACTACAACAAAAATTCAGCTACTAGTCTGTGTGTTTGAATTAGGGGCTACTTGAATCAGAGATAAACCAAACAGGTGTGGATTTGTATCATTTTATTTTTGACTTTAATGTAGGCTGATACAATTTATACTTTTTAAAGGAAATGAATTAGGTATAAAGAATTCTGTAATATTTATCCTATCTTTCAGGATAGAGTATCCAATTATACATTTTGCAAAATCTTCACCATCACAGAGAACATGTTTTAAATTTATGGCTCAGAGGGATTCCAATCATCTTTGGCATTCAGCACGCAAGGCGTTTTGGGTATTTATTCAGAGCAGTATAACAGAAAGTACACAACAGATTGCAATTTAAATGCTGTACTTTTTGCAACACATATCTGAAGTAAAATCTTGGAGAACATGGGAAAATAAGAATGCATTATGAGGACTGCACATATTGACTACACACTATGGCTGGGCTCTCTCACATACTTTCATTTAACAGACATTTTCCCAGCACGGCTTTATGCTGAGTGCATAGTAGGCTATACACCTACTGTTCTATTCTTATGGCTATGTGTGTTGTTTTACATCCACTGTAGTGTATGTGTACCTCTATGTGGAGAACATTTCTCTATACAGTAGAGGGCAAATAGAAATATTTTAATATTGGATTTATTTTTTGGTATATAAAGCAAAAATGATGCAGAGGATACATTGGAGGGTCGAGTGACAGGAAGCCATATTAAGTAACTGCAACAACCCATAAGTCCTGAAGGAGGCTTCAATGTAGGAGAGAGAGGGAGGGAAGAAGGAAAGGAGAGGGAAAGGGTGAAAGAGAGAGATAGAAAGAAAGGAGGAGTTAGTGGTTCTAGAAAGATAAGGAAAATAATGGCAATCCAGGCTGAGAAATGAGATACGTAAGCAAATAAATGAGATTAAGCAAAGACATGCAACATTGGATGAGAAGAATTTTTGCAAAACTTACATTTAAGGAATTAACAACAAAAAAGTAGGTGTGCAGAGATAGTTATATTAAGGACAACTAATCCCGAAACATTAATCAAAGAGTTTCAGGATGGTGAAGGTAAGCACAGCTTTGGCTAGCACAAATGCTGAAAGTCAGTCAGCCTTGATACTCAAGGTCATGAGGGAAAAGTAGCCCTATGTCTCTGCATGCACATAAAATTAAGAAAAAAAACACAGTTTATTTGAAACAAATAAAAGCAACAGAATAAAAAAAGCATTAATAATGTGATGGATGAAACAGAAACAAATGCTTTAGACATGTCAAAGAATTTGGGAAAAGTTCAATTGCATTTGGAAATTAGAATTTCTTGTGATGTCTGTGAATGTGATTTTATTAGAATGGTGGAGATGGAAGTCAAATTATAATTGATTTTGGTGATGGGAAATTGGGGAAATTGGGAAAGCAACTGTGGGTAATTTCTTGTAAATAATTTGGTGACTGAGAGAAGGAGGGAGGTAGTCTCAACTTGTAGGATATAAGAGTTCAGGAAGAGTGCATTTGTTCATTTAAAAAACAATAAATATGGAAGAAGGGGAACTGAGTATGTTTCTATGGTGAAGGGTAAGACCGAAGGTGGAACTAGAATATCTGGAAAGTTCTTGAAGAAAGCTGATGGGGCAATTCAAGAGGGGGAAAAGTGTACAAGTAGAAGTGTGAACTTTAGGAGGAGGGAGCATGGGTACTATTAGGTATAGACAAGAACTAGAGAAGGAGGTAGCTAAGCACTTTCCCCACTGATGACTTCTATGTGATTTATGAAATAATAAGAGAGATGCTAATAGTGAAACAAGTAGACATCCTCAGGGAACTTGAGGAGACAGAGTACCAGAACTGGAATACCAGCTACTCTGAAGGCAGTAAACAGTTGCCTAAGGATAAACCCTCCAGTCACTAAGGATCTCAGAATGGATGCTATTTTTAATATTGCTATCGCTGGTGCTGATCACCAAGTCTTTATGAGTCCCACAAATATTTATTGAGCTCAGCCTATGTGCCTGGAACTATTTAAGGCCTAGCAGGTTTCACAGGACAAAGAAAAGAGATGGCTCTTCAAGGAGGCTGTGCTTCTATTCTGTCAGGTAGCATTAAGCAAAGGAAAATAGTTTTATTTCAGCCCATTCTCTTCTGTATTAAGCAGTATTTCATTGTCATATTATTCCTTTTTCTGTTCATATGTGACTGCTTCTTGGTTTCCTTGCACTTTCCTGGACATGTTATCCGTATTTTGTGAATGATGAAAGGATCCATAATGATAGTGTTTTGTTCTTTCTCTGCATGCTTTCAAATATTGTTAGACTGCTTGTTTATCAGTGCTGCCTCCTGTAAGAAGCTGTGCCCAAATTTAGCATCATCGGTAATGACTATATTAAGGTGATCATTTCTGTGCAAGATCAGTAACTAGGGTAGTAACCACGAAGCTCATTCCGCTAACACACGGAAATAATATTCATTTATTTTTAATTCATCAAGTGATCTTCAAACTGCTTTTCAGGCATACACCATCAAAACACTTCCTATATCTGTAATGTTTTCAGCTTTCATTATTTTTTCACTCTAGTAAGTTAGAACATCAGCCTCCCTCAAATTTTATGAAATTAAACTGCAATCATTTAACCTCTACCGTTATGTTTATTTATTTATTTATTCACTTATTTATTTATTGTGCATGAATGCTTAATAAACAGCGGGAATATAGTTAACAAGTTAAAAATAAAAAAGTACTTAGCTAGAATAAAAATGGTCAACTGCCAGAAAGTTTTAAAAATAATCATTATTTATTTATTTATTTATTCACTCCACATTTGCTAAAAAAACGTAGTGGAAATTGTTGGTTCCCATTACTTCCCAAACATCTATTCCCTTCCTTTGCCACTAGGAAGCAGTGCTTTAGTTCCAGTGGATTGATTCTACCTCTGGCAGCAGGAAAGGAACTCTAGAGGGCTTTAATCATTCATTCAGCATAACTCACACTTCTCTACCTCAGTGACTGTCGAGGGCACTTGACTAAATTGGTCCAACCAGAATGACATGTAGGGACTTTTCCTCTCTGGTGTGAGGGTATTTTAGACCCTGATGGTATGGTACCCTGTTGTGATACTATAACTGGGAGAGCTGCCCGGCAGAAAAGCAGAGTTCAACCCTCCTTCAAAATGGGCAACGTGTGCCCCATTTCTGGTCATTTCAAGCATGTGAGACAATGAAATCCCTTGATAGTTTGCACAACAACATCTTCCTAAAAATTACAAAACTCTGTTATAAAAAGTAGCGTGATATAAACCTTTTGGAATTAGACACACTGGTGCGTAATCCCAGCCTAATGTGATACTGACACCTAAACGTCTCTGAACCTCAGTTTTTCCTTCTGTAAATGAGGAAACATGCCACACTGCAGAGTTATCATAAGAATTAAAGTTACATATGTAGAATAACTAGTACACAGTAAATTTGTCGTCACAAGGTATTATTAGGAGGACAACATCAAATAAGGGAGTTTTGGACGCAATTGCCTCATTAAAATACTCTAGGTTGATTCTGAGAAATCTCAACTCACTAACAAAGAAGCAAATCTGTGCAGATAAGCAGAAGACATACTGGCTGCACTTCCACTGGAACTAGTTTTATGAAATTCATATTCTAGGATTTTCTGTGCCTTCTGAGTGAAAACCTTCTTCCTGACTCCCATCAGAATGCATTCTACTAGTTTTTCTGGTTGGGCATCTGTATAAATATCCCCACTATATTTATTCTAGGTTTTTTGAAAATGGAATGAAGACTTCTCTAACCTAAATTTATGCCTAACATACTAATGAACTCAACTCTCCCTAGTTACCAGGTGCTGCATCTGGTCCACTAACCTCTTAGCTGGAGCTATTGTTCCTCTACCTCTTCTTGGTGAGTCCTGGAACCGACTGGAGACTCTTGCAGAGTCTACGCAACTTCTTTCCCATCAGACTCTGGGCACTGGCCCGGGCTAAACTTTAATTTGGCATTCTCCTTTGTACACTATAGTAGAACCTGAAGACCACTTCCCTGTCTCTTCCTTGGGAGCTATTCTCACAACATGGTTAGATTTTTAGGGCCTAGCACTACTTTTCCTTGCATCTTCTTTCCCTTAGGCATGTTATCCAGAGAGTTTGGTAGACTTCATGTTTGCGATCTGTTAGATTCAGGAAAAAAAAGTCCAATTTATTGACGATTATGTATGTTTTCAGAAAGCGTCAGAGCCTTAAATGGATTAGAATACATTAAAAAAATACTTTTATTTTTATTTTTTTGATTTAAACATTTTTGGCTAACTTATTGAGCCATAATTATGTGACAGTGATTTGGATCAGAACTTTACATGCATTGTCTCATTCCAAAGAAGGTGTACCTTAAAGATTCATGTTTTCATTTCTCCTAGAATTACAATATTTGGGAAGTTAGACTCCCTCAATATAGCATCTGACTAAATTAACAAGTAGAGGATATTAATAAGAAAAAAGCATAAGAATTTCTCATATTTCTCTTTATTTAGGTGGTCAAAATCAGAAGAGAAATAAAAAGTAGTGACCTAAATATAAGAGATACGTATCATTTTTGGATTGTGAGAAATTTGGAAAAACAAAACAAAACAAAAAAAGGAAAAAAAGCACAGTTTTAAACGATATAGCAGTTTATAAATTTCCCATATTGATTCTATTTCACTTAACTTAGGAATTTACACAAAATTACCTTATGTTCTATCTAGTGACTTGATAAAATTAAGCAGAATTTATTTCCTGTTGGGTTGTGTCATAGTGTGTTCTTCATTTGTCCAGTATTCAGCAAATTCTAGTTGTAAGTATAAAGTTCATAGTTGTTTTCGGGTATTCACATCATTTTTATATCTACATTTTCCCTGAATGAGTCAAGTATTCTGTTTCTGTGTAAGTCACTTAGAATGATTATGATGAGGCAATTAGATTTATGAGTTAGGGTTTCTCTTTCCAGTTACTTGAGAAATTCATTTGAAACAGTATTCTGTAAGCATAATTCTTTCCTTTTCAGGCCTTGGATGTAGGTGATACTTAGGAACTCAGGGAAATAACATCCAGTGAGAATTGCCTGTGTACTAATGTAAACTTCATAATGTTTTCAGTTGAGAAAACCAAGAAAATTCCATTTCCTGATCTATGTACTCATGGGATATTCTGAAGATTAATGTGTCTCTTTCAGGGCACTAAGGTACATTTAGAGCACTAAAGACGTCATTTACTAAATGATACCCTTGGGACTTGAAAGAGTTAATGTACCTCTCACAAGGTGAACAATGCACTCTCAAATGTATGCAAGGAGCAGTACCAAAGCTTATAAAGAATTGTGAGAATGTTGGTTAAAAGCTGCTGCTAATCCATAGCATTATTATTTATCACTGAAATCTTTAGTTAATATTTGCTGGTGTTCAGTGGTGCCTTGTAAACAATGCAGAAAAATGAGAATTTTCCCTTAAAAGTAAAAACATGAGGTGCTATAAATACTGACCCAAAATAAAAACATTGTCAATGCACAAATGTTATCCAAATAGCTTGGATTTCAAGAATGAGACAAATTATTGAAAATCAGACCTTTACTCCAAAAGTGTTTTTTTTTCCCTCAACTTAAAATTAGAATGATATTATAACTTTTGCAGATTTTATTCTCAAACAATTTGTGTTATTTAAAGATAATTTTGAGAAAATACTATATGTATTAAGTGACAAAGCAAGGATATAAAGCTGAAAATAGAATGCAGTCACAATTTTGTTAAATATATAAGGTATAAAAGCCTAAAGAAAATAGAGCAAAGTATTAAAATCTTTTTCTCTAGGTGATAGAGTTACAAGTTTTGGTATTATTTCCTTCTAATGTTTTTCCTGTTTTCTCTAAATTTTCTGCAATGCATACAGCTGGTAAGACTTTTTTGAGACAGTTAAGTTTGTTGAGAAAAATGTGAAAACAGGTTAGTAGTGACTTTTACATCTTAAATAATGTTCCCATTTTCCTTTTGTATCTGAAGAAAGAAATTTGAGAATCACTCTGTGAATGACCCTTTGCCAAAGGGAAAGTTATGCTTTTCTCAGTGACTTTTACAGAGAACTCAATTACTCTTCATAGTCCGGCCCAAGTTTCTCAGTATGGAGATTGGGCACAGAAGAGAGGAAATTCTGTACCTTGATTGATATTGGACTCCAAGATTCTTTTCCCACCCTTCTTCTCTCTGTTAGTCTCACTGGGTAATAAAATCTGCACTCATGGCTTTGATCATCATTTATATGCAAAAACTCTAATGCTTATTTTTACAGAATGATTTCCAGTTTTCCGTATTTAAATATGCAGACACCTATATACATGGATGCACTTAGTATTCACTACAAAATGAATAGAACGTCAACTGAACTCCGAAGCTTCTCTAAAGGTCCTCCTCTTTGTGCTTCGTTATTCAGAGAATGACATTACCATCCTCCCATTTCTCAAAGCAGAAACAGCGAAGCTACATTTTATTCCCCCCCCCATACAACCACTCATTCTAAAAATATTGCCTCCCATGTGTTTCTCAATCTTTTCGATTCTCTTGAACTCACTCTTACAACCCCTAACAGGGTCTTCAATTTATCTTATATAAATTAATACAACAACCTTGAAACTGTGTCCCTTCATTTGGCCTCTTCATTCAGTATCTGTCATGCACATCACAGCAGGAGTCATATGGAACCACATTTCAGGCCCATATTTATCTGTGATTCCAAAACCTGAGCTCTTTACACTTTAATTTTTTCTACCTATGGTACGGAATTTGGGAAATTCTTTTACTGTCTGTTTGGGAGATAAGGGGGAGACAGACTTCCAGTTAAAGATGGTAGGTTGAACTCATGCATTACCTTTCATTCCTTCCTCAAACCCCACACAAATGATATAATAGAAAGTATGATTTTTATATTGTTGGCATAAACTCAAAAGGCCAAATAAAATTTCCAATAAATACCTGGAGTTGGAAAATGATAACTGATATGTAGAACTGAAAAAGCTGAATCCTATGTCAGCAAGATTCCGAGACGCAAATACACACGGAATCTTCCAAGGGGTGAGAATGAACAGCATCAGTACTTCGGGAAGTAAGGATCAAGATGGGGCTATAAACTAGTGTATTTGGGGAAGTCTATTTAAGAAACAGTTAAGTGGCCAGCCTGGTGGCTCAGGCAGTTGGAGCTCCGTGCTCCTAACGCTGAAGGCTGCGGGTTCAATTCCCACATGGGCCAGTGGGCTCTCAACCACAAGGCTGCTGGTTCAATTCCTCGACTCCCACAAAGGATGGTGGGCTGCGCCCCCTGAAACTAACAACAGGCAACTGGACCTGGAGCTGAGCTGCACCCTCCACAACTACGACTGAAAGGACAACTTGACTTGGAAAAATTCCTGGAAATACACATTGTTCCCCAATAAAGTCCTGTTCCCCTTCCCCAATAAAGTCTTTAAAAAAAAAAAAGAAACAGTTAAATGATCTTTCCATTGATCCTTTCCCCTCCTTGAAGAAATTGGTCTTAAAGGAACATTAGATATTTGCATGTGTTTTCCTCCAATAGAAGGATACACACTTCAGGGTGTGGGCACTCCATGCAAAACAATATACTGGGCACTAAAAAAAGATAGCACGTTTAGAAGTGGAAAAATAAATTGTTTCCTCTGTATACGATGTTTGAAACAAATAATTATAGATAACTAACCATAATATTGTATGACAAATTCTGCTACATAGCTATAAATGCAACTAATCTCTATGGTGAGGGGCACACAAAAAGGCTTTTATAGTTCAGCCTCAAAGGGAATCTATCTTTGTAGAATTCTTAACAAAGGTCGTTAGAGGCAAACAAGTTCAAATTTTAACTAGGTCTGCACAAAAAATGTTTGCACTTACAATAAAGAGGCTGGCGGAGAGCAGGAACAAATAAATCACTCTCCCAAAACATTTGTGCCTTAGATGTCAGTCATACAAAAAATTCTGTAGAAGAGACTGTAATGACTCATTCATTCAGACATTCGCTGACTTCATTCAATTCCAATGATCACATTTAACCCACACAACAAAGCTGTTCTAGCCGAAGAGTAAATAGCCCCAGAAAGTATTCTAATGCTCAGCCCAACTTCATATTGATATCGGAAATAGTATACAGCACCTCAGAAATAGAGCTTCTTTCCACATGTGCATCCTCAGTATATGTGGAATTATTTTACTTATCGTCAATCATTTCTACCTCATATCCCCATGTTAGATTTTTTTATGACATTTTTATGACTTCCTCCCAAGTAGACTGTTAGCTCTTGAATGGGAAAGCCGGGAGTTGTTTATTCTTGTGCCCTCCACACCTAGCAAAATACCTGAAGACACAATGGATACTCTATAAATGAAGAATGACTGATTTGACCCTAATTGCAATATCTCCCATTTTTCATCCTTCCTTGTGACCAAGGGTCTTTATTGTCAAACGATGGACAACTGAATTCCTGTATTATGGGTGCTGTGCTAGGTCCCTGCTAAATATCCCAGTTCCCTTGGGCTTAGATTCCTGTCTTGTTCTCTGTCCTCTGGAAAATAGAACACAGATTTGGAATTCTACACTCTCAGAATTGCTATGAAACATTTACCACAACACTTAATATACTTCTACTTCCCTTTATTTACACGAGGATATGCTACTACATCCCTTTGTTTATTTCTTGTATTCACGAGAATGTCATTGATGCACTGGCATTAGTTGAATGACAACTATGTGCCAGTCCCTCTTAGGAACTGTATTTCTTTGCTGAGGCTGCTGTAACAAAATACTACATACTGGGTGGCTTACACAACAGAAGTGGATTATCTCACGGTTCTGAAAGATGGAAGTTCAAGATCAAGGTATTGCAAAATTGGTTCCTTCTGAGGGCTGTGAGGGAAGGATCTCATCTAGCTTCTGGTCATTTGCTGGCAATCTTTGGTGGTGTTCCTTGGCTTGTGTGTATATATATATATATATATATATATATATATATATATATATATATCACCCTAATTTATGCCTTTATATATCTTTATATATCTCACCCTAATTTATGCCTTTATCTTCATATGGCATTCTTCCTGTGTGTTCACATTGTGTTTCTTTGTGCATGTCTCTGAGTCCAATTTCCCTCTTTATGAGATCATTCACATTAGATTAGAGCCCAATCTAATGAGCTCATTTTTAACTTTATTATCTTCTTTGTAAAGACCCTATCTCCAAATAAGGTCACATTTTGAGGTCCTGGGTGTTAGGACTTCAACATATGAATCTGTAGGGGCCACAATTCAACCCACAACAATGGTCACTGAAGAGGATTGCACTGGAAGTCTTTGTTCTTGGGACATACCATACACAGTTAAGAGTAGGATTGTCATTCTGGAAATTTGAGGCTAAAGGAAGTGTTATAAACTATGCCTGTGACCCTTTACACATTCCTGTTCCCCAGACTCCAGGAACTGCATGGTTACAGATAGGATTAGGCCTTCTCAGCATGAATTTAGTAGTGCTTTCTTTAGAAATAGAGACTAACTCAAGAGAAAATATACTAATATCAGGGATTATCTCAAATGACTAGCCCTGCAAAATCAACCTGCTTTGATGCCCAGAGTTCACTAGAATCACCCAGTATCACACAGATAGAGCTTCTAGTCAGCTTTTGGTTGCCCAACTCTTAAATCTGAAGAGAAAGCCAAAGGTCATGACACTTTGGGAAATCCTTTCCTATCAAAGACAGAAGCTAAAACAAATAAGCAGAAACACTGAACAAAAAATAAAACCTTGGAAGATAGGATGAATATAAGAAAAATGAAACTTTGGAAAATTGTTAGTGCAGAGAATGAGGGGAACTACAAAAGTGCAGCAGGAGGCAATGTGGGGGATGATGGAACTGTTCTATATAATGACTGGGGTGGTGGATACATGGATTCATGCATTTATCAAAACACACACTGCGTATCACAAAGAATAAAGTTTATTGTACGAAGTATGATAAAAAATATGGTGAATGTTTAAAAATATTTATTACAGTAAAAGACACATAGCCATTAGCCACCCCTCAAAACAGTCCCCTCACTTCGAACACACTTATCCCATCATTCTTACCAATCTCTGAAGCAGTTCTGGAAGTCCTCTTTCGTGAGTGTCTTTAGTTGTGCAGTCATAGCTGTCTCGATGTCCTGCATGGAATCAAAACATTTACCTTTCATGATCATTTTGACTTTGGGGAGGAGCCAGAAGTCGCATGGTGCCAGATTCAGTGAATAAGGTTGATGAGGACACACCATAATGTTTTTATTTGACAGAAATTGCCCTACCACAAGCAATGTGTGACACAGAGTGTCATGATGGAGGCCATTTTCTATGAGTATGAGTAACAATAAGGTGATGTTAATTGTGTTTTTTGATTTTGATGGAACTGTGTGATTTGAGTTTCTACCCAGCAACACTATGGTGAATTCTGAATATTATAAGGGCTTATTAGAGCATTTAAGACACAATTTGTATACAAAAAAGCCCTGAGAAATGGGCAAGCAGTTTTATCCTTCATAATGACAATGCTCAATGTCACACATTGCTTTTGGTATACGGCAATTTCTGTCAAATAAAAAAATTACAGTGTGTCCTTATCCACCTTATTCCCTGGATCTGGCACCGTGTAACATCTGGCTCTTCCTCAAAGTCAAATGATTCAGGACTTCGAGGCAGCCATGACAGTCCAACTAAAGATGCTCAAGAAAGAGGACTTCCAGAACTGCTTCAGAAAGTGGCAAGAACAATGAGATAATTGTGTTCGAAGCGAGGGGGAGTGTTCTGAGGGGAATTAAAGGCAATGTGTCTTTTACTGTTAAATTTTTATTTATTTAAATATTGATCGTATGTTTTGATCAAGCCTCATATGTAAGTTAAAAAAAAAAATAACAGAATGTGAGTAGAATCCAAAATAGAATATAAACCATAACAAATGAATCTAACTGTATTACATAGGAATAATATAATCATACTGAAGGAGCTGAATTATGTCCCCTAAAAAAGGTATGTTGAAATCCTAATCTCCATTACGTGTGAATGTGACCTTATTTGGAAATGGGGTCTTTATAGATATAATTAAGTTAAAGTGAGATCATTAGGGCAGGGCCTAATCCATGACTGATGTTCTCATGAAAAGGGGAAATTTGGACACAGAGTTAGAGCTAAACACAGAGTAAAGGCAATTTGAAGATACACAGAGAGAAGATGGTCATATGACCACAGTGGTGCATCTACTATCCAAAGAAAACCAAGAATTGCTGACAAACACCATAAGCTAGATGAGGCAAGGGAATACTCTCCCCCTAGGGCCATCAGAGAGAGCATGGCCCCTTTATCATGTTTATTTCCGATTTCTAGCGTTCAGAACTATTGGACAATAAATTTCTGTTTTAAGCATTTAGTTTTTGGAACATTGTTATGGCATCCCTAGGAAAATAATACAGTAAATTATATTGGAAAATTGCATTTACTGGATTTTATAAGGTTAATAACAAAAAGAACAGTGCACAAATACTGCACTCTATTTAACAAATTTGTTTCTTGTGGGGGTTGTACGGGTTAGAATTTAGGAACTGCTTTTCATGTACAAATAGAGTAGAAAAAATAAATATATTGTAGATAATGTAGAATAAGATGTCTCTGTTTTGATATTAAAGATATGGAAAGAAGAAAGGCTATATGAACTCTGCGTGTTGGATTAGAATTGGAGGTAGGTGCTACCAATATAAATTAATGTTTTTAATATATAACTAAATAGATATGAGAATATAGCTGTGTGTGTGTGTGTGTGGCTTAGTACATAAATACAGTTGACTCTAGAACAATGCAGAGGTTAGAGGTACCAATCCTTCCCCATTCCCTCTCCCACAGTCGAAAATCTGCGTATAGGTTTTCACTCCCCCAATACCAACTACAGTTATTCCTCAGTATCTATGGGAAATTGCTTCCAGGAACCCTGACGGATACCAAATTCCATGGGTGCCCAAGTATCTTACAAAAAATGGCATAGAACAATGCAAACAGTCAGCCCCTCACATCTGATATTTTCAATCCACAGTTGGTTAAATCTCTGGATGTGAAACAAAGGGATACAGAGAGCCACGTTTATTTTTATTGGAAAAAATCCACATATAAGCGGACTTATGCAGTTCAAACCTGTGTTGTCTAAGGATTAAATGTACATGTATTTTCCAGGTCTGACCACTGAGAGATCCTAGAAACAATTGTAAACTGAGGGCCAATATTTAGTTTATAAATACTATTATTCAATAAATGCAAGCAGGGCTCCTTGGAAAAATGATTGATTCCAGGTTTGGGAGAATGCAAACACAAGATGAGCCTGGAAGGCTTTGTTGTGTTTTCTGTGTACTTTTTGAAGTAAGCAAGTGCTCAAAAATAGGTTGTTGTCTGTTGAAAGGTCACCAAACACAATCTGAAACAACTGCCAAGGACCAAAGCTAGAACAATTAAGAATAAGAAAATACTGATAGTATTGGATTAAACTCAAAGAATAAAATAAATACCCATGAGTCTATACTTACATAAATAATTAGATAAATGATGAGAGAAGACACAACTTTTTCTTACCAAATAATTTCAATTAATAGATGTAGAAGGCATGGGGAAAATAAAAATTGAAATTAGACACCACAATAATAATAATGTATGGAATATCCACCAAAGGCAATGAAAGATAAAAGTAGGGTACAAATGGTTGAGATGAAACTGGATATTATAGTCTCAAGATATCTCCCCAAATATTTATTAATTACAAAACTAAAGCAACAACAAAACCAAAACAGTAGTTTTATAGTGGATACAACAGGCAGATACCTCCTTATCTAAGTGAGCAAGGTAAACATAATCAGTAATAAGAACATCAACATCAGGTATCTCTGATATTATAATACTGAAAAGGGCACATTACCTTGGAAATTTTCTCCAAAATCCACAACCACAATCTAATCATGGAAAAACATCACACAAACCCATATTGAGTGATATGTTACAAAACAACTAAGCAATCTTTAAAAGTAAAGTCATGAAAGATAAGGAAGACTGCTTCTCAGTCTTCCTGTCACAGACTGGGAGAAACTAAGAAGACATGATGATTAAGGGCAATGTGGGATCCTGGAAGAGATAAAAGGCATTGGAAAAATAATCTAGTTAACTCTGAATGAAATCTGCAGTTCAATTTATGGCATTTTATCAAGGTTAATTTCTTAGTTTGATCATTTGTGCAATGGTTATGTAAGATGTTACCATTAGGGGAAAATGAGTGTAGTTACATGAGAACACTGCACTGTTTTTGCAACTTTTCTATAAATCTATAAAATAAAAACTTAAACAAGAAAAAAAGTGCTAATGATACCCTCAGAGGGACAGGAAAATATATTGATCCATGAAACAAGATCATATTACCATAAAAATAGCATTTATAGAACAAAAGAAGATTACCTCTTGAAAAATAAACTGATGAGAGTAGACAGACTCAATAAAAATGTTTATAGATGAAGTTCAGGAAATCTCCTTGATGGTAGAAAACTAATTAAAGAGAAAATAGTGGACAGAACATAAGAAAATTAGAAGAGGACTTCAAAAGATCTAACATCTAAGAAAGACAGAGTAATAAATAATCTAATTATTAATAAAATAATTTGATAAAATTTCCTAATTAAAAAAACTCCACAGAATACATTAATTGTTTATATCAGCACGGTTTCATAGATACTTATTTTACTTATTGAATTATAATCCAACGCTACTATATCAGATGGAAATAGATTTAAAAAGACACATTCATGTGAAATTTTGCCCTGAAGGCAAATAAAGGTTTTGAGAAAGAAAAATAAAAAAAGTCTCATTATAAAAGTCAAACATATAAGACCTTTCTATTCTTATTGGACTTTTTAGTAGCAGCACTGGAGCTAAATAAAACAAAAACTTTTTAGCATAAAATAACTTTCAAGTTAGAATCTAAACAAGCTAAACTACCATTCAATTGTGAAAGTAAAATATACAATTATTTTAAACAGGTAATGTCTCAAATTATTACCTCTAATGCATTTGTTTTAGGAAGTCCCAGGAGGCTGTACTTCATCAAACAAAGGAGGTAAATCTGAAAGCAGAAATAATGGTTTTCAGCACAAAAGAGAAGCAAAGGGAACTCTTAGGATGAAGAAGGGTATTCCTTCCCCACCTCCAAAAAGGGAGGCTCTGAAAGAGATTTTCAAAATGAAAATCCATAGAATACTAATGTGTTTAGTATATTAATAAAAAATTATGAAACTGGGAAAGAACAGGAGGATAAATTAATGATAAGCATACAGAAAACAAAACAGAAAAATTGAGGTAATTATTAACTTCAAAGAAAATAAAAGTTGTACAATGATGGAAGATTATTCATAGATTACTATGTGGCTCAGCTGTAAATAGCATTGTCATATAAAGTTGAATATACAACTGACCACAAATTGCTATGCTTATATTGGAATAACAGGAAAATTAGAAGCATGTATTTGTATATGGGATTTAGAGGTAGATGTATGAAAGAGAGCTAAATCCTAATCTTCCATTGTGAGAGTTCAATGACCATCTTTGCAATGTTAAAACATAGAAATAACAAAAACATTGTAAGGTATTTAGCAGTATGTAAAAAAAAATACCACAATAATAAATTCAAAGTCAAAATCAGTAGTTGTTAGGTGTAATGAGAAATCGCAAACGTAGAGTTTTTTCAATCTTTAAATATCTATTAACAATCCTCATAAATATTAAAAACATGATTAAAAAAAAGAAAAAAGAAGAAGACATAAGAAGTTGATTCCCAAATTAAAAATAAATCCAAACCTACATAAATTGTTTTTGGCTGACATTAAGAGAACATTTACTGTGTGCTAAGTGCTACTCTAGGTACTTCACATTTATTAACTTAATGGTTATTCTCATTTAAAAAAAGTGACACTATGTTTAAAGACATTGAGTTATGTAGCAAAGTCCCACATAGTGAAATGGCAACGAGAGAGTCTGAACCCAGTCAATCTCTGGAGCATCAGTTCTTAACACCAAAGCCTCAAATCTCTCACGTGATGAAATCTATTAGCAGACTACTGCAGTCATGTGGACAGATACCTGAACGTGGTGCAAGAACACCTGAGTTTATATTTTGACTCTATCATTTACCAATTAGGAAGCTTTCGACAAGTCAATTAATTTTTATGGACTTTAGCTTCCTCATCTGTACTGAGAATAACTTCTTCCGAGTGCTGATGTTAGAAGGGAATAAGGTGATGCAAAGTCAAGTTTAGGGAACAAACTGATATAAAAAGTCTACATAGGGATTGGCACATAGTAGGCACTTAACAAATGTTAACTGATTTGAATTACATTGATTACTGCAATGGATATAAACTTCGGTGTTATGTTAGTGCATATGTAATTCTAAATTCTACCTATAGCTCCTTCAGGGTGTCTGAAGAAACTCCATGGTGCTTTACAGAAAGTCAAACCATACACATCTTTTGATGATTGAAAGGAGATGGTCTAAATTTCCTTATACATATATTATTTTTCCCAGAATCAATCTAGGATAATTATTAGTTAAGGCACCATGATATCTTTGACATTTTCCCCCAAAATGTTCCTTTTCCAAAAATAGTTTGTTGTTTGAAATTAATTCATGCATCTGACTTAATTGCACTTGTTAAAATTATTCTCTCGGGCTGTTCTGCATGCGTAATAAGTTTAGTCAATACTTTTACACTCCAGGGATGAAACTTTGACAACTTTAAAATGAATTTGCTTCTAAATAATCAGAATCTACAAAACTTTATTGTAGAAGAGCAGCATTTAAGCATTCGGACTGTTAAGACATTTTCATTGTCTTTGAGCATTTCCCAAGTGTCCAGAGAAAGAATTATGCCTCAGGATATTAATAGTTGTTATGAGAAAAAGGTGTTCCATGATGATAAAATATTTGGAAAATGCTGACTTAAAGTAAGATAGTTTTCTTTTCTGTAAGACTTTTCAAAGCCTCTAATGTAGTAGCTAATGCTTGAATTTCTAATGGGGAATAAAATATACACTGTTTCCCCAAAATGAATTTGCCCATAACATCTTTTCTGCTTTAGTTTGTATATGTTTTTGATATGTTTTTGAAGCTTCTTTGAGAAACAGGTTTTTTTTTTTTTCCTTTGTTTGTTGTTTCTCAGAAAACACTGAGGAACGAAAAGACCTAATAGAAGTAGAAGGGTTGATGATGGTAGTTCAACTTTTTAATATTTTTATTTTAGGGTTAGCCTTTTCTTACCTACGTCCTGTTTCATAAAGTTGACATTTCTCTGTAGAAGTCAAATGAGTAAGGGTTCCTCCCCAATTACTCTTTATAACTTATTTTTCTTTCATAACTATTTTAAATCAACATAAATAAAAAGTGGATTATACCTAAAACTCAATTAATAAGAAAGAACAACTTTCAAGAAAAAAATTATTCCTACTTTTGTAATTACAAATATAAACCAAGTTAGTACTGAATAATGGTTCAAACTGTAGGTACTAAAGTTTGGTTTGGTATCAGATCTGGGCACATAGATTTCCAAGAGTTGGTTTTTGCAAACCAACTCTTTGTTTGTAAAACAAAGATAGAAATCTGGCATATTTTCTCATTTGGGTGGAAGGAGATTTCTATTTTTTTCCCCTAAGAATATTTCATTCTCAGAGAATGAAATGAATAATAGCCATATAATTTGTCACTTAAGAAGCAAATTTGTTTACAATTATTTTATTTTATATATTAAGTAAAAAGAGTTAAATATGAACAACTTGATTAAGAAATTTAGTGTTGAGTTCCTAATTTTACATAATTGAACTAGTTACTTTCTTACTTCTGAAATATGGAAAACAAGAAAAATAATCAAGTTTCTGTTCTCCATATAAACTGTAACAACAAATTATTATATTTAGAAATACATTTGATTCTAAACTTACCAAGTGGATAGTCGCCGTCAATTATCTGGGTCATTTGTGGTAAGAAAAATATTCTAATGGTCTATCCAGATGATAGATTTTATATTTTATATTATGTATAAACAGACCTCAAATCTACCCAAAACATCTATCAACTTCAAGGACATCCTGAAGAGAATCACTAGATAAAGAACCACCCCAAATATCTAGTCCAGTCTCTGTTCCTTCTTAGATTCCTTTTGTAGCACCACGGTCCAACTGCGGTCTGCAATCCATTGTTAATTGGCCCGCAGCAAATTCCAAAAATATATTTAGTTTACTTAAATAAACCAGGTGAGGCAATATGTACTTCACCTCGAGTGAGTGGCCCAGCTGTTTGTGTATTTTACTGCATATGGCCCTTGGTAAAAAACGTTGAAAAAAGTTTGGACACCCCTGCACTAAAGGTTAAGAGTATTTGTCATGGAGAACAGTGTTTTCATTTGTCTTAGTGGCACTATAACCTAATATCACAGACTCTCTACCTTTTTCCTGCTGCGTGAAGTGGAAATGAACTTGACCATCAACGTTTGCAAATAAGCCCATCCTTCTCATATTAGGAGTAGCTACAGATGTGTCGTCTTCTATAATAAGGCTAGAACAGAAATCTCTATGAAGGCACTAGGTTTCAAGAATGGGGAAGACACGCTGGTTATGGAGCCTCTATGATAAATGTAACAATCACAACGATATGTATACTTCACATTTTCTTCACGTAGGCTTTCAGCAAAAAAGAGTGTTTTATAAATTTTATTTAATTATTTCCAATGTATGATATTCATAGGAATAAACATTTCAGTGGTTCTCTGATTTTGTTTAACCTCACGCTTATTAATATCTTTGTAATTTTTTCTCTATGCAGAAAATATATCCTTCAATAAGTGTCATACATGCATCTCACTTCTTCACAATTAAAGTTTAACAGCAAAAAGCCACTACTGCATAGCTAATTTTACAACACAAACAGATGTTATTAGAAGAATGTCTTCCACTGTTAGGCTCTGGCTCCTGTGATTGCCATCCAAGGAATGGGGGGAAGAAACAATTTGGAGAACAAGCGATGCTGTTTGCTGAGGGCACAGAACATGATAACTAGTTGAAAGTCATTAAATTATAAGTGCCTATCAGTGTGATGCATAATCTAGCTTTTAAATGTATTTCAACTATAGATCACCTTTTATAAACATCATTTCTCTTCATTAAATAATTGATACATATGATTTAACCTGCACTTGTAGATTTATTTAATGTATTTTATCTATTAATTAAAGCCTTTAGTTGCAATTCTTTCCATTTAGCTAGAAAGCATACAGATTAGTGTGTAGATTCATAAATGTAAAATAGTGAACAACAGCCTTAGGATTTGCTTTAACTTTGCATATGTGGGAACAGATGAGACTTGAATATGTTCCTCATTTTTGGGAACAAATGGATAGAAAACCTAAAAATTCAGTCCTACGACTGGGTATTATTCCAGATCGATACATTACAGAGTTAAAAATCCTATTCAATTATGCATAAAAATGATGATAATGTCTGATTCATACATATCTGTGGTTGATTGCAAAAGATGGCCACAGATAATCCCTACTATCCATACACATGATTCTTTGCAATGACTAGCACTTTTTCCATCAAGAGGTGGAGTCTATTTCTATTCGTCTTTAAATCTGAGCTGGCTCTGAGATTTTCTTTGACCAATAGAGTGCGGTGGAATATATTTCTGGGACCAGGCCTCAAGAGTACTTGGGCATTCTGCTCTAACCCTCTTAGGACACCCTGCAACCTTGTAAAGAAGTCTGAGATAGACTTTTAAAGCTGAGAGACCACTAGAAAGAGAGACCCAACCAACCATGCACCAAATGCCCAATATGTGTGTGAGGCTACTTTGGACCACCTGGCCTTACAGGAGCCACCAGATGACTGTGGCCGATTGCATGACTCAGGTGAGACTAGCAGAAGAACCACCAGATGAACCCAACTCAATTGCCAACTCAAAGAATCATGAACAAGAAGTTGTTGAAGTCACTAAGTTTTGGGATGTTCCAATTTGTAACAATAGATTACTGAGACAATATCATGTTTCCCTGAAAATTACAACTAGCCGGACCATCAGCTCTAATGTGTCTTTTGGAGCAGAAATTAATATAAGACCTGGTCTTTATTATACTATTATATTATATAAGGTCCAGTCTTATGTTATATTATCATATCATATCATATCATATCGTATCGTATCATATCATATCATATATCTGATCTTAAAATTTTATATTACTATAATATTAATTTTTGCTCCAAAAGATGTATTAGAGCTGATGGTCTGGGTAGGTCTTATTTTCAGGGAAATACGGCAGCATTTTACCAAGGGTTTAATATATAGAATCTCTTACAGTAAACTAAAGAAAAAAATATTACCTTCAGTATTCTTTACATAATTTATAAACCATATACTTATGATGTCCTAATTTAGAATCCATTAAAGATATTGAATCGGCTAATGTCACATGTTGGATTATCCTTTTAAAATGATTTTCTGAATGATTCTCATCACTAAGTTTTTTTGGTTTCCTTAATTACAACAAAGTTTCCTTCATATCTGATAGGTGCATTTTGATTTTTTCCTGGTTAAGTATCTTGTCCTGAACTCTACTTAGTGAATTTCATTATACTGTTGCAGAATGTGTTCCTAGGGTCATTTGGGACACTTCTGTCTTCTTTGGATGTACTGCTCACACTCCTTAGTTCAGTGTGATTTGCATTCTGTTATCCAGCTCATTGTATAAAATGTAGAATCACACAGAGTAGGGGATTAACCACAGAGGAATACTTCTTAATTGTCTCTAGCCAGCAGACACAGCAGCATTTTTGACACGTGTCCTTGCGTGCTCCTGCTGTCTCATCAGGAACAATGTTTTCCTGTGGAGCACACTGCCCAGCTGTGAAACAAAGGCACTCTCCTATACCCATCATACCTGGGATGAATAGAGACCCACATCAATATACATATTTAGTACAGACATTTTACCTAATCCCTTTTTGTTCTCCTCAGATTATCTTGGATGGACCTCTTGACCTACAACATGGATATCCCTTAATAAAAGTCCTATCTCCTAGAAAACTCATCATGAAGCCAGGTCTAAGACCCTATGAATTACACCTCTTGATTAGCGGTGCAGACGGGAATCAGATTCAAGTATTTATGGCTCTGGAATTTGTGATTTATATTGTTAGATACCAGAACTCTTTTTCACTGTTTGGACAAAATCTGTATTTGCAGCATGACTATGTCATTTAAAACAAATAACCACTCCTTGGGAAGAAGCTCTCTGATTCACTATCAAGAATTATATATTAATTAGGATCTCAGGAAGAAACAGGTTGCACGCTCAAGGAATAATTGAAGGGAGTTTAATAAAAGTTTGCTTTTCAGAGCTGGAGAGAAGATGAGGTCATTAGTGTGCATAGGTCTGAAGTGGCAAGTGGAGGCAGTGGCCTACAGAATTAGACAAGAACTGCAGCAATGGAACGTGAGCCACTGCCAAAACAGTTATCCCACATGAAGAAGGAATTGAGTTGGATAAACATCTAAGATACGCTTTCCTTAAGATTTCTCATCTCCAACTGATTTCTACCTTTTATCAAATCCAACCAGAAGCCATAGGGCCAAGCAGTCCTAGACTCTTGGTTCATAAGGGAGGGGTAGGAAGGATAGACTAGATAAGGGGAAACAGAGAATAACTATCACAGCTGGGGTAGAATGGAGACAATGTTCTAGATTGAATTCAGGCTCTTTTCTCTCCTACTGTGAGCAGATCAGATGCACTCATGTACTTCTGGAGAAGATGTCCTCTCTGTATTCTAAACATGGAGTGTTAGCAGGGAACATAACACAATCTGCACAATAAATACATTCAAATAAAACTCTGCTAGACTTGCCTTAACTAGAGAAAGATGCGGGGATGAAGCACAGGCTCTGAATGTCAGGTAATGTGCTTTAAATACTGGATTTGCTACTTCTTAGCTGTATAACCTTGAGTAAAAAGCATATTTTTGTCCCTTCGTTTCTTTACCTGTAAAATGGAGATATCTATGCTTACTGTGGAGAATGAGTACAAAAATTAAACCCAAATATGATCATAAACAATTTAGAGCATGCTCAAAATTTAGTAAGCCCTAAATAAATTTGAGCTGTTGTTTTCAGTTAAAATTTGTTAACTTAATAGTAACTAGTAATCTTGATTATTGCTACTTTTTCTTAATTAATGACCAGGATTGTTTCCAAAGGTTTGGGTCTCTGGACTCCTGCATCTACTGATAACTTTCTTTCAAAAACTATGATTTTATCTTTAAAAATCAATAAATAGTTGATCACACATGTAATAAAAGTTAAATACAATTAGTTTTAACCTATTATTTTAATAATGCCAATATTAATACAATTATAATTATTAATAAGATGGGAAATGATGCACATTGATCTTTCATCTGAAATAAAAGTTTATGAATTGGGTCCCAGGCCAATATGGATTAGATTCTTCACTCATGAAGAGTTACTCTATGTGTTTTAATTAAAATTCTTACTGGGAAGTCCATAAGCTGAGCTGGTTGTAGCAATGAATATTCTTGTGAAAAGATATTTATGGCAGCTGTAGATGTATTGAAAGACCAAGAAACTGATCAAAGCATTTATTTCATGGAAGTTTTTACATTTTAAATTTTAATAAAATAAATTCACATTTATATGAACAACATTTTTACAATACAATTTCAATCAAATAGTGCTTTTTCTCTCTGTTTTGAAGATTTGGGGATGAAATAACCTTTTGAATACCTTTTCTATCATAATCACATGCTCTGCTTTATGTAATTCTCATGGATTTTGCTTCATGAGAAATAAATGGTACAAAACAGAAACCATTTGATGAGTCTGGGATTAGAACAAAAGAAGTGATGGTCCAAAATTTTATACTTCAAAAAAAAAAAATCACTAGAATGTTAAGTGATGATTTTTAAATACAGCAAAACTTCTGCCCTCTAAAAAAATCTGGGAAACATTGACCAAAACCAATAAATAGTAATTTCTTTAGGGTACTTTTTAAATGGTGTTTCATCACTAGTTTTATTTTTATCTACTTTTTTTAAAACTTCAAATCCTCATGAAAACAAGTTGTATAGCTTATAATATTACTCTAGTAAAATGATTCCCATAAATAAGGGAAGATGCAGTGGAAGGGAACAAATATAAAGATTAATGCATCAGACTTTTAGGCTTATGGTGACTAACTGTAATTCCTGAGTCTGAAGTTATTGGAAAGAAAATCTCTCTCATGGAAACAGGCAACAAATCCCACACTATCTGGGCAGCACAGCAATTTACTTTCCTTTGACTTAAATAATTGTGGTTTTATAGCCGTTTTCCTTGCATTTATTGATTTCATATGCACTTTTGTACAATGACATAATGCATCTGGGTTTCACACACAGAAACAGAAAGAAAAACTAATATTTGTGTCATTTGTCAACCCAAAGTAATCAATGGGGCCTAGTCTCCACTTAGATGTGCAAAGCAACAAAAGGCAAATTCTTTGAAATCAAAGTGCCTCAGGGACAAGCAAGGTAAGGATATTGCAAAAGAGAAGAAGAACAAAGGAGAAAAAAAAATCCTAATATTAAATGCTTGTTAGAAAACCAAGCAATATATAAGATTTTCAGCATCTTTCATCAAATATCACTTTTGTGGCATTGTAAATGCTTAGTCATTTGTGTGTGAATGTTTGCTCAATTCACTTAGAAGAAGTGTGAGTTCCTTACCGCTGCCAAGGGTCATTAATATACGTGCTCAAAGAACATGGATGCACTTTAATAGAACATAATTAGTTATGCAAATTTGCTGCCATATCAAAGTGCTATAGTACTGTATAAAAAAAAATCATTTACCTATATTGGTGTACCCAATTCATTATTGTCAGGACAAAAAGGTAATAAAATATTCAGTAAAAATGATAGTACTTCAAGATAGACATAGATAAAATTGTAAAGTTGGTGAACAATTCCTTCTTCTTAACTTTTCTTTCCCTGTGCTTTTCCTCCATAACTCCAGCTACCATGCATAGTATACGGTGTTCTCAAGTCATTCCACTTGTTATGGATGGAATGTGTCATCCCAAAATTCAGATGTTGAAATCCTAACCCCCCATGTGATAGAATTAGTAGGTGGAGACTTCGGGAGGTGATTAGGTCATGAGGGTGCAGCCCCCATGGATACAATTAGTGCCCCTATAGAAGAGACGTTGGAGAGCTCCCTCACTTTTTCCTACCATGTGAGGATAATAGAAAGGTAGCCAGGAAGATGGCTCTCACCAGACTCTGAAACTTGATCTTGGACTTCTTGGCCTCCAGAACTTGAGAAATAAATGTTTGTTGTTTAAGCCACCCAGTCTATGGCATTTTTGCTACAGCAGCTCGAACTGACTAAACTCCTCTTACAAGCTGATCTAGCAAAGTTTTTGCTCTATGTTAAACACTATCTGTTGTATCCTAACTCTTCTTAAAGAACTCATGTCTCCCTGTAGCCACCAAGAGTAGGCAGGGAACTCCTTGACCACATTGTTCCACCCACAGATAATTGAGTCACTGAGGAACTCTGATATAAGCAGAACGAATGGACAGACTAACTGATAACTCCAGATTTGTTTGCCTTCTTTATCATGAAGAGAGGGTTCAATCAGACTCCTGTCTCAAAAATATGAAGCAGTAGGTAAAAGAGGAGAGAGTGACAGTGGGAAGTATGTGCTTGAGTTAAAAAAAAAAAAAAAAAAAAAGGACAAATTAGAGTTAAAATTGTAATGGCAAATATGAGGCATTGTACACGAGAGGTTTTGAGGGAAAAACGCCTCAGAGGAAAACAGTTAAGAGACAGGCAAATGGGATTGACTCACAGAAAACAACACTAAGAGAAATCCTATGGACCCAGAAAAGTGAGAGAAGAGCATCCTAATATTTCCGTTTCTAGTTCCTCTTTACATGAGGTTTGACTCTGATTATCTCCTGCACTTTGCAATCCATGAACTTGTTGTATCTTGAAAATATCATTCCATTTTTCTGAAGCTAGTTTGATTGGGTCTTTGTTCCTTGTTACCAAACCATTCAATAAATTATTCACCAAATTAATTTGGGATACAATAATTCTTGCATTTGTAAAGCATTTTATAACTCACCAAGCACTTTTGTAAGCACTATTCTGTTTTATGCTTACAATAAGAATGTGAGGTCAGCAAAACAGGTATTCATATCTTCAATTAAATTGAGGAAAGCAGATCTTTTAAAGGTGCAGTAATAATACAGTCTCCCAAGACATACTGAAGTAAAAATGGGATCAGAGCCTTGAATTTGCTGTATTGGAATTGTATCTGAACACGAACACACACACACACACACACACACACGCACACACACACTCACATGGCAAGATTTCTAGGTCATGTAATCCTCTATTAAAAAAAAATGATCTTAATTATAAGCACAAAACATAAAACTCCTTTCTAGCTCTTCTCTCACCTTCTGTGAAAAAAACTCAGATTCCTCTCAAAACCCCTGATAATCTCCACAATTGGTCCTCCAGTCTTTGACATGCTGGTACTTCTGTCTCCTCTCTTCCTTTTCTGACGTGCCTTGTGGGCGTATTCTGTCCCCACCATTAATGAAGGCAGCGACTGCACACAAGGTCTCTGAGGTGCTGCTGCACTGTGGAGATTAGCTATCTACAGTTGAACCAGCCCTGCTGGTGCCCTGTGAGATGCCAAGGTTCACGATCATTCTGTGGAAATCTTCACAGTGGCTGTTGATGCCCGAGTTTAAAGAAGCAAATATCTGTACATGAGGCATCAACTACCGATGTCAAAAGCTCTGAAGTTGCTACTGCATTGGAGGCTCTCTCATAGCAAGGCTGCTGGTTCTTCTTCAGTGTCTTAAAAGAAACTGTAATGAAACTCAGGAAGAACATATCCTGAGCTCAAGCAAAAAACATTGTGACACAAGTGAACTCCACCTCTGAAGAAAGAAAGCTGTATGTCATTCAGGTGAGATTGTAGCAAACCATGTTATTGTCATTCATTCATTCATTCATTAATTCAGCAAATAGTTACCAAGCATCTATTATATGTTGCTCTTGATGTGGTGAAGCAAAACATTAGCCAGACCCACTTCTTGAATCTGTTGAGTTTAAAATCTAGAGTAACAAAAACATTCAGATAGCTCACTACTCTCTTTGTCAGTACAGAAATGTTTGTATCCAACCATATAAACCTATAAGCTGGAGAAACCAGCAATATACGGAAACATCTACGTAGATTTGGCAGGTACTGAGGACAGAGGGGCTTTCTCCTTTTCTTTTTTGGGCTCTGGAAGGAAACTGTCATAGACATTTCTCACACAAATCATATAAACAGTAAATTTAGTGGTACAGCTTATTGTTCAGTTGGAGGGCCTGAGTTTATCAAGTTATCTTTGGAGCAGACACAGCTCAGATGTCTTAGAGTCTATTAAGAGAGTCAGTGAATAGTCTGACTGGATGTCTTGACTGAAGAGTTTGTTACAGAAGAGGAAAAGTAAACAAGCTGAGAGCCGTAGGGCAGACAGACAGCCTTGGTCAGACACACAGGGATCACAGAGAGAACGCAGGTGGTCCACAGGCCAGGGTGGGGGGATCATAGTTCAGGACCTGGTTAGTCAGCCCTACTGTCAGCAACAAAAATCAGTCTCTGAGATACACACCCTGGAGATTCTACCAGCAAACCCTTGTAGAATGCTTAAAGGCAGAGCTGTGGTGCTTTGGTTGTTACCAGTTTGGTTTCCCGCACGGAAGTCACAATAAGTGGACACCAGTGAGACATGTGAGAACCTGCCTAGGTTGATGGGCTTCTAGAACCTACCCTGCTCATTCCCATCGCATATGGTGCCACACATTCTACACATCCAGCACCAGCCTAGAAAGAAACGATAAGAACATGGAGGCAGGGGGAGTCGGAAAACTCTTAAAGCTTTATAGCTCATTCAAAAGAATACATTAACTGAAGATACTGTTTAAGTTATGGAACAAGCAGTATATATTACATGGACTTTAGTTTTGTTTTGCTCACATGTACTACCATAGTATTAATGTGAGGTGGGATGTTGTGAGAAAGATCAGATAATTTAATCCAAAATGGAAGAAGCCATATATTTTGTACATAACTTAATGTAGTGAAAACAAATTTGCAAACCTATGCATTATCTTCAACTCATAGGAAGGAAATATACTTGTGAATATGGATCACCACTTTTTATTAAAGTGACACGTGGGCTTTTATTTCAATTTTATTTAAAAATAAAATTGAAGTCAAAATTATATTAGCAGCTAAACCCATTGTCATTAAAACTTACAACTGAAATCATTTCAATGTATTCCTGCTTATATACTGCTATTATTACACACTGTCTGGGATGTATGTAGAGATTGTTTATGATTCCAGGTTATAGGAGATATTTAGGGGAGAAGAAAGCTGAGAAATATTTCTTGTGATTTTCCTTTTACCAAAAAGGCCCCACCTGCACTTGGCTAGCAGGCCATATCTCAGGTCATCGATCCCACAGCAGAATCTGAGACCAAGGAAAGTAATTCTTGGTGTTTTTATTTTCCAAATACAGGTTCTGAAGTTAAGGTTTTGTACTTGTAAAAGCTGTACTAGGTGAGGTCCAAATGTCTAAGCCTAAAAATCTCTAAGGATGAAGTTTATGGCACGATCATAGGGGGTGGTAAGAAGACCAGTGATGCCAGAGTCCCTCCTTCCTCATGCCCAGGAGAAATAACAATTCCAGGAACAAAGAAAGGGAAGAAATTGAGTAAAGACTATAACAAGGGATGGAGCTATGTGGGCTTCTTCAGGAGGAGGAAGAGGAATGACCGTGGGGACATGACTGAAATCTGTAGTGAGGGACTGTCTGTTCTTCATCCAGGTCAACCCATTGCAGGGGAGCCAGGTGGGAGACAAGCCATGCCCCAGACCATCATAGATGCATTTATACCATGTCACCAGTGCTTAGGGAGCACATTAGCAGTTTGTTTCAACATGATTCAAAAAAAAACTTCCCTTGCATAGCAGTCAGAATGTCTCTCATTGTTCACACAGCAGCATTGGCATTTGCCTGAGCCCTGAAACTTTGTTCAACCCTGTCTGAGCTACTTCTCCAAAACAAACAGCCCTACCTATTCAATGGCCCAGGATCCTCTTAAACTTTGATCATCGGGAATGGAGCCCTGGACACTCACAGTTGTGCGTGCTAGTTTAAATCACTTCAAACCTCCCCTGAGCCTGAAGTCATATATCTTTACAAAATGAACTGCCTTTGAAAATAGAGTTTGACAGCTTGACAATGATATTTAGTGAGCAACAAACATCATGCCTTGAATGTATATAGTAAAGGAAAAAGTGTTAAAGAGAATTTTCTCTTTGGGGAGGAGTTGTTACTCATCAAAACTGTAAATAGATAATGACATTGGGAATGAGAGCTCATAACCCTCTTTTATAGCTACTGCTGAGCACTCGCTCAATTTTCAAAAAATATAATCCATCTAGATAGCTGTCTCCTTTGTACTGCTCTCCCTTGCTCCAGGGTTTTCCATATGCATTGCAGCTGACACTGTGGGTGCCCTTCTCACATCTCTCAGCCCACCTCTAAGTCATTCTGTTCTGGCAGACAGATTTTTATTCATACTTAGAGCTTCCTGCTCCTTTTTCATGGGGACAATTTTTGGCCCTGAAATGGTGCTTGGCAAGGAGTAATGGCATCAGGAATACCCCTCAGCCAATTAATAGCAATGGGTATAGAATTTGGTGTTTGCCTTCCTTGGTGAAATAATTGTACAAAATTTCTTAGCGGGTCCACAGCAGGACTGAGCTTCAGTTTTGCAGTAAGCCACTCGTTAATAAAACTGAATTGGCTTCCTTCCTTCCTATTTCCCACTTATTCACTCCTTCCCTGTATTCCCTGGGATCACCTTCCAAATGTACTACTTGTGTCCTTATTTGATTTAGCATCTTCTTTTGAGGGACCCCAATTAAGAAATGCATGTTGTATAGTCAACGTATCCATGTAATCTAGCCCCAAATAATTTTAATTATAAGAAATGTAATGTTAAATTATCCCTAAAATAAACAAAATAACACTGGTCTTATATCTTCATCTTTATAGCTTTATTTATTGTGAGAATCCTTTTTTTTTAATATTGGAAGGAAATTGCAATGAATGCAAATTATAGGAACTCTGGAAAACACAAAACCTCTAAGACTAAGCACAAACCGTTTGCCTGAGTATACCATTCTTTAACGTTCTCACTGTCCAGACCATTTCCTATAAACACATCGTTTTAGGTTCAGGTTTACCTCTAAGCTGGGTGTCTATCATTTTCTATAAATAGCTATCAGAATTGTCCTCTAAATCCCTTTACAACACTCCAAAGTTATGAAGTTCTCTTCAGGTTAAAGCACAAGGGAATGAGGGTTTGCTTTTGTTGATTTAGAGAGATCTGTCCTTGGGAAATGTTTGTTATGTTTAATTATGTATCTGTGTGTCTTCATGAAGCACTCTCTCTGTTAAAGCAATATTGATCTACTTCCCTTTCTATCTAGGCATTCTATTTCGCAGATCACTATAGACATGTCAGGCATTCTAAGAAATGTAAGTCTAGAGAAAAATACATAGGGCCAAAAGAAGTAAAAAGAGCATCAGCTCCTGTTATTACATTATTGCATTAGTTTGTTGATAAAATAGCAAAAAGCAAGGGTGATATTTTACATTGTGTGCTCTAGAGCTCTTAGAGGCAATGAGGTGAAGTGAAAAAAAAAGAATCAAATGAAAGCAGTGAGTGCATTTTGGGATCAATTTACATAGCTCTACACCTGGGGCCAGCTTGTCCTGGTTATGATGGACAGGCGTCTGTTGGTTCCTTCTTGAATTCACCTTCACTTATGGAGCTAAGAAGGCACTTGCCATTCCAACAACATCTAATGTCATTTAGAGACTATAACAGAGAAAAAAAGAAGAACAAATAATGAAATAGGAAGGCACCTAGCATAATTCAAGGTGAAGCTCACACTTGAAGATTGTCTTTATAAGAGGGTAGGATAAACAATAGCTGTAATTTGTGTCAGGACGCATTCTTGTGAGCTTTCAAATTGTCTGATAGCAAAAATGGGAATGCTGCTAATAAAAATGATTAAGGAAAAAAACACAAAAAAACTGAGGGTAAGTGATTGGCTAAGACATTTATTAATGGAATGTGACACTACTTGTAGGTAACTCGTTCCAATTCAGCCTAAATCAGAAGCAGTGGAAAGCTGTGATCATATAAAGTGTGCTTGGTGTTTTATTTGCAATAGTATGATGGCCTCAGTTCAGGGGATACATGACTGTTGCAGAAATAAATCTATCAAAGTATTGTTTATAGCCTTACACCATTTTGAGTTGGTTTGTAATTACTATAAAAAAGACCAGGTATTTCTTAGGACTAAATTATGTTCTGATATTTCTTACCAAAATTTTAGCATTGTCGAAAGCAGCCCCTCAAAATTTGAATTACAATATTTTTCTCCAGAAATTTTAGGGATTGACGAGTTACTTCAGTTTTGTTCTACATGGTAACAACTAGCTTCATAGAGTTTTTATGTTAAAGAAAAACAAAACAACCAAACCAAACCAAAAAAAAAAAAAAAATGGCATTCTGTCATTTTGAAGTTGATAATTTGAGAGGAACTTGCATGGATTAAAAATCATTTTTCTTTCCCTTACTCTTTTAAAAAGATTCTTTAAAAATCATAGCTTGGATTTCTGAATAATTTTAGAAATATGATCAAAAATAACTTTCTAAAAGATCATCTAGATTGCCTAGATTGCTCAGCTCAACATGCAATTTCTCCAGAGAGGTAGCAGACTTGAAAGTTATTGACTGGTACCCACGTAAATGGACAGTGATACCACAGGAATCAGGGACCTTCTATGTAATACATATACATAATAGCAATGCAGTATTTACCAAACCCCGGGACAGCAGCATTTTTTAAAAAGTAAATAGTTATTTACTCCACCCAACAAGAGAAGGTTAAACATGAAGGACAGCAAAAACTAAGAAGACAATTATTTTTCAGCTACTAATAAAAGTCTTTGATACTGAAACCCTAAATATACTCTCTCTATATGACATCCCAAGTGATATTAGCATTTTGAAAATGTTGGTAGTTCATGTCACCGTGAAGTATTGAATGGGAATAACAATAGATAAATTGAAATCTATGTCAGTTTGGCTTCCACATAGCTTGGAATCTTGGCCCTGTCATTTACTACGACCATGCTTTTAAGCAAAAGTCTTTCTATACTCAGTCTCCAGTTCTTAATTTCAAATCTATAATCTACGAAACTGGTCATACAGTATCAACCACATTTGGCTCTTATGGTTATGCAGAGAATACAGACATGATTAATATTAGCTTGTTTCCATTTAAAGTTTGGATTTAAATATACAGTATTTGCATTTCACATGTATTAGATTAGATCAAAATATAAAATATTATGTACATATTTTGCTAATTTTCTTCAGTATGCAAAACTTGATCTCAAGAAACTAATCTCCAGGGAGATCCAAGATGGTGGAATAGACAAACACTGTGCCTGCTTCCTTCATGACACATTAAAATACAACTAAATTATAGAACAATCAACCTGGAAAACTATCTGAAGTCTGGCTGAACAGAAGTTTTATAACTAAGGATATAAAAATGAGAAGCCATGTCAATACTGGTAGGAGGGGTGGAGACGCAGAACTAGCTAACCCCAAACTTCTGTGTCTTGTTTGAGAACTGTGAGGGTAATCTTGGTTGCGGAAGTTCCCCTCAGAGGAATGAGAAAACCCAGCTGCCACACCAGCCTCCTCAGCCTAGAGTACTGTTGCTGGGAAGAGGAGACCCCAACTACTGGCTATGAAAAACAGTGGGGATTTTGACTATCTGGGTGCAATGGAAGGTGGCAAAAAACCCAGGCATTCCCTCAAAGGGCCCTCACACAGACTCTCTCACTCCTAGGCACTCACCTTGAGCTCCAGGAGAGGAACAGTAACTCAGGGTGTGTCTGAGATATATGGGGGCAGACTGAGTTGGGTAGCTTTTGATACGAGGATTGGAGAACAGTCAGCATTTTCCCTGTGAGAGGTCCTCCTGGGCAGCCAGCAGGCTGCACCATCTTGTTTGTGTTGAGCCCAAACCCCCAAGGCCAAATCTGAATCTGATTGGTCTGGTGAGTTCTGCAGCTCTGCCCTGCTGACTCAATGGGACCCCATCCCACTCAACTCCCCCAACACTGGAGGCACTTTCTCCAAGAGCAGCCAGCCCTGCCTGCATTGCACTCTTTCTTGGAAAACTATTAGAGTCCAACAGATCCAAGGCATGTGGCTACTGGCCTCAGTAAGTTATGCGACTTTTGCTGAGTAGCTTCAGGCTAGGATTTACATTTAACTGGTAACATAACTCTTTCCACTCTAGTGATTCTCGGAGACCCCGCCTAATCCAACTTGCACACTCTATGAGGCTTTATCAGTAGCTGAACCTTAAGTGAGTTGGCAGGTGGCAGCAGGTCTCGGGGTGTCCTGGCATTTTGCAGAGCTACCCCAGGCCTGGTACTGGTGTTATCCATCCTTGGTTTGCAGTGTATCCTCTCTTATGTGCCTCCAACTTTAGCACAGGCAGCAAACAACCACAGATAGCTTTATAGTTCTTATCAGGTAGTCCTCTGCCAGTCACAGGCAGTTGGTGAAATGGGCCTGCAATGGAGCACCTTCCAAGAGGCCCCAGAACCAACATACTTCAAGGTTGGCTTCACACCACAGCAGAGCACTACCCAATTCACCCCACAAGTGGCATAGCCAAAGGGCATTCTCAATAGGCACCAGAGTCTGTTGGGGCAAATCCCACTCATTGGGGTAAGCTCTTTTCACAGCAGACTGTAAGTTGTGGATGTGGACAACCCTCACAGCCAATCAGCCTAAGTGTCAATCCCACTGATGTGCCAATAGCAACCAAGGCTCAACTATAACATGAGGGCACACACAACACACACAAGGGACACTCCAGGAGCACCTGGCATAGGTGCTGTGGGGTGGCCCCCACAGGGCACCTACGACATAAGGCCACCAGGCCAAGACTGGGGGACATAGAAGATCTACTTAATACATAGAAAAAACAGTGAGGCAGCCAAAATGAGGAAACAAAGAAATATATCCCAAATAAAAGAAAAGGAGAAAACTCCAGAAAAAAAACTACACAAAATAGAAGCAAGCGACCTACCAGATATAGGTTCAAAACAACAGTTATAAGGAGACTCAAATAACTTGTAAGAACTTCAACAAAAAGACAGAAGGCATAAAAATATGACATAGAAACCATAAAACAGAACCAGTCCAAAGCGAAGAATACAATAACTGAAATGAAGAATGCACTAGAAAGCATCACCAGCAGATTACATGAAGCTGAGGATTGGATCATTGGATCAGTAATTTGAAGAAAAGATAGCAGAAAACACACAATAGGAACAGCAAAGAGAAAAAAGACTACAAAAATATGAAGATAGTTTAAGAGACCTCTAGAACAACATCAAGCATAACGACATTCGCATCATAGGGGTACCAGAAGGTGAAAAGAAAAAGCAAGGGATTGAGAATAGATTTGAAGAAATAATGACTGAAAACTTTCCTAACCTGGCAAAGGAAATAGGCATACAAGTCCACACAGCACAGAGTCCCAAACAAGATGAATGCAAACAGGCCCATGCCAAGACACATTCTAATTAGAATAGCAAAGGTTAAAGACAAAGAGAGAATCCTAAAAGAAGCAAGAGAAAGACAACTAGTAACATACAAGGGAGCCCCCATAAGCTTGTCAGCTGATATCTCAACAGAAACTTTCCAAGCCAGAAGGGATTGGCACAAAATATTCAACATGATGAAAAGCAAGGACCTACAACCAACATTACTCTACCCAGTAAATCTATTATTTAAAATTGAAGGACAGTTAAAGAGCTTCCCAGACGAGAAAAAGCTAAGGAAGTTCATCATCACTAAACCAGTATTACAAGGAATGTTAGAGGGGCTTCTTTAAGATGGGGGCGGGGAATCACAATTTTGAATAATAAAATGACAATAGTTATACATCTACTAACAATTACTTTCAGTCGATTAAATGTCCACTCAAAAGAACAGGAAGGCGGGCGGCCCAGTGGCTCAGGCAGTTAGAGCTCCATGCTTCTAACTCCGACGGCTGCTGGTTCGATTCCCTCATGGGCCAGTGGGCTCTCAACCAGAAGGTTGCCAGTTCAACTCCTTGAGTCCCACAAGGGATGGTGGGCTGTGCCCCCTGCAACTAGTAACAGCAACTGGACCTGGAGCTGAGCTGCGCCCTCCACAACTAAGAATCAAAGGACAACAACTTGAAGCTGAATGGTACCCTCCACAACTAAGATTGAAAGGACAACAACTTGACTTGGAAAAAAGTGCTGGAAGTATACACTGTTACTCGATAAAGTCCTGTTCCCCTTCCCCAATAAAATCTTAAAAAAAAAAAAAAGAATAGGAGGGTTAAATGGATAAGAAAACATACCTTACATAGGCTGCCTACAAGAGACTCACTTCAGATTGAACACACACACACACACACACACACACACACACACACACACACACACTGAAAGTAAAGCAATGGGAAAATACATCTCATGGAAAACAACAACAACAACAACAACTGGGGTAGCAATATTAATACCAAACACAATAGACTTCAAAACAAAAGCAATAAAGAGACAAAGAAGGACCCAATAATTCCACTTCAGGGTATTTAGCTCAAGAAACCAAAATTCTACTTCAAGGGGATGTATGCATCCATATGTTCATTCTGGCATTGTTTACAATGGCCAAATTGTGGAGATAGCCTGGGTGTCCGTCAATGGAAGAATGGATAAAGAAGTGGTGGTACATATATACAATGGAATATTGCTCGACCAGGGAAGGAAATGGATTCTTGCCATCTGAAGAGGCATGGATGGACCTGGAGGGAATTGTGCTGAGTGGAATCTAAAGAACAAAATAAATGAATAAAACAGAAACAAACATATAGATACAATATTTTGATGGTTGCCAGATGGGAGAGAGGTTGGGGATGAGTGAAAAAGGGGAAAGGATTAAGAAATACAAATTGTTTGCTACACAGTTATCATGGGGATTTCAATATTGGTTTTATTGGTGGGCTGAGAGCTCCCAGAAATGCTATATTGCAGAAGGTAGCTACAACCTAAGGCCAAAATGGGAACATTTCTTTCCTCCTCCTCAAATATCCTCTTTGTACAGCTGAGGCTGCAAAGTAATTTACAGGTACATGTATCCCCAAGCTTCTGGGAGCATCAAGGAATTTCATGAAACAGGTCACTTGATGAATGGAGAAGCCACCAAGCTGAAGAAAGATGAAGTTCCTGACCCAGGTGTAGTTTCTGCTTCCACTACCTCCTAGATATGACGGTGTGTTAAAATCATTTAACATCTCTGTGCCTCAGTTTCCTCCTCTGTAAAATGGAAATGATTAAAGACTTATTTCATATGGGTGTCAGGAAAATTGAATAAGTTAACCTATGTAAACACTTCAGGAGTCACCGCCTTCTTACCGACATGTAAAATGTGTGAGGAGGGCACGGTCCCCTGTTCTACGGCCTCAGACACTAGTATAGCTCTTGAACCAACACATATTAATAACCTTAGCTAGAGTTCTAAAGAGTAAGTAAGGAGTGGAGAGAGAAGCCACAATTGTTCACTCCCTTACTGCCCTTTCCTGGAAGAAAGCAGAACCCCTGCCCTCTACTGAAAGAGGAGGAATGGTCTCATCATACTTCTGCTGGAACCAGACCACATCCTTCCTGGCAAATAAATGCCCATTTCTACCTAAAAGGCCAATACAATGTTTTCAGTGAAGAAAAGGAAAAAGAAAGAAAAGAAAGAAGAGGCACGAGAGACAATGCTGCCCTTGACCTCAAATAGTAATTTCATTAGACTTCTGAAGTTCCAAGGTGAAAGCATCTCTTCAGTGATGAAACACAAGCCCTGAAATGTCAGTCATCTCTCTGTCCTGGGAAGAACAGTTAAGTGTGTACTTCAGAGAAAGGAGGACGGAGGTTAAACAGAAACTAGTCCTGCCTTATTGTTCCACTCTTTGCTGAAAAAAATCCCAAAAAGGACCTCCATTATTACCTCCGAGGTTGAAAATTTCACTTACTTCCCAGAATAATGATGTAGAAAGTTTTTTTTGATTTTTTTTTTAATGGTTGTTGTTGTTTTGCTTTTTTCCCCAAAATATTAAAATCCATGGATTCAGTAAGGGACCCTGATAAAGTGCCATATAGCTATGAAGTATTATTTTAAAATGTATGCCTTTAAAATTTGCATAAGATTAAATTAATTCAATTAACAAGTATTGGAATCATTTCCTCTAGGGATAATGGGGAAAATTAAATTGAAACAGGT
Organism: Rhinolophus hipposideros; assembly: GCF_964194185.1. NCBI lineage: Eukaryota > Metazoa > Chordata > Mammalia > Chiroptera > Rhinolophidae > Rhinolophus > Rhinolophus hipposideros. Next base: position 72,150,088 of record NC_138047.1, on the reverse strand, counting down.
TTTCTGTAGGCAAAAGAAGAATCCTTTGGTAGTGACATTTAAGAGCAGGGGTTGAGTTTTCATACTTTTCTATGCACTGTCTTCTTTGATCATCCCACCAGTTAGAACACTGTTACGTTTTTGTTGTGTGCATGAGAAACTTTAACTTCAGACAGTTCGTTGTGATTGCTCGTGGTCATGCAGCTAGAAAGTGGAAGAGGCAGGAATCAAACCACAGGCTCCACGTCTCTCCTGCCTCACCACACTGCCACTAAGCAGTTACAATTTCATTTTATTGTGCATTGGGTTAGATGTTTTATTCTGTAAATATCTCTCAGCAATTATAGGGGAAACTAACAGCGCGTCATTCAATTCAACACATGGTATACCTATTATGCTCTTTGATACCACACTCTTTTTATAGTTCTCAGGTACACAAAATGAGATCAGTTTACACTGTATAGTGCTTGCCTCTGTACCAGACCATTTATTTAACGTTTCAACGACTGCAGCTTTTGTAGCAGGGTTCTAAGGCTAAATGTCTTCTTTGTGGAAAACTGAACCCACAAGACTGTGTACTGAAACAAACAAACTAGTGAGCCAAGTAATAGATCTCCTTAACGCAGCTGCAGGTTAGGCCAATGATTTTCAAGCCCCTTTGAGTTTAGAAAGAGATGTTACCATTTTAAAGGTATTTCTATGCATTTTGTACACAGATTTGAGAGATTAAAGAGTAGACTCAAACCTTGAGGCCCTTAGCACAAATCCTATACTGACTGGTATAAATCCTATACTGACGTTGAAGGATGCCATACTGGAAAGTGAATGGGTTACTGCATTCCCCTACGGTCCTCAGTTACAAAATGGAAAGAGCCAATCTCTTACATTTAATAATGGGGTCAGATAATAAATGAGCCAAGTAACTAGCTGTAATTACAAGAATGTTCATAATGAAAATGCAGATCTTACATATGTGGATATATCCATATCTCTTCCTTTCTACAATTTGTATTGCTTATTAATCTTTCTTAATCATCTCGTACATTATGGCAGTGGTCTTCTAACAGATCAACCTCTTCACCTTAGTTCTTCTCCAGTCTGGTCTCATTGCTTTCTACCGTCACCTTTTAAAAAATATATACCAGCTCTTTTCTTTTTTACTGTAGAAGTACTTCCATGACTGCCCATTTAGCATAAAACCCAAATTCCTTACCATGACTACGAGGCATTCCATGATCTGGTTTTAGCGTGCCATGCCAGTCTCATTGCATAGTACCCTTATTTTCTCATAAGTGCCAGTTGTAGTTTTCCTTTTGACAAATCTACCAAGATCTCCCGGGCTGATCCTTCAGCCAACTTCACGTAGCTGGTTCATTAATGCTCTTCAGATTTCACATCCACTAGGGAGTCTTTCCTGAGTTACAGTGGATTGACACCCCAATCGGCAACTTCCACCCCTAATGTTAACAAGAACAGAATAACTTTTCCTTTCAACTTTGCTTTGTGGTCCTAGCTTCTACAATAATTGATCCTGGTCACACTCCCCACACACTACATAAAATAAAAGGGTTTTGTTTTTAATAGATTCTAATGAAAATATTTGAACTTACTTATTAGATAAAATATACAGAAAAAAACACACATTGTATTCAAAGATTTGAAAAAAAATAAGCTTTTTATTACAGTGTTAAATACGTATAGACCGAAATCAGAAGCATACAAATTGATGAGCTTTTACAAATTAATTATATACCTTTATAACCAGTATCTAGAACAAGAAACAGAAGATGATGACAACCACCCCTAGATATCCTACCAAGTCTTTCTCTATCTTTATCCACCCTTAAGTGTGAAAAATAGCCCCATAAACCCTAATGATTAATTTTGCCTGATTTTGATATTTTTATAAATATTAATATGTATTCTTTTTGTTTATCTTCTTTTCCTCAATATTATATCTGTGAGACTCATCCACATCTTTGCTTGTAGTTATAGTTTGTTCATTCTCATTTTGTACAGTTCTCCACTGTGTGAATATACTATAATATATACATGAAATATAGTATATTATATACATGGAATATACTTTAATATATACATGGAACATGGTTTTCAGCCTTTGTCTATTATAAATAGTGTTGCTATGAATATTCTCTTACATATCTTTCAGTATACAAGCACACACGCGTGCACACACACACACACACACACCTAAGAGCAGAATGTTGGATTATAGGGCATACATATGCTACATTTTATTGATATCATACATTTTTCCAAAATGATTGCATCAATTTTTATTTCCATCATCAGTGTATAAGAGTTCTCATTGCTATACATCCTTGCCTAAACTTGATTTTTTTCTTCTTCAATATAGTATTTCTGGTGGCTGTGTAGTGGTGTTGTTATATTGTTATTTTAGTTCTTATTTTCTTAGTTACTAAAACACTCTTTCATAAATTTATTAGTCATTTAGACATACTTTTCTGTGAAGTGCCTGTTCAAGTCTCTTAATCTACTTTTTTTCCCTATGGTTTTTCTGTCTTTTCCCAATTTGTTTGAAAGCATTCTTTATATGTTGTGAATAAAAGTTGTGTGCAAGATATGGTATTGTGTCTTCAACCTATCTGTGGCTTCCATTTTTCAGAACCTAAATGATGTGTCTAGATGAAAAGAAGCTCTAATTTTATCTTTGTCCCATTTACCATTTTTTATATTTAGCACTATTTGATGAGATTTTAATACATGATTTCAATAAGAGATTTTTATAAGTGCTTTTAATTAAGAGATTGTTGCATACTGGATATTCATGAAGATGTTTTCCTATGTGTTCTTCGATAAGCTTTACTGCTTTCCTTTTTACACATAGACCTGCAATCCATCTGAAATTTACTTTTGCACATAATACAGGCCAAGATTTATTTTATCCATATGGATAGCTAACTGACACAGCACCATTTGCTGCAAACTTCACTCCTGGCACTGTACTGACCACACTGTTACCTTATCACAAATTAAGTCACAACCCATCTGTGGATCTGATTCTAAACTTTCTATCCATTTCTATTTTTCTGTTTGTCTCTTTTTGCCAATAAATATTCTTACTATGATTGACTTTACTAGAGTGTTTCCACAAAAATAAACCTAGCCAGACCATCAGCTCCAATGCATTTTTTTGGAGCAAAAATTAATGTAAGACCCGGTTTTATATATTATACTATATTAATTATATTATATTATATTATATTATATTATATTATATTATATTATATTATATTATATTATAATCATGCACTCTTTTATATTATAGTAAGATAAGACGCATTCTTTTATTAATTTTTGCTTCAAAAGACGCGTTAGAGCTGATTGTCCATATAGGTCTTACTTTCGGGGTAACAAGGTAGGTCTTGATAGCTGGTAGTTTGTTTTCCAGTTTTGTTCACCAGCTTTGTTCTTAGCCCTTTGCATTTCTCTATAGAGTTTACCATCAGTTTGTCAATTTCAAAAAAAAAAGAAGAAACTACTGGTATTTTAATAGATCAAGTTTAATCTATGAGATCAGTTTGGTGATATTGATAGTTTTATAATACTGAGCCTTCTAATCCACAGACATATTTACTCACAGTGTGACTTAGCAAGATAAAACAAATCTTGCTAAAACAAATCTTGCTAAGATAAATAAAATCTCCATTGACACTTAAATAAAGTATCAAACTCAAATTCACAGTCCTCAAATTATCCTCATGTATTTTTAATAAAATAAAATTTCCCCAATCTTCTCTACTAGAGTATACAAATGTGGTTAGAGTACTAATCTGGTTTATTACTCTGAAAAGAGAACCTCAGTTCTCTCTTAAGGTCTGCTGCCATCATGCTCCGTGAGATCCAACTTGTACCTGCTTCTGCTCTTTGCTTTTCCCAACTCAGCTCATGTTTGTCCACTCTAGGCAACTGCTCAAAGGCCCTAACTGCAACATGCCATCAAGTCCACTACTTGACACTGTGGTACCACAGTTCCAGGGGATGTTTTCCACTTCCACTGTTCACCCTGCTTCTCTGAGCCAGCAAAACCACTGCCACTCTATGCCATCATGCAAGATATACCTGGACAGATTCTGAACATGATGCTTCATGAGTAGATATTCTCAAACACCAAGGTATAAGGGCTGCTCAGCCATCTGAAGGGGAACAAGACAAAGAAAGGCCACTTTCCCTGTTATGCTATGTCAAAATAGCATGGTCGTATGTAGAATTTTTGTCTACCATGGATAAAACTAATATGGACATTCATACATATGTCTGTGGAAATGTTTTTATTTATCTTGGGTAAATTACTAGGAGTGCACTAGCTATGGCCTATGGCAGATGTATATCTAGTATTTAAGAAACTACCAAAATATTTTACAAAGCGTTTATTCCACTTTGATGTTTTGAAAAGTAGTATGAAATTTTTAGTTGCTTCACATTTATTTCAACACTTAGTACTGTCAATCTTATTTATTCTAGCTACCCTAATGCGTATAGAGGGGCAACTAATTATGAGTTATATTCCCCCCTTATGAATTTATGTTGTCTCTTTTCATGAGTGTGTTGATCATTCAAGTATTTTCTTTTGGGAAGTGTCTGTTCACATCTTTATGCCCATTTTTAGTTGGCTTATTTGTTTTTCTTATTGAATTATATAGTATCTCTATTATTCCTCATGGTATATATTTATCCTAATTATATTATGTATTGAGCACTATTGCAAATCATTTTCCAATTATTTGCTGCTATCTATATCCTCACATTATAAAGGCTTGCCTTTTTGTTTTCTTAATGTTTTTTTTTTTTTTTTTTTTATTTTTTTAAGAGCTAACTGTCTTAATTTTCATGAGATCCAATTTTTCCTTTTTGCTTTTGTGGTTTTGCCTTTTGTACTCTAAGAAAACATTTCCTAACCCAAATTTTCAAAGATTTTTCCTGCTGTAAGTTTTATATTTTTACCACTCTCAATTTGGTACATGATGCATTCTGCATTAATTATTGTGTATTTTGTATGTTAAGGTTTGGTGCTTATTTTTTTCTAAATGGGTATTCAGTTGCTCCAATGTTATTTGCTAAAGACTTTCTTTCACCCACTAAATACTTTTGGACCCTTGACAAATATCAAGTGACCATGTATGCACGGGATTTTTTTTTTTTGGATTCATTACTCTGTTGACCATTTGGTATACCTATTTTTTCGCCAATGCCATGCTGTCTTGATTACTGTAGCTTCAGAGCAAGTCTTGAAATCAGTTAATGCATGTCCTCTGACTTCACTCTTTTTAAAACTTACTTTGATTATTCTGAATTGTTTGCATATTCACATAAATTTAAAAATCAATTTATTTTTACAAAGAAAAGTTTCTAGGATTTTGACTGAGATTGTGTTAATTGTATAGATCAATTTTAAGGAAAACTACCATGTTAAAGTGTTAACTCTTCCAATCCATGGACATAGTCAATATCTCCATTTATTTAGGTCTTCTTTAATTTTTCTCAGTAATGTGCTATAGTTTTCAGGGTATAGCCTTGCTTATCTTGTACTTACTTATGACTTATTTTATATTTTGGCACTACTATAAATGGAAAATTCTTTACTTCATTTTCCAACTATTTTTCTCTGTTATATAAAATTACAAAAATTTTATATGTTAACCTTGTATCCTGCAACTTTGATAAACTAACCTACTACTTTCAGCACTTGTTTTGTGGAGTCCTTAAGGATCTTCTATGTAAACAGTCATGTCTTAAACAAATTTAAATATTTTTACTTATTTCATTTCAGTCATGCCTTTTATGTTATTTATTTCCTTACTGCAATAGTCAGTGCCTCCAATATAAGGATGAATGGTAACAGTGAGGGCAGACATCCTTCCTTTATTGCTAATCCTGGTCCATATCAGTTTGTGGACATTCTATTTGTATGTGGCTGAAAGTTTTAAAACTGACTTGGTGCTGAACTTTGACAAATGGACTTCTGCATATACTGAAATTATCTTATGTGTTTTCTTCTTATGTTGTGAATATGGTGAATTATATTGATTAAATTTTGAATGTTAAACCAATCTTGCATTACTGAAATAAGTCTAACTTGGTTATTGTGTATTAGTCTTTGTACATATTACTGGATTTGACCTGCTAATATTTTATTGAGAATTTTTGTGTACATATTCATGAAAGATACTGGGCTAAGTGTTTATTTTTTCAGATGTGTTTATTTAACTTGGATATTAGGTCAATTGTGACCTCTTCAAATGAGTTGGGGATTATTTCTTCCTCTTCTATTTCCAGAAAGAGTTTGTACAGAATTGCTATTTTTTTCCTTAAATATTAGGGAAAATTCACTAGGGAAGCTATCCGGGGCTGAACTGCTCTTTGTTGGAGTATTTTAAATTACTTTTATGCTTTCTAAAATCGATGAATTTATACTGTTTGCTCTTTCATGTTAATGTGTGTGTGTGTGTGTGTGTGTGTGTGTGTATTTAATCAAAGAACAGTTTTATTTTAATCATGAACAACTTTCCCTTTTTTATGATTTAAATTCACTACAGGATTTCCCACAGAGACATTTTCCACTTGAATTTGCTGTTTTTCTTCCAAGAGCTTAAAATACTCTTGAGAGCAGGGATAATGACATATTTTATATTTGTTCTTCAGTGCTTAACATAGTGTCCTGTAAAATAGTGTTTAGTACATATTTATTTAAATGAGTGAATAAATGAACTAATAGAAAGACCCATGTTTTAACCCATTTATCCTCCCTAAGTCACATTTTTCTCATCCAGAACACAAATAAGTGCATATGATATATTAAAGTTGAGTTCGTTTTGAAATCCTTTGAAACGTTTTACTAATCTGGATGTAAGAAAAGGAGAATTCAACAGCAGTGACTTTTTTCATTCATGCTCTAAAGTCTCTCATCCACACAGATTTTAGTCTTTCTCTCCCTCTCTATTCTCTTCAGGTAAGTTTTAGTATTAATATCTCCAAGTGTGCCTCTAAGACATTCTGGATCTGTAGTAGATTTCTATTCTATGTTTTAATCATCAAGTTGAAATATAGAAGGGACAAAGAAAATCTCTAATCAAACCTCATCATTGCACAAAACAATTAATTCTCGGTGTTTTTGTACCTCTGTAAGTGACCTCTTGCTAAACTCAAAGCCTGTAGTAACAGAATAGAAAGGTTACTGAAGGTGAAACTATAACAAAGGTGTTTGAAGTTTCTCTCTCCGTCCCTCATGCTCAATTATTTTCCAGAGCAGATATATTAAGACGGAAAGAGATTAACAGAATAATTGTGTGTGGCAGCCCTGAGGGTACAAATATGTCAACCAATGTAAAACCTTTAAAATCAGGTAGAGTTCCCCCCACCCCCCCATACTGTGGTTTTCCTATTGTGTAAGATCAAAAAGTATTTTCCAATTGTTTCTTCTTTAAAAGGTTATTTATTTCAGTGCCAATGTCAGGGCTTCAAAGAGCCTGTATATGGACTTACAACTAAGTCCCACAGTAAAATTGAAATTATTTAATGTTGTAATTTGATGTATTGTGTATATATATTATATATCCACAACATGTGGAATTCTTATTCAATGCAAAAATTGCCTTATGTCCCTTGTCCAAATAATAAACTCTTTCATTGAGCTACAGGTTGTACAGTTAACGTATCCATTTATCTTTGCTTTTCTTATTTCTATAAGCAAAGACAAATAGATGAGCACAGTTAGATATAGCTAACCTGAGTCCCTGACTATACCTTTTAACATGAAGTGATTTTCTAAAACTGATTTTACTTAAATCCATCCATGATTAACTCAATAATCATTTTAGGATTTACCTTATAAAATAAACTAGAAAAAGGATCTATCTCAGTTGTCCAGTAACTGTATATTGTTATGAAACTACGTTTTGAGTTTCTACACATAGGTAGGAATAATTGGTTAGGCTGCTGTCTCCTGTGAAGTGAAGAAGCACAACAGAGTACACTGATGATATTGGTGTCAGATAATTAAATTGCCCAATTTGTGTCCATTTAGAATCTTGCCTATCTTTAATATCGTCTGACAGTGCTTTTAGTTGTGCCACATACTAATTGACAGTGCTTGGTGAAAAATAAAAACTGACAAAACATCCTTTTAGTTTAATAGTGGTATTTTATGTCTGAGAAATGAAAATAGACAGAGAAAGTTAAGGAAAACGAGAGAAAGGATCCATTTGGTCTTTTGTTTTACATGTAAGTGTTTTATAAAATTCTAATATTTCTGGTTTCTTAACCTATGAAGGAAGTAAAAACAGAATAGGACTAGCTTTTGGTTTTTGTAGTGAGATATTTTTCTTAATTTTCTAATTTAAAAGCTTGTTGTGTAATATTCACAGGATTTAGACCATTTTTAGGAAATGTTCTAGGAGCATGTGTTTTCCTTTTGTCCTGACTCTGTGTCAAATTATAAATATGAGGGAGAAGGAAGAGATGGAAAAGAAAAGACAAATTGTGAAAAACAGAAATAAGAGATTAAAATACATAAATTGCTATAGACTCATATTAATAGCCTAAACATGGAAATCATTGGCACATATTTTGAACTATTTAACCATCCTTTATTATATGAATTTAATTCCCCTCGGGTTTACATCGGGCTCTTATTAGTAAAAGAGGTCCCTTTGGAAGTTACATCAATGCTTTAAGTGAGTAATATATTAAGAGTAAGTAAGCATATTATGGCATGTGCCACGTTGACAGGGAGATGCCAATGTGCCTGCAGACATGCCCATGGTGAGTGGAGCCTAGCTTTTGCTCAGGCAGCCTTGTTCTGAGTCTGTGCTCACCATCAGAACATCGTGCTGCCTCCCGTACTGCAGAAATACTTAAAATTACCACGCACTTCTTGCACTGCCATCAATTCCTTTCACAAGGACTTATCTTGGGTTCTGCGTGCGTTTGTGGTTCTAAAGTTGTCATTCCTATATCTTAAGATATACCTTTGGGAACTTAGAAGAGAGACAAAAATAAGCAATTCAGATGCTCGGCCATCCTGTGGCTCCCTAATCATCTAGAGTAGGAGAGAGAGTTGTTGCTGAACATTAATTATAATCAATTCATTTCATCTTAATAATTGTCAAATTTATAATTGTGCCTTAAAAATAACATTCAAAATATATTTTCCATATTGAGTAGATATATCCTCAATTTAGAAAATTAGCCCTGAGTGAAATATGAATACAAAATTGATATTGAATCAAAATTAATATATTTCTAGGAACATGGAGGCTTTGTGACAGTTGTTAATTAGGAAAATAATGCAATTCTTTTTAGTGGTGTTAAGGAGGGCATTAAAAATTATATTTCTATTCCTTGAAAAATACCTCCTGGAACTTTAATATCAAAGAGTAGATACATTATATTTTATTATCATTTAGAAAGATTGCCCCTTGAACAATATATTCACTGATATTCTACGGTAAAAAGAAATAACACATAAATTAATATTGAATAGTAATCCCTAAAGAAATAATGCCAAGAGAATATATGTTTGAAATCTTTTTGGAAGTGAAAGAATTGCATCCTTGGAATTTTTATAGAAAAATAATAATAACAAAAGTAAAATCGTTAAGGAATGGCTTAAAAGAATAAATAACATTATGTGGGAAGTTATTAATAAACAGCTTGATTTTTGACTCCTTTATTCATACCTTCCATATCTCTTTTATACATGAGATAATGTGTATAAAATGTGTTACACCTACTTGGGACTCAACTGAATTAGCTTTTCCAGTTGATTGTCTCATCATTTTCAGACCCCTCTACTGTTTTTATTTAAAACAACATTATTTTTTTTTAACCATAGCTTATTTGGTCTCCTGCAAGTCAGTTCATTTAAAGATGCTTGGTTTATTCTGGCTGTTAAAGGAGCAGAAAGATATTTTAAAATTTAATTATGAAAACCGTATACTTTGCCCAATTCACCAAAATATCTATTTTCTAACAATTTCTGAAAGCCCATCATAAATAACAGCTATCTGAATTATTTTGAAAAGTTACATATTACTGTTAAAACTTAATTTTTATTATAGTAATTTTAATATTAATTTACAACTCATCAAGCTGTTCTATATAATCTCTAGATGTTCTTGAAAAACATTTTCAAGTCCTAGGTCCAATTTACTAACCTCTAGAAATAAATTCAAAGGCAAGTGAGTCTGAATAGTAGCTACATTTCTATCAGACAAGCTACAGAGATAAGATAATTAGATTCCTCCTCCTTTCTATCTACTTCAGAAATTGTGAAAGCATGGCTCTTATTTTTAGTTATGATTTATCCACTTGGTGATATGCATTATTGTAATTCACTGAGTCATTTCTCATCTTCGTTTGTTAGCACGGAGTCTGGGATAGTGAGATGGAAGAGCTGGGGTAGCAGTGCCTGCTGCGTATGAGCAGGCTTCCTAAGGTTGGTAGGGCTTCTTTCCCACCGATTTTCTTTCTTTTTAAACCTTTTCGTGTTAAATTGTGAGCTGGCAGCTGCATGTTTGAGCATGAATTCCTTGGTTTACAGTGAAATAGCATATCCCTTAGGATACTATTACTTTGAAAAGGAGATGACAGAAGTCCTGTTGCTTTGGCTTTGATGCACATTACAGCCCCTGTATCCTTCAGTTTGTCACATTTGTGAGTTGTCTGCCTACATTTTCCCAGGATAGAGAAGAAAACTTATTTTGGCCTCAAAGGAAAAATAAAAATAAAAATACTAAGCTTAGTAAAAGTGTTTGTGTGTTCTTAGCCAAATTGCACTCTACATATATTGCCAGAAAATATTCTTTTCTTCTGCTGCAGTGAATTCTTTGAAGACTAAAACTATTAATTCTGGGTGCCATGACAATGACCGCAAGGTCTGTCAAAAAAGCATAAGGAAAAGCCAAGATTTAGTTTTCAGGCTGGAAATTGGAAATACTGGTACTGATTTTGCATTTCATTCTGGGATTTAATAGATAGTACCTGCCAGAGTAACTGGTAAAAATTTGACATGATTAGTAAAGTGAGTGACAAAGACCTTCATGGAACCACATATCCATTCCCAAACACCTTTCCCTTTTATTTTTCCACTGTACAGACTGGAGACACCACCTGCTCACCTTCGCAGCCTCTATTTAGATCCAGTCACATGACAAATTTCTGGTAAGTGAGGCGTTAGCAAAGTCTGCTCAATGGTTTCTCGGGAAGTGTTCCTGATAAAAAGGAATAGATATTATTGCTTCTTCTCTCCCTTGGTGCTTTGAATGGCAGGTACTATATGCAACTGCAGGAGACATTTCCTGAACAGAAGAGAAAAGCTGAAAGAGTCACAGAAAACTTGTGTTGATATCTGTGGTGGGCATGAGATATGCCATCCATAACCCCCTTTAAGGAAGGACCAGCTGCTAGCTACGGAGAGTGAGATCAGCAGACAGCCTCCCACCATCAGCTCTTCAGCATCTAACTCAGCTGCTGAATGTTGCCTGTCCTGAGGCCACACCCTTCCAGTGACAGAATGAGACAGAGTTTATACCTTGACACAGGTCTAGCTGTTTCAGGCCAACACAGGACCCTCTGATAAGCGATATTCACTCTGAAGCGCTCCACCCCACTGGCTGAGGTTCTTTTGGGTGTGTCACAGTTTTTATCTGCCTAATCCTGCTTCCTCCTACTTCTCCTCATAGGTGTTGATCCCTCCTAAACATTTTATACCCCAAACTCCATCTCACCTTCGCTTCCAGAGAACTAACCTATAATAACGGGGGGAAAAATTCATCTTTCAGATATTTTGGTATGTGAGAAAATAACTTATTCAAATCATGGTTACTTGCAAAGTTGCCAGATCTTTCAGAGCTATTATAGGGAGACAGTTCCAGGATTTTTTTGAACTACTTTCTTCAGTTCTCACAAGAAAGTAGCAGTATTTATAACAGCATATAAATTAATATAAAGAGGGGGAACATCAAATATCATTTGCTCCAAAGTCCTTACTTTATCCATAAGAAATCTGGGGCCCAGAAATGTGGATGAGAATTGCAGTAGATACCAGACAAGAAGCCAAGAATGAAGCCAAACCAAACAATTTATTTAATGATTCGTTTCTTTCTAATGTAATGCAACTCCTTCATGAATGTTTCCCTACATTGTACATCTAAAGCAAGTGTTCTTAAATGTGATGTCCAAACTAGCAGTGTCAGCATCACCTGGAAAGTCATTAGAAATTAAGTGCAACTTTGGGGTCCTATCATGGACATACTGAATCAGAAATTCTAGTAGGGAAGAAGTGAAACCTAATAATCTGTGTTGTAACAAGAGCTCCAGGTAATTCTGATGCACGCTAACGTTGGGGGACCTATAACTTAGAGAAAGATCTGCTACTGATAGGAGCAGTCAAAGGAGTTTGCTTCTAGTGTGTGTGTGTGTGTGTGTGTGTGTGTGTGTGTGTGTGTGTGTGTGTATACACATATACATATATATATGTACAGCATATCTGTACATGCACATACAACAGTATAATAAACACCTATATATACATATGTATATATACGTATACATATGTGTACACACACACTAGATGTTTATTAATATTCTGCAGTATTTACAGCTTTAACATAGCAAACCAAGGTAAACCACTTGGCAGAAAGCACATCATCCTACATTTATAAATGCATCAATTTCTGCCAACACATTGTAAAAGCAAGTAGTACAGTATGTTAAAGATCACCTCAAAAATTCCAAGCCAATTCTTTCTTTGTTCCCAGTACCTACTCACCCTACTCAAAACTCCTGGCCTAATATCACGAGACAAAAGAAAAAGAAAAAAAAAAAAAAAAAGGTAGGGACTCTAAATATACAGAATGTATCAAGAATTGCATTTTAGCAACTAAGCTGCAATTGTCCTTGTCCTTTCTATTTTATACAATGACAACGCCTTTAAAATCCCTTAGGTAGACAACACAGAATAAAGCATTTCAAAATTTAGTATACGAACTATAAAAAAATGTTTATTATTTACCAATTATATCTATCTATTGAGATAGATTTATTTACTTGTTTATTTGTTTGTTTGTTTATTTATTTATTTATTTATAGGAATCAGCTCCAGCGATTATGGAGGACAGCAAGTCCAATCTGCAGAGCAGGCCCACAGGCTGGAGACACAGGGAAGAGCTGCTGTTACAGCTCAAGTCTGAAGGCAGTCTAGAGAAAGAACTCTTTCTCAGAAGCTTCTCTACTTTATGTTAAACTAAAATATGAGTCTGCACTACTAGTTAACAATATGTTTGCCTTCAACTGACTGGATGAGGCCCACCCACCTTACTGAGAGTGATCTACTGATTCAAATATTAATCTCATCTAAAAAGTACCCTCACAACAATATCCAGACTGATGTCTGACCAAATATCTGGGTACCAAGGCCTAGTCAAATTGACACATAGTTAACTACCACAGGATCCTTTGTTTGAATATATGAAACATTATACAGAAGCCCGTATGTAAAACAAAGAAAAGCTCAGTGGTTATTGGGGAATATAGTCAATAATGTTGTGAAACTGTGTATGGTGTCAGATGGTTGCTGGACTTGACGGGGAGATTACTTCATAAATTGTACGGATGCCTGGCCACTGTGCTGCTCACCTGAAACTAATATAAAATGGCATCAGATGTCAACTATAATTAAAAATCCATATAGTCATGTAAAGTACAGCATAGGAAATATAATCAATGACAATGTAATAGTTATCTATGGTGTCAGAGGGTAGTAGACTTGGTGGTGTTATCACTTTGTGTAAGGGGTATAAATGTCTAATCATTGTTTTGTTTTGTACACCTGAAACTAATAATAATAATTGAAAAAATCTCAGTGGTTGATGCAGGATGAGTCCTTAGAAGTCCTTAAGTTCACACCTCCCCACTTCCACACCACTACTTTCCATCACAAAGGGGCCTTGCGGAATCCGCGAGGATTTATTGATGCACCATTTAAAAACCACATAAACACCTAAATAATGGGACTGCTTCCAGCTCTCAAACACCAATTGATATAAAACGGTTATTACTAGGCAAGCTTCTGAAGGCCTTTCCTTCATCCTAAGTTTTCAGGAATCTGTGTTTTATTTGTCACTTGCCTAAATGTATAACAAATGCTTATTAAATGCTTCCCTCACCTAGGAGCATATTTATTATATACAGCAATTATTTACTGACTACATACTTTATGCAGGGTTCTCTGCTAGGTTTTGCTCTAACAAATTTTTAGGAAACTCATTTTAAAAAACAGCAAAGGCAAATTTTCACTCAATCTGTGTATAAGTTTTACAGATTTCAAATAAATGGGGTAAGAATCAGTAAAGTTTTAATACACGTAATAATATGACATGTCTTAATATCATCGACTGTTCCAAGGTTATAAACCCTTACATTAAATCAAGCACCCCAGATTCAGGAGTCAGTCACTATGAGATTAAACAGTAATGGTTTCTGAAATAAAACCCTCTGATACTAGCATTTTAAAATAATTTGCCTGTTTTGCCTAGACGTGAACAAATCAGCACCAAAATGTTCATATAACATGTTATATGAACAAAATGTTCATATAACAAAATGAGAGTGTTCATATAACAAGAAAACTCCTCTTCCCAGTAATGAGCTCTTACGTGCTTCTGACATGAGAATTCTAGGCACTGTAGAGATTAATTAATCAGGAACCAAAGTATAGGTCTGCACTAATTGCATTCTTTTTGAAACCTTTTTAATGTAGCAATAATGATTATTTAAATTTAAGAGTAGTTTGAAGCTTGTTATATATATAATGAAGCTAACAATATTTTGCCATAATCTTTCTTTTATTTCCCATCATTAAGATGAGACAACCTGGATTCTCTAAGAGTGACATTTAGATCGGCGTTTTACATTATCTATAACCATAACAACACATGGTAAGTGTTCTTTCCTTTATTATAGGTTATGGAAAAGAAACTCAAAGAGCCCATGTGATGGTAAGATCAAACAATTAGTGAATACCAAAGCCTGGATTTGAAAGGTTTACTTACAGAGTTTTTGGGTCTGGTTCTAACAAATGCCAGTGATATGACTGTACAAATCAATTGCTCATACCTAGGGGACAGAGGAGACCTGGAAAGAAGAGGTGAACTCTTAAAAAGAGATGAAAGGGATTGAATCAAGATGACAAATCGAGCATATGTGTTTGCCTGACATCCTACTCATATTCCCTCAAAATAATAGAAAATAAAAATGTAAAGAATAAGTTTATAGGGGCTCCATTTCAAGAGTAACAATGTGAAGAGCTCTGCAGACCCACTCCTCAATGAAATAAGCAAAGCTAATGAAAATTGTAAAACAAACAAAAAATAATAATCTCTAGAAATTGTTCTAAGGGCATATAACAATATATATATTCAAGAATAAGTAAGAAGTTCTTACTTCTCTCAGGAAGAACAGTGAGAGACTGGTATTTGAACCATGACCCACTGCTTCTCTCCACCCACCAAGCTCATCTATATTACAGGTAGATGTGGCTAAGAGGATGGAGTTCCCTCTGCCTTCAGCTCCCAATCAAATTTTACCATATCTCACCAGGCGACACAAGTCATCAGTATTTCTCATCCACTCCAAATACAAATTGAAGAAGCTAAATTCTTGGTAAGTATCAGCTCGTAGTTAGGGGAAGGCTTAAGTTTTCCAACCGGTAACTAGTAATAGGACAGAGGGTCTACCCCATGCGCAGCAAATTGAGAATATTGAAGTCCCTAAGGGGCCCTCACCCCAGCTTGTTCTTAGATCAGAGATTCCATTCTGGGAGAGGCAAGCCAAAATCAAAAACAAAAACAAAAAACAGAGGCTACTCCCCCAGAGCCTCTGAGTTGTGGCTCAGAGAGTTTTCCCAGGGTGAGAGGCAGTCCAAAAGTAAAGAGCTCTGAAGCTCTACCTAAAGTTACTGTCTTTATTTGAACTAGAGTTCAAGCTGTAGGGTGCTCTCAAAAACAATGCCTCCTATTAATTAAGAGCAACATGGGCCATCTAATTTTTCAGAGAGAATCACAGAGACAGCTGAGAAGAGCCCTTTTGGGGGAGAGGAAAAACCTTAAAGACTGGCCTCAAAAACTACCACTGTCCAAATTTAACTGAACAAGATTGCTGAGCAATTTATGCTCCAGGGTGATGCTGAACACAATAGAAAAATCAGCCAGTAATTAATAAAGCCTTAATGGGCAGGGTGTAATACCAAAAGAAGCAGATGGCTTAACAGAGAGATCAGAGAAAGTCAAAGAAAGCCCTGGTAAAAACCCTGTCATTCCAGTTAAATGTACACATGCCCAAGGCTACAACTTCTCAGAGTGACACTAAAGACTTCATACTGAGAGGGAAACAGACTTTACTAAGTATTGATAGTTGAGTCAAGTCAAAAAAATAATAAACACACAAAGAACAAAAACAGCCTCACAGAGAAGGGAGGGGAATCAGTGGCCATTGTTGCTACAATATATCATGCAAAATGGTTAGTATTTAACAAAATAAATTGTAAGACAAGCAATGTGTGACCCATACACAGGAAAAATGCAAGCAACAGAAATTGCCTGTGAGATGTCAGATTTAATGAAGACTTGAAAGTAGTCATTAGGAATACGTTTGAATAACTAAAGGAAGGGAGGTAAGGAATGGCATGAAATATGAAGATACTGTCTCATCAAAAAAAATCAATAAAGATATAGAAGTTGTTAAAATAACTAAATGGAAATTCTGTATTTGAAAACAAGTGAAATGAAAAAAATCATTATAAAGTTCCACAGATTTGCACTAGAAGAATCAATGAACTTGAAGATAGATTGATAGATACTATGCAAAGAACAGAGAGACAACAGAATGAAGGAAAATGAACAGATTGTCACAGGAATGCAGGGCACCTTTAAATGTACCAACACACATGTATTTGAAGTACCTAAGGAGATGAAGAAATAAAGGAACAGAAAAAAATATATATAAAGATATATGGCTAATAAACCTTACAAGTTTGCTGAAAGACATTAACCTATATATCCAAGAAGCTCAATAAACTCTAAGTAGGATAAATTCAAAGAGTACACCAGACACATCTCAGCAAAACTGCTGAAAGCTAAAGACAAAGAGAACGCAAAACAAAAATTACTTGTTTCATTCAGGAGGACTCCAAAAAGATTGTCAACTTTTGATCAGATGTAATTGAGGCAAGAAGGCAGTGAATGACATATTCAAAGTGCTCCAAAACAAACAAACAGACAAACACACACACACACACACACACAAACACAAAGCAAAAAACAAACAAAAAAACAACCAACCAACAAACAAACAAACAAAATTATTAACCAAGAATCTCGTATCCAACAAAACACTCTCAAAACTGAATACAAAAATGAAGATATCCCCAGATAAACAATAGCTAAAAGAATTTATTACTAGCAGACCAACTTACAAGAAATACTAAAAGAAGTTCTTTAGGCTGAAAGCAAATTAACAAATAAAAACTGGACTCCACAGAGAAAAACAGAGCATTCCAGTAAAGGTAATTATGTAATTATAAAAGACAATATAAATGCATTTTTTCCCTTCTCTTAACTAAAATTTTAAAAGCGTATGTATAAAACAATATGTGTTATTATCAGGCCAGTAACGTAGAAATATAATGTATTTGACAATAACAGCACAAAGGAGGTGGGTGGGATTATAGTTGTACGTAAGGAAATGACACCAGATGATTACTCCAACTCACAACTGAAATTAAATTAGTATAATTCTGATTTAGAATATATGTAGAATAAGCCCTAGGGCACTACTGAGAAAATAACCAGCAAAATATAGTGAAAAATCACTAAAGGAATTAAAATATTATACTAGAGTATATTGACTTAATGCAAACAAAAGCAGCAAAGGAGAAGAAAGGAATAAAACAGCATACATAAAACACAGAAACAAAATGTAAAATGGCAGATGGATATTCAACTTTATCAATAATAACATTAAATATGAACAGATTAACCAATTCAGTCAAAAGTCAGAGACTGTCAGATTGGATTAAAACAACAACAACAAACGGTAACTATATGCTTTCTACAAAAGACAAGTTTTAGACTCAATCATACAAATAAGTGAAAGCAAAAGGATGGAAGAGGATATTGTCATGAAAATAGCAAACAAAAAAGCTGGAGTGACTATTCTAATATGAGACAATAAGTTTAATTACTTTTTCTAAGGCTTAAACTTTTCTTTATTAAGGTAGAGTGTAGGAGGGGCAGGGTGACTGATGAGAATTTCTGTTCTGCATATTATTACAGAGTAGTTATGAGAATCACAGTGTTAACATTAAAAACAAACTATAAAGTACTAAGGCGATATATAAATAATATTGATAAAGTATATAAGTTAAAACTGAAATAAACTGAGATATTTCAATTCTCCACCCTAACATGGCAAGCCTTAATTATATTTCCTTTGTCTGAAGAAATGCTGACAAAAGCCATGCCTCTATCCATCATTTAAAAAAGATTTCAGAATATGTGGGGTTATGAGTATGGTGTTTATAAATAAATTTCAGCCAAGTATTATTAAAGTAGTTTAAGACTCAACACCAAAATCCCCTCAAGGTTTTGTGTTGGCATTGATATAGTTTTGTAGCTAACCAGTCAATTTACAAATAAAGCAACATAATAGTTTTTAAGTCAAAAGTAACAAACAATCTTGGATAACGTTGCTAAATTAGTTTAAAACCTTCCTTTTACATAGCAAACTGTTTTTACTGTGAAGAAAAGCCTCTGGAACACTATTTCATGTGCAGTATTTATAGCAACTACATAATCTGCCCCAACCTGACTGTTGACACTGAACTCCTCCTCTTTCAAATTTCTCAGGAAATAAAAGCAGGGGCAGAATTAGTGATCTTCCTTCTTACTGTGCATCTCCACCCCTCTGAATCTGATCTGTCTACTTGGATTCTTCTGCTTCTTTCACTCATATTCAACACTTGCATTCACTCCTCCCATCAGGAAACAGTATTTTCGTGTCCCCTAGAGATTAAAGAGCCTCTGGCCGTTTATTTTTTGCTTGTCCTTTCCATTGATCATCAATCAGAACCTCATTATCCTACCCACACTCCTATTCCTAGTCTCTTTGTCCATTCTCTTCTCTGGAAAGATTTATATCAAAATTTTATGCCCCCATTCACACGTACAATTTACAAGTTGGTTAGCTTATTTGAAAATGTTCGAGTATTTGATGTCATCAGACATACAGAGGGTGCCAAAAAAATGTATACACATTTTAAGAAAGGAAAAACAAATGTATTAAAAGTATGCTGAGGGTAACCACTTTGAACACCTCTTGCAACTGCAAATGACTTGTATTCATCTTTTCTTATTGGTATATATTGAGTATTACAATTTTAATAGTTTGTTCCTTTCTTAAAATGTGTATACATTTTTTTTGGCACTCTCTGTATATGCTTTGTATTAAGTCTGAGGGAGTAAAATAACTTGTCTGATGACCTGGCATTAAATTTTGTATGATAAATTTTGTAAGATTCAGTATGATAAAGAGAAAACTGAGTTTTTAACCATGTAACAGTTTTCAGATTGATTAATTTACAGGTGATTCATTAAGAAACAAATGCAAGAAAATATCAAACATTTAAAACTTCATCAAAAAGTTGGATTTTTCAAATAATCCTTGAAATTAATTACTATATTACTCTAAACTCCAAATTGTGCACAACTTCACATCATTTGTTCACTCATTCATTAATTCATTTAAATATTAATTGAAATATTATATGGTGTGAAAAGTATAATGTTATATTAAATGGGATTCTTGTTTTAGAGGAGTTTTGAAATGAGCCACAAAACCAGCTAACCTCATTATGTTATAGCTACATTGTGTATAAACATGTGTATCATAGAAAGCTTCTATTCCAATATGGAATACTATGTAAAACTTTTAATATTACTATAATGAATATCATTATTTGACTCAAACAGAGTAACAAACAGAATGCCACACAAGAGATGGAATTACCTTTCAAAATCAGTAAAGAACTTTTTTTTCTCAAAGATTAGTAAGCATCTTGAGTTACTTCATTATTTTACTCCACAATTTTAATGTTATTGAGAGATATCAATAGTTTGATTAATTTTAAGTGTCCATATTCATACTTTGATGTTCTTTATGTGAGGTGTGAACTATAATCAAGTATAATTGTATGTAGGGCATAGCTAAAAGAATCAAAGTTCATATAGGCAAACTGAAACCTCCTTTTTGTCACAACAAATTTAAAAGCTGCTAAGTGGGTGAGCTAATTATCTGCAACAGCAACTAATTGTGAGGTAAACTGGAGTCCAACTTTGTTCTCATGGAGTACTTAAAACAATGTAGACTCTCTTTCCTCCCCATTTTCCTTTACAAATGCACATATATTTATTGTTAGGTCAAACATTTACTCAAACTACATTTAGATGTTCAAATAAAATGTTACTGATATAAATATTTTTGTGTTACTGATATAAATTTCTTTACATTTCCATACTCTTCAGTGCAGTGGAAAGACATCTAAATTTTAGTCCAGTTGGGTAAGCATTGTGGATGTAATCATTTAAACGTTTCTGTTAAGTAAATGCCTCTTTAAGGAAAAATGCTTAGAGCTCTACCCTGCTTCTTTCCAAGATAGTATCCAAGTATTTTGTAGGTTAATATGGTAAATGAAGAGTACTAATAACCATATATAAATATACTGCTCTCTGGATAATCTTTGGATTTTGTTGAGGAACTCTAGAACGGAAAATTTGGCTGACATCTCCCTCTGAGTACTACTGCTGGTGCAACTCATGGTCTTTCTTTCCCTTGTCTTGACAGAGCCTGACAGTCCTCTCTGAGTGACAGGAACTCACCTAGTACTCCATAGCACTGGGAGTGTCCTGAGGTCTGGCTGTGACCACCATAGTTGCCAGACCCCTGGAAATCAGCTCATTGTTGAGTCCTTTGCCATAAAAACTCTTTGACCACTATGTGGGGACCCATCTCCACAAAACTACAGCTTTTGAAGCTTTTTGTTGTAATTGTAAAGTATAACCATTTGTAGAAATGTGCATAAAACATAAATTATGTGAAGAATAACTGTAAAGCAAACAGTAATGTAATCATTATTTAGGTCAAAATTTAGAACATTTCTAACACCCTTAAAGCCTTTGTGCACCCTGATAAACCACCCTCCTCCTCAACTCCCAGAGGTAACCACCATCATGGTAATTGTGGCAATTAATTTATTGTTCTCTTCTACAGATATAATACCAAAATATACATACATAAATTATAAAATTTGCAGTTTAGTTTTTCTTAACTTTAAAATTTACACGAATAAATTGTGTGTCTTGCTTCTTGCACTTAAAATTACAATTCCAAAATTCATCTATGTTGTTGCACCTAGCTCTAGTTTATTATTTTTTACTAGATTGTATCCCATTGTGTGTAAATATCAAACAACTTTTAAGTACATTGTAATATATTCCATTGTAGGAACGTACTGAACTTAATTTTAACTTTTGATGGGCAATGTTTTTCCAACTTTGTACTATTATAACACTGCTAGAAATAGTCTTTGACTTGTAATCTGGTACACCTGTACGCACCAGGGTCTCTAGGTTAAATAACCACAAGTTAAATTACTGGGGCAGAGATACAACTTTAGTAACTATTACTAACTGTTTTCCAATGTGGTTGTGCCAATTTAAACTCCCACCAGCAAGCTACCAATGCTTTGAAAACTTCCAGAGAAGTATGAGGGAGCATGAATTAGTATAAAACAACACTTGCATTATTACATTTGAAAATTATACACACACACACACACACACACACACACACTCTGGCCATGGAACAGCAGAGGGCCATGTATATATTATATAATATATATGGCATGCATAATATAAATGAAATATAGAAACATATAAATACACTTACAGATATACATCCTTGAAGATTGTCTGCCCTGCTTGGCAGGATCTCAGACCAGCATTCCCTGCGTGGCAGTGGAGACGCCCAAGTCTTGGAAGCGCGCCCTGTGCTCCAGAAGCTGCGCAGCTAAGAGCCATGGCTTAAGGACCCGGGTCGCACGCTGCAAGAGGACACGCAGGAACTGCGGCGTGGAGTGGAGCCCCGCGTGGCGGCCCAGGCTCTGTACCTGACCCAATATTTGGCATCCACGATGGCCTAGCTGCAACACAACAAGCAGCAGCTGCAGAGGCAGCTTGAGCGCTTGACATACCAGGTGGAGGCACTGCGCTTGGCAACTTGGCTGCGCCCACGCGCGGCGCGTCTGAACCACCGGGCCCCGGCCGGGCTGGTAAATGGCACCCCAGGCCACACGCGCTGCCTGGGACCGTACACTTCGCCAGCTACACCACCTTCTCACTGTTGGGTGTGGATCACGACGACGCCAGTGCGGAAACGAGAAGGACCTCAAACTCGTGTACCATTAAGAAAGGGCACCGACCATGGACAGATCCAAGTGATGGCTGCCTTGAGGACACCCAAACCTTCCAGCCACTGACGTCCCCCAAGCCGCACCTGGTGAGCTTCGCCAGCCAGCCATGTTTGTCACTTGAGTTTCGATTTCTCTGGGGACAGGCTGCCGCTCCGTGGCCCACCTGGAGCAGCCGTCCTAGGGAGGCGTAGGGGTGGGTGGCGTGGCTTGCTCCCAGAGAGGCCCCGAACCGTGGACTCCCTGTCCAAGTGAGAAGAATTCTGCTCTCACCGGGTTTTCGTCGAGCTCTGCTATGCGCAGTGATGGCAGAAAGGAGCAAGGACAGCTCATGTCTGGTGACTCCCCAATGTATCCCGTCCACGCAGCCGCCAGCCACGACTCAGGCCTGCAGGGGCCTTTCACCGATATGTCATCTGTTCAGATAGAGAGAGTCCAAGTTAGCTGAACATGTTTATCTAGCTTCTGTGTCTGCCCAAGGGGCAGATGGGATGTTTTGAAACCTGTCCTCATCACAGGGGAAGTGAATGGACAGAAGAGCTGAATCCTGGCCCTTCCGCTCCTTGATTTGAACTGCATTCGCCTCACTGTGGATGAGCGTCAGAAGCCAGCGCCCGGCCATCTTTGAGGTCGTGTTCCCAAGTCCCAGCTTTAAGGTAGGCTTCATGACTTTAACATTCAGTTTTTAAACAATATCTCCTCTCCATGGTAACTATGTTCAATGCTTGCTGCCCTTCTCTCTCTCCCACGTATGCAAATAGTACTGCACGGTCACCCAGAACAGCATGACAGTGGCCTTACGCAGAGCTTCTCCTAGGAGCTTACAGTCCACATCTCCTCTCTCCTAAACAAAGGAACCCAGAGATATATACCTCTACGTTGTGGTTTCTATCACGGCTCTCTGGATGTTATTATAATAAAGGCTCTTCTCCCTGTCCTCACAGGTTTGGGATGAGAGGGTAAGGTGGAGATGCCATGCTTGGTGGACAATGCCATCCTGACATACTTTTTTTTTTTAAATGTATTGGGGTGACATTTGTTAGTAAAATTACATAGATTTCAGGTGTACAATTCTGTATTACATCATCTATAAATCCCATTGTGTGTTCACTTATTTTCCCTTCCTCTCCTTTCTTCCCTCCATCCTCCACAATATTTCAGGCCTGGAAGGGCATCTGCAGGCTTTGGGCTTCCCCTTCCTGTGGTTTCTGTTCTCTGATCCCTATGGCAGTAACATCACACCCTAAGTTGAAGTGCATTTTTCCTATACTTAAGAAAACTACATTATCATCTGAATCCTCTAGGCCAAAGGAATTTAGAATACCAAACCCTCCATCCCTAAACAAATCCTCCTTTTCAAGCCTATTGTCTTGCTACAAAATCAAACCTATCCATGAAAGCTGAGATATAACTACTTGTTCTAGCATATATATCTTTCTTTTCTCTGAAGAACCCATTGTTTTTAATGGGTGAGAAATTCACATGACATCAAGATTTATAGAACCTGTGAATTCAAGTGAAAATGTTTCAAAATATTTTTCCCTTCCAATTTTATGATTCTGGGAGAGGGGGAAGGAAAAAATAGGAGAGACTGCTATACTTTATCTCCCCGCTGCTGCCTTTCTTTGTTGAGGTCACTAAACTTGTTTTTGTTTTTTTTTGTAAATTGAAAGATCCTGGCTAGAGTACCTAACTGTTTTAGATGAACATTTCTTGTGAAGGCTATACAAATTCCATATGATTTTTCAAAACCTAATAAATTAGAATTTAGAAATGAGAACTGTGAATTTACAACTATCTTACTATTTACCTATAGCCAATATATTTTGATGTGTAAGGACAGCATTAGAATTAGGCATGTAGAATTAGGGCATTCTATAGCACCCTGCATGAGACTTAGGGGATTTCTTTAAAAAGATCTCACAGATCTAAAGGTTGATAAAACCTCTCAGAGATTTTTCTCAGTTGCAAATTGTAACAGAGAAATGACTATCAAACTTTGTAAATTCCTGAATTGTTTACTGTATCTCACACCCAATTTCACCACAAGTCATTGCTCTGTAGTTTGAACTAAAATGGAGATGCAGGTTGGTAGAGCGAAAAGTGCAGATGGATCAGAGATACAACTACCAACTTGAAGTGAGGGAGTTCAAGTGGACAAAATTCCTCATTGACCAAGCAGAGAGGAACACTGATCTACTTTACATAAAAACAAACAGACATACAACAACACCGACAACAGACACCTAGGTTTTCTTCTCCCCTGAACAGTAGCACTAAAATAGTGCATATATATATATATATATATATATATATATATATATATATATATGATTTTCAAATTACATATACAAATTACACTACAAATTACACTAAAATATCATATATATTTATATATATGACACTCAAATTACATATATGTATATGTAATAACATGGGAAAATAAAATTCAATATAATTTGTCTCCACAATAGATTCAAAACACAACTAATCATCAATATAATTAAAAAGATAAATTAAATTGGAACACACAATAACATTTGAGATCATAGGCTAGGACATATTTAATGAAGACAGATAATTTAATAATTGATAAGATAGAGGAATTATAAAATGTGGGTAGCTTTGAAACATAGTCATTATTTTGGCAATATTTTGCTCATATTTAACAATGTTGCCTTTAATACAATAACAAGAATTGCCAACATGGAGCAATTAGGTCAGACAAACTAGGAATTAATTACTGTAGACAGGCCCATATGTCACACAAACATTGCACATGTTCTCTAAGCCTTGCTTGGAAAAGGAAAGATTTATTCTGGGAAAGCTCTTGAGATTGTAAAAGGGACACTGCTGCTAAAGTTTGAATTGAAAGTGACTTTGTAGAATTTAAATCATGAAGGCACAAAGTTGGATTAAGTACAAACTAAGTGAATTTTCTTCAGTTCACTTATTCAATTACTTAAAATAAATCATGCGTTACCTAAACAGTATGGCTTCAACAGCTACGACACTTCTTGAAGTGTGCCAGAGACCAAGTTCCAACAAGGCATTAGCCACTGATTCTACCCATTCACATATTAGTTCAAGGTGGTATAAGGAAATGATTAGCAAATCACATCCTTTGGGGTGCATATACATGGCCTAGATTCAAGATGTGACCCAGAATTTAGTTTTAGCATGAAAGATTGGAAATCAACCTCTTTGTTTTTCTTCCTAAATAATCTCCAGTGTTAACATTTTAGTCCTTAAAAACCACTGTTCATCTTTATTTGATATTCTGTTACTAAAACATATCATCAGAAGTGTAATTTGCATTTTCATGAGGAGAATCGATAACAATATTTTCAATTTAAATGAAAGATACGAGCAAAAGAAACCCAATAATTTTGTTTTTCTTTCCTTTAAATTGACCCTTATCTAAGTTAAGTGTGGCTGTTCTAAGCTGAACTCTATTACAATCCTGATTTCTAATTTACTAACGTATTTCCTGGGAGATGTAGCCAATGGCATTATCTCCATTTCCTATGTGAGGTCTTTTGAGATGTTTCATATTCCAAAAGGTCCACATGTAGAGGGAAATCTTTAAAGACAAGGTTGCAAACTTACATGTCTAAGAACACACAGGCAAGTAATGCGATCACAACCTGGGGTGATGGAAACAGTGCAATGGTAGATAAAAATGACAGGCAACACCTAGATTCATACTAGAGACACAGCAAGGAGTGGTGGGGACTATGGAACAGTGGACCCCACTTGCTAATAGTCCCAGTTATTGCTGTACTGATGTGTGATTTAGATCATGATTTTACGTAAAATGTCACAACATGTTTAATATTGCAATTAATGAACATCAAAACACAAAGAACAAATGAAAACAAATGTATTGAACCAAACAAAATATTTTAGCACCAAATTTAACATGACATCTGAAAGATGCCGGTGCTACACATTAATGCTTCCACATTATCTGCTCTGTGAGCATAGGAGAAAGTGTGTTCCAAAGATTTCATGGCACATACTAAAAGGTTATTCATTGCTTCTCTGGAATTCAATTTAACTGTAGATACCATACTTTTATTACTAAATCTAGCAATTCTATACCTGGAGAGCTTGTTAAAACAGAGAATGCTGTCCCTACTCTAATATTTTTTGATTCAATAGATGTAAGGTATGCTCTGAAAATTTGCATTTCTACAAATTTCCTAGAGGATATTGGTACTGCTGCCCTACAATAAACTAATGTTATGTTAATTTCTTTTTTTTTTAATCAGCTTAAAGTTGATCTCATCTTTTCTTTTAACCAGATGTTTAATTATTACTTCAAATATGCAAAGATTCTCTGCTTTTCCTAATGACTCAAATGTAGTTCTAAATGTATATTCAGAATCCTGTCTTACTTCAGACTCAGAAGGATCACCGGTCCTCTCATGCTTCCAGCATTATCTCCTGAGGTCTTTGTCCAATATACACACATTTGTTTCCTCGGGCATTTTAATGCTTGACTAAAATTTTTGAGACTGAATTTAGCTTGAAAAGAGAATGAGTGTCTTGAGACAGTTAGGCATGACATCTGCTTTCCCTGAACCATCCTCGTCTTTTCCCCTATAAAATGTGAATGAGATATGTTAGCTGTTTTTAAGGAGGTGGTAATACCCTTACATACATGAATCGTGATTGTATTAATTTGACTAAACATGAATAAAAAACTTTGCAGAAGCTTATCAAAATTCCATCATTAAAAGTCAACTTATAAACTATGTTACACTTATCTTTCTAAATATGTTTCTAACACATTTTGTCATAAACTGCCTTGATTTTGGCAACTGCACTCCTCTTCTAACCAGGTGTTTTTGCTGGTTCACTCTGCTGAGGCCATTTTTAGTCCCTGGAAGATGGGAAGGAGGAATATTAGATTCTTGCCTCAGGAAGTTGATATTGCTATCACCATTGCAGTCATGTTGCTTGTTGCTCATTGTCCCCGACTTGTTGCCCCTGTTTTCGCCTAGATCCTGCCTCTAGGGAGGTTATGGACTGTACTCTGTACTCTTTTTGTCCTGACCCTGTGGGTCTGAGTTTTTGCTCCTGGTTCCTGATTCATATGATCATCTGCCTGGTTTTTCTCCTCTGTCAATCCCCATTCCTGGAGTCATAGTGTCACCATCTGGAGCACGTCTCAGACTTTCATCATACAGCCCCAAACCAGAGGCCTCCAGGCTCATGACCTGTTGCTAGACCCCACCTCCACTCATGTACAGCACCTCTGAGCCAGGTGGATTGCTTTATTATGCTCTGTCAATGTGCATGCCCCTTCCTACCAGTGCAGGCCCTGGGTGAAAGAATCACCTCTCCTTCCAAGTAGCTCATCACTGGCTACCATGGTATTCTCCTGATACCACCCTCTGCCACCTTGCTTTTGTCTTACTCCTGTCTTATTCCCCAACAACAGAAGGATGCATTTCATGGTGTGGGTCTCCCACATAAAGCAATATATTGAACACTTAAAGAAATATCACATTTAGATGTACAAGAGTGAATTGTTTCTCCTCACTATACATGGTGTTTAAAAACAAAGAATTAGAAATAAGTAGTCATAATATAACAAATTCTGTTACATAGTTATGAATTAAATTCAACTAATCTGTATGGTGGAGGCCACAGGAAGAGGATTTTTAAGTTCGGCCACAAAGGGAGTCTATCTTTGTAGAATTTTTAAGAAAGGTCACTAAGAAGCAAAGTATTCAAATTTTAACTAGGTCTGCATAAGTAATGTTTGCACTTACAATAAAGAGGCTGACAGAGAGCAGGAACAAATAAATCACCCTCCAAAAACACTTGTTCCTTAAACACCAGTCACACAGAAAACTATGCAGAAGAGACTGACTCATTCATTCAGACATTCACTAACTTCACTCAATTCCAATGATCACATTTAGCCCAAACAAAAAGCTGTTCTAGCCAAAGAGTAAGCAGCTCCAGAAAGTATTCTAATGGCTCAGTACAACGTCATGTTAACATTGGAAATAATACACATACATGGTTTCCTGCCATATCTGAACCCTCAGTATATCTGGAATTACTTTATTTATTGCCAGTCATTTCTACTTCATATCCTCATGGTTGATTTTTTTAATGACATTTTCATGACTTCTTCCCAAGTAGATCTTGAATGGGAAAGCTAGGAGTTGTTTAGTCTTATCCCCTCCTCACCTAGCAAAATGCCTAGACATATGATGGATGGATACTCTACGAGTATAAATGATAACTGATTTGACCCTAATTCCAATACCCCCTATTTTTTAATCCTTCCTTGTGACCAAGGGTCTTTCTTGTCAAAAGATGGACAGCTGAATTCCTGTATTATGAGTACTGTGCTAAATATCCCAGTTCCCTTGGGCTCAGATTTCTGTCTTGCTCTTCTCTGCCCTCTGGGAAACCAGAATAGAGATTTGGAATTCTACACTCTCAGAATTTGCTATGAAACATTTACTGCAGCACTTAAAATACTACTATGCCCCTTTATTTACACAAGATATATTATTACATAAGATATATTATTTACAAGAATGTATTCACAGGAGAATGTCACTGACGCACTGGCATTAGTTGAATGCCCACTATGTGCTAGTCACTCTTAGGTTCCGTGTGAGTTTTCTAGGGCTGCCCTAACAAAACGCCACACAGTGGGAGGCTTCAACAATAGAAATATTTTGTCCCACAATTCTGGAGGCAAGAATTCCAAGATCAAGGTGTTATATGTTAGTTCCTTGTGAGAGGCGTAAGGAAGAATCTGTTCCGTGCTTATCTCCTAGCTTCTGATAATTTTCTGGCAACCTGTGGTGTTTCTGAGCTTGTCGACCATTAAGGCACTTTCTGCCTTCATCTGCCTTTTTATAAGACATCAGTCATCTTGGATTAGGGTTTTACCCTACTCCAGTACGGACCCATCTCAATTTAATTACATTGGCAACAACCTATAACCAAATAAGATCACAATCTGAGGTGCTGGGGATCAGGAATCCAATATGCTTTTTTTGGGGGGGCGGGGGGATACAATTCAACCATAACAGGTACTGTATATACTTTAATTATAACAGTAACCCTATGAGGTAAGTATATTTAAGTCCCTTAGATAAATATTGCCTCTGGGTTCTTTCTATTTAGCCAAAATTTTCAGATGACACTGCCATATCTATGTTTGGAAAATGTATTTTCTGTCATTCAGAGAGCATCATAAAATCAGCTACCTCAGTAGAGTTCCTCTCTGACTGGGAACTCCAGCTATGAACTCTTATGGTTATATTTTTATTGTTATTGGTTTTCTTGGCTACACAGTTGCTTTGTGGGCATTTCTGTGAGCAATTGGGTGACAAGATATCTGAGGTACAATAAGTATTTCCTGAGAAACCATGCCAGCTGACTTCTACCTTTACTTCTAGGTTACTTTCTCTTAACACCTATTTTATTTTTCAGGAAGCCGGTTTCAAACTCTTCAGGTAGTTTCCAAGTAATATAATTGCTTATCTTACATTTGAATAAAAAGAATATTACCAGGTTTATATTTCAATGCATATTTGTTCTTGATTTTGAGTATCTTTTCACACAGTCAGATTTTATGGTGAATTTGTTCAAGTGGTGTTTGCTAGAGAGCATAGAAAACACTATATCATCTCTATGTTGTTTTTCATCACTGAACTGTGTAATCTTTTGTAAACAGATCCTACTTCAATTTTACTTTGGTTCTTTATTTAATATTGAAAATATATGGAACCAATATATAGTAAGCAAAGACCTGGTGAGACAGTTTTATTGCAGAGCAAGAGACTTTATCTCTAGCTGCTCAGGTTAATAACTGTAGTATAGAGACAAGAAGCCATTGGGAAAGGGCATTGTATATCAAGGAATGTTCTTCATGGACTAGTCTAGATGTTCTGCTCACAGATAGAAATAATTGAAATACCTTCCAATACACTAGAGAAGATTACTAGCATCCACATTCACGTATTAAGTCAGTCACACTATGGAACCCTGGAGAGTTTCATCATCATAAATTTGTGTAACAGAAATTAGGTATAGAAATATAACAGGCAAGAACACATCTGTGTGACTAAGGAAGAAATTATCTATGAACAAAAATAGAAAAAAGAAACTGCAAACAAATAGACTGTTATAATAAAAGGTGATCATTCCAACAGAGAGTGATAATACGACTTCATAGAAGAGTGTCTCAGTAGCAGAAAAGTATGTGGAAATAAGAGGCACAGAAATGAGAGCAGAGACACCACCCAACTTGCTGTGGCTGAGGAAATAAATAATGCCAGAACCACACTGTCTCTTTTGTAATTTAGGGTATATGGTGTATTTAAAATAACTATTAGTGAGCCATGTACTTTTTCCATTGAATCTGTATTAGCTTTTCTTTCGTTACACTTTTTGTTGTTTTATCACGAATGTCCAAGTCCAAATGAGAAGTGCTCCTTTATTGTTAAAATAGAGGGATCCCAACCAGGTTGTAATCAATTCTTCACATGTTTCCTGAGGACAGCATGGTCTTCTCTGATTACTCCTTATAAAAAATTATCTCCAAATTAAAGTAGTCTCATGTGTAAATAATATACTCATTATTCTTTTCTCATATTTATTTCTCCTATAAACCCATACCAATGTTTATACAATAGCATCTTAGCTGGGCTCTTAGTTTCTTGTATCTTTCTCCTTCATCTGTTTCACATGGTATGATATATGCTACCTAGTGTAGGAGCAAGGAAATTATAGTAAGGGTAAAGGTGAAATAATGTAGCACTATAGTCTAATTAGCAATCACACATTTGGAAAGCATGGGAAGGTTGAATAATGCCCTTTGTCTTTCATAATCTAAGGACTATGAGGTTTTTTGTTTTTTAATTTATTGGGGTGACAATTGTTAGTGAAATTACATAGATTTCAGGTGTACAATTCTGTATTACATCATGTATAAATCCCATTGTGTGTTCACCACCCAGAGTCAGTTCTCCTTCCATCAACATATATTTGATCCCCCTTACCTTCATCTTCCTCCCCCAACCCCCCTTACCCTCTGGTAACCACTAACCACAGACTATTATATTGTCTGTGTCTATGAGTTTTTGTTTCTCATTTGTTTGTCTTGTTCTTTTGTTGTTTTTGATTTATATACCACATATCAGTGAAATCATAGGGTTCTCTGCTTTTTCTGTCTGACTTATTTCGCTTAGAATTATACTCTCAAGATTCATCCATGTTGTCATAAATGTTCTTATGTCATCTTTTCTTACTGCCGAATAGTATTCCATTGTTTATATATACCACAACTTCTTTATCCATTCATCTATCGAAGGGCATTTTGGTTGTTTCCATTTCTTGGCCACTGTAAACAAATCTGCAATGAACAATGGAGGACACGTGTCTTTATGGATAAATGTTTTCAAATTTTTTGGGTAGATACCCAGGAGAGGGATTGCTGGGTCATATGGTAATTCTATTCGTAATTTTTTGAGGAACCTCCACACTGCCTTCCATAACGGCTGTACCAGTCTGCATTCCCACCAACAGTATATGAGAGTTCCTTTTTCTCCACAGCCTCTCCAACACTTGTTACTATATGTCTTGTTGATGATAGCCATTCTGATTCGGGTGAGGTGATATGAGGTTTTAACCATGGTTTGTGTGGTCACCCTGAGCTGGGACCTGCACAGCTTCCTATTGACCACTGACATCTCCGCCTCACATGCCTTCATTTATTGGTCCACAGACTCAGTTGGTTGATACTTGCTGAGCACCTCCTCTGTGCCATGGTGACAAATAGGTATGGAGCTCCTTCCCTGCTCTCACAGAGTTTATAAGCTGGCACAAGATTCAGAAAGCAAATTAGAAACCATAATTTATTTTTTAAGATTTTTATTAGAAATACAGCTAACATACAATATTATATTAGTTTCAGGAGTACACCATATTTATTCAACATTTATATACCTTAAGAAGTGATCACCATGATAAGTCCAACAACCGTCTGACACTGTACTATGCTCTCACAATATTATTGAATATATTCCCCATGGTTACATTATATCCCCATGAGTTATTAGTTTTATAAAGGGAAATTTAGACCTCCTATTCCTCTTCACCTTTCCCCCCATTTTGATTTTTCAATTATGGTTGACATGCAATATTATTTTATATTAATTTCAGGTGTACAGACAGCATAGTAGTTAGATATTTATGTAAGAAGTAATCTCCCTGACTAGTCTAGTACCCACCTGGCACTATACATAGTTATTACCATGTAATTGACTATATTCCCTATGCTTTACTTTACATCCCTGGGACTATTTAGTAACTACCAATCTGTACTTCTTAAACCCTTCACCTTTTTCACCCTGGCTCCCAACACCCTCCCATCTATCACCCCAACAAATCTAGTGCCCTTCCCTTCACCGTACATAGTTATTACAATGTTTTTTACTATATCCCATATGTTATGCCCTACATCCCCATATGTTATACCCTACAAGATTACTGTGGAACAATCCATTTATACTTAATCTTTTCCCCCTTTTCACTTACCCACAATGACCCCCGCATCTGGCAACCATCAATATGTTCTCTGTATCTATGAGTTTGTTTCTGTTTTGTTTGTTTATTCTGTTCTTTAGATTCCACATGTATGTGAAATCACACTGCATTTGTCTCTCTGTGTGACACTCCACTCAGAACAACACCTTCCACGTCCATCCATGCAGCCACAGATGACAAGAACCCCTTCCCTTTGATGGCCAAGCAATATTCCATTGTATAGATGTACCACCTCCTCTTTATCCATTCATCTATCGACAGACACCCAGGCTGCCTCCACATATTGGCCATTGTAAACAGTGCTGTAATAAACATATGGATGCACACGTCCCCTCAAAGTAGCATTAGGGTTTTTTTACGGTAAATACTCTGAAGTGGGATTACTGGGTCCTTCTTTGTTTCTTCTTGTAGCCTTTGTTTTAAAGTCAATTTTGTTTGGTATAAATATTGCTACCCCAGTTTTTTTGTTTGTTTTCATTTTCATGAAATATTTTTTTCTATCCCTTTACTTTTAGTCTCTGTGTCTCTCAGTCTGAAGTATGTCTCTTGCAGGCAGCCTATGTAAGGGTTTTATTTCTTATCCGTTCAGCCCTTCTATGTATTTTGAGTGGAGAATTTAATTCACATTGAAAAGTAATTATTGATAGATTTGAAGCTATTGCCATTTTATTATTCATAATTTGCATCTTTTTTTTTCTTTTTTTTTCATCTTAAAGGAGCCCCTTTAACATTTTTGTGATACTGGTTTAGTGGTGATGAACTCCTGTAGCTTTTCCTTGTTGGGAAGCTCTCTATCTGTTCTTCAATTTTAGATGATAACTTTGCTGTGTAGAGTACCCTTGGTTGTAGGTCCTTGCTTTTCATCACATTCAATGTATTGTGCCAATATGTTTTGTGCCAATACCTACAAAGTTTCTGTTGAGAAATCAGCTGACAATCTTACGGAAGCTCCCTTAAAAGTTACTAGTTGCCTTTCTCTTCCTGCTTTTAGGATTTTGTCTTTGTCTTTAACCTTTGCCGTTTCAATTACAATGTGTTTTGGTGTGGGCATGTTTGCATTCATTGTTTTTGGAACTCTCTGAGCTTCCTGGGCTTGGATGTCTATTTCCTTTGCCAGTTTAACAAAGTTTTCAGTCATTATTTCTTCAAATAGGTTCTCAATCCCTTGATTTCTCTCTTCTCCCTCTGGTACCCATATAATGTGAATGTTGTTTTGCTTGATGCTGTCCCAGAGGCCTCTTAAACTATCCTCATTTTTTTATTCTTGTTGCCTTTTGCTGTTCTAATTGGGTATTTTCTACTACCTGTCTTCTAAATCACTGATTCGATCCTCTGCTTCATCTAGTGATTCCTCCTAGAGTATTCTTTATTTCAGCTATTGTATTCTTCACTTCTGACTGGTTCTATTTTTTGGTTTCTTTGTCCTTTTTTATGCTTGCTGTCGATTTAGTGAAGTTCTCACTAAGTTTTTTGAGCATCCTTATAACCATTGTTCTGAACTCTGTATCTGGTAGTTTAGTTGCCTCCATTTCATTTAGTTCTTTTTTCTGGAGTTTTTTGTTTGTTGTTGTTTTTTCATTTGGGATGTGTTTCATTTTCTCATTTTGGCTGCCTCTCTGTGTTTATTCCTATGTATTAGGTAGATGTGCTCTGTTTCTCAGTATTGGCCAGGTGGTCTTATGTAGTAGGTGCCCTGTGGGACCCTAGCACCTTCTCCCTGGTCAACTGCTCCTGGTGCTCCAAGAGTTTTCTTTGGTGGGTTGTGTGTCCCCTCCTGTTATATTTGAGCCTTGATTGCTATTGGCACATCAGTGGATAGGATTGGCCCTCAGGCTGACCGACTGTGGGGTTTTGGCCACATTCACAGCTGCTGTGTGGAGGGCTTACACCCCTGAGTGGGATTCGCCCCAGCAGGCTCTGGTACATGTTGAGACCACCCTTTGTGTGTGCTTCTTGTGGAGCTAATTGGGTGGGGCTCTGCTGTGGTCTGAAGCCGCATGCATTTTAGTTTTGGGGTCTCTTGGGAGGGGCTCTGGTGCAGGCCCAGGTTTCCCACAGCCTATGACCAGCGGGGACGACCTGGTGGGAGCTACAGAGCAAATCTGTGGTTGTTCGCTACCTCTTCTAAACCTGGATGCATGTGGGAGAGGCCACACTGAGAATTGCAATGGCCTTCACCAGTATCCGGCCTGGGGTAACTCTGCAAAAATCCAGGACAACCTGATGCCTGCTGCCACCTGCTGGCTCCCTTAATGTATAGCCACTGATGGAGCGTCATGTGGTACCTAAGTTGGGTGAGGCAGGGTTTCAGGGAATCACTAAAGTGTGAAGAGTTGTGTTCACCAGATTAATGTAGACTCTGGTTTGGTGCCAGTGCTGAGCCTGGAGCTACTCCACAAAAGTCTTAGAGCACACTGAGGCCTGTCGCTGCCCGGCTGGGGCCTGCTGACTCTGATAGTTTTCTAAGAAAGAGTACAATGCAGGCAGGGCTAGCTGCTCGCCCACAAAGTGCCTCTGTGCTGGGGGAGTTGGGTGGAGTGGGTTCCCAGTGGAGCTCACCATGCCTATCAGGTTCAGGTTTGGCTGTGTGGAGGTGGGCTCAACATGCAAAATTTGGCACTTTCCTGCCAGCTGCATAGGAGAAAGAGTCCATAGGAGAAGTTTGTGCACATTCATTTCCCACAGAGAGAAAATGCCAGCTATCCTCCAGCCCTTGCCTTGAAACCACAGACCGCAGTTTCCCTCTATATCATATGCCTCAATGCCCCCTGAGTCACTGTCCCTTTGCCAGATCCCAAGGATGAGTGCCTGCAAGTGAGTGATTTTGTGTGTGGACCATTTAAGAGGACGTCTGGGTTTCCCTCAGCCTTTTGGCACCCCCTGGATGGTAGGAATCTGTACTGTTTTTCACAGCCAGATGTGTGGGCATCTTTCCTGGCACCTGTACTCTGGGCTATTTGGCTGGGGTCCCTCACTCCTCCAGGGGAGGGGAGTCATATGCCAGTATATTTCTCCTGGTTTGCAATTGCTACAGGGTGGTTTGGGGCCAGCCAGTTTTGTGTCTCCACCCCTCCTACTGGTTTCCATGTGGCTTCTTCTTTATATTCTTAGTTATAAAACTTCTGTTCAGCTAGACTTCAGATGGTTCTCCAGGTTGATTGTTATATAATTTATTTGTAATTTTAATGTGTTCACAGAAGGAAACAGGCACAGTATTTATCTACTCCACCATCTTGGATCTCCTCCCATAATTTATTTTTATATTATGTTTCAACTTTTGTTATAAATGCCATAATGAGGATTTATGGGTTGTTAAGAGCTCATAATTTAAGGGCACTTAATTAAGTTTTAGGGACCAAAATAGATTTCTAGAGTAGTGATATCTAAACTGAGACCCAACGCATAGAGGATCTTCAAGCAAAAGGGAAAAGGCAAAGTGTGACCTCGTTTCTGGCTCCCCTGATATGGGCTTATAATGTGTACAAATAGACAGAGGCCAAACGGAGTGCCCTAGAGAACTGAAATGAGGTCCTTGGGGTGAAGGACAGAGCATGCAAGAGAGGACACAGTGTCAAGGGATGATTCTAGAAAGATAAGCGGGGGCCAAAATATGAAGTTTGTGCACATTCATTTCCTAACCTTTTTGTATTCTGCAATGCACATCACTCAGGCTCCCTTGTCATTTCGCTTCCAGGTAAGTACAGTGATGGAAGGCACTAGAGTGAGAGAAAAGAGGCCAAGCAATATAGTTTTCCTTTCTCTGCAGAGGCTACATCTTCTCCATGATTCCAGCTCCCACTAGACCCTTCTTACCAATTGTCTTCGTTTCTGTCAGGCAAATTCCTACAGAAGTTTTAGTTTCTTCCAGGAATCCCTGACTCTGAATTCTGGTAACATTATTTATTCTTTGTTCGCGCCACCTAGAGTGGTAGTGGCTTCCTACTGTTGTCAATTTTTGCTTGTCTCAACATCCTGTGTTTGCTTTTATTTCTTTCAATTCCTTTGTAATTGTTTATTGTATACACTTTTCTGTTTTGAATTAACTTGTGTGGATTCTGTCTTTCTGAGTAGAACTCAGCGGATAAAAGGGCCTGACATGCCACGTTATGGTAAATAAGAGCTCTTCTGTGAAGCAAGGTGAAA
This sequence comes from Rhinolophus hipposideros, assembly GCF_964194185.1. Taxonomy (NCBI): domain Eukaryota; kingdom Metazoa; phylum Chordata; class Mammalia; order Chiroptera; family Rhinolophidae; genus Rhinolophus; species Rhinolophus hipposideros. The sequence goes on along the minus strand of NC_138047.1, from coordinate 72,112,815 downwards.
AAATATTTTACAAAGGACATGTGACTTAGTTATATGTTTACTGCAGAGTGATCACACTGGCTTGTACGTGAAGAATAAATAGAGAAGAAAACACTGGTGTCAGGATGCACCATTAGAAGGTCTCTGTGAAAATCTGCGTGAGGGACGATGACCTGGGCTAAAACACCTACAGTGAGCCTAGAGACTGGTGGTGGATTCCAACCATAGAAGGAGGTGAGCTCCAGTCCTGATCAATTCTGTGAGGTGTGAGAAGGAAAGAGGCGTCAGGAGTGATTCCCAAGTTTCCCCTCTGAGCATCCAGATGAATGGTAGTGCAATTCACTGAGATGGAAAATACAAGAGGAGCAGACTGGAGGAGAGCAAGTGATGAATTCAGTGTTGGAATGCCGAGGTGTCTGTGTTTATGAGATGCAGTGGAGTTGTGCAGCTCTACTAGGTATGCCAGCCTGGAGCGTGAGAGACAAGTCTGTCTTGGAGAAAAAGATGAGGGAGTCATCACCATGAAAAGTATAACTGAGGCCATAACAGTGGAAAATGTTGCTTGGGGCATTGAAAGCAGTGGTTCCTAAGCTTGATCATAGGTCACAAAATCTTTGACAATTCCCCCTCCCCTCCATATTAATGCATATAAGCATCTAGTAACTGTTGTAAAAGAAGAGAGCAAGTCAGGATCATATTTCACTCCTTCCTTCTAGGTGACTGAGACTAGTTCTCATCAATGGAAATTGAGTGGATATTATGTGAGCCATTCTGTGTGAAGACTCTTAAGAAAAACTTTTATGGTTCCCCCAGTATCTTATCTGTCCCTCCTGTTGATTGATACAAATAGTCATCAGCAATTTGAGGGTAACGCAGCCTCAAAGTGGAAATGTCCTGCTCTCAGAATCACTGTGTGAAGAGAGCTTTCCACTGACTAGGAAAGTTCACGATGGACTGTTGTAGGAATTAAATATACATTCCTGTTATTTGAGACACATATATTTGGTTCTATCTGTTATGAAACTGTAGCCTCCATCAACTAATATACTGCATTATCTGTGAATTTCTTTTAAATTTTGCTTCATTCTGACTATTCTTACCCTGTGAATCTTACGTCTAATACTTCTCAAAGGAGAGGATCCATTTGGCTGTATAGATTACCATCTGATCCAGTATTCCATTCTGGCATGGATTTTCCTGCCAATCACCTGGACCCTCTTATGTTCAACTGCAGGCGACTGCCTTAAAGTTAGTCACAGACTCTTGGAATTGATTCTGGCTATGATAACAGAGTCAAATGGCACTACACATGTCATGTGTGTGTAAGCTACTCTTTCTAACCACTGTGCCTAGAAAAAGAATGACCATTTGCCCTCTTTTTTTTTTTTCTTTTTGTGGTGGGGGGGGGCAGGAAGTCCCAATTTATTTTCTTTAGTTCAGTATGATCATTAAGATTGCCCCCTTTTACTTTCAACGTGTTCCAGCTTGGAATATAAATGACATGATGTCCCTATTCAAAAGAGGCTCACCTTTTCAAAGATGCCTCTCCAGTGCTAAACAGATTATTGTATATCAGCTCCAATTGGTATGCACAATACTGATGTTCAAATACCTCACTTTTAAACCACTCCAATATTTTTTGAACTTGGCCCCCAGTTTTATCAAACCTCATTTTTCATGCTGTCTAATAGATTCCCTCCTTGTCCTCTAGCCATTCAGCCTACTCTCTTCTTTGGATATTTACCTATCCATCCTCTATTTCGATTTTTCTAGTAATAGTTCTCCCTGCTTGGTCAAACTCTTATCAATATGCTTGGTGAGAAAGCTCTGCCTCTACTCTCAGCCCCATAGCTGAGCATGTGATCCAGGCAGTGCAGATCAGAGCCTTGTTATTTCTCAGGCAAATGAGATCCAGTGAAGTTTGGACCCGTGTCCTAAGCAATGTCAATTATAACTACCTGTAAAACTCATAGCAGAATAAAAGAGAGGGAGTTGCTCCTTATGGGGGAGAGAGGGAAAAGGAGAGGAAAAGAAAGAGGGAAATATTAATTCCTGAAAATCATATGTAAATGTGAATCAAAGTTACTCTGATTCCAGACTACCAATAGAACTTAACAATAGTGAGCTAATAAATTCATTTATTTGAAATTTAGAGTCATACTATGTATCTTTAACTTGCTCCTTTGTGCATCTACTCATGCTATTTCCTTAAACTGAAATGTTCCATTTCATTCTTTCACCAATCCAGTTTTATTACTTTGGAATTAAGCAAAAGCACTCATCTATCTTTAGAGATCCTTTCTTACTAACTTTATCCCACCATAATCTCACTCATTGACTCTGAAAGCATCAGCCTTTACATACAGGTCCAAGCTGCAAAGCAACAGATACTTGTTATTCCATAGCAAGCAATAGCACTATAGTAGAGATAGTAGAGAGAGATGAGTAGCATTCCATTGTGCACATCATCCTTTCTAGTGATTTGCAACAACTGAACTAATCAGTATACCAGTACTGCATGTCAGAACTCATTCATTTGAACTTCACAGAAACTCGCTTTGCACCAAGCTAACGAAGGAAGAATCCATTGACTTGTGTAACTGGGAAATGCTGGTAGAGATTTCAGTGAGGGCTGGAACCAGGGGTTCAAACCAGAACTTGTTCTGTCTTTTTCCATCTCTCAACCCTCCTTCCCTCTTTGTGCTTGCTTAATGCTGCAAATACACTCTCTATGTATTGAGGAATATAGCTGTGACCATCCTTTCAATTTAGTATGTCCAGCCATTAAATATGATACTTGAAGCTGTCATATAAAAGTCCAGGGGACAATTCTAATTGATCAGCTTTGATCGTGGGTCCTTCCATGGAACAGTCACTGAGGCAGAGGGTATGGAGTTTTCTCATTGGCAGGGCCTCTGCTAGCCCATATGGCTCCATAGCCTTTGTACAAATGAGCAAATGATTTACCCACTAGGTAGAGGCAGCCCTGCAGGTGAACAGCTTGGCAAGCAGATGGAGCCTTTATGAGAATTAGAAAAAGGTGACCTTTCTCCGGACGTATCCACCCCATGCCAAGGTGCACAGCTTGGGGAGAGAAGCATGGCTAGATTTCAGGCTTCACTCACTCTCTTGGCCAGACACCCTCAGGCATAACAGATTGTGTAAGGCAGCCCCACGTACTGGCCATTGTGGATCCTATGATCGCCTTTTGTTGGAGCCAGGTAATGCAGGTGGGGGTAAGATGAAGGCAGGGAAAACCACTATGACTGTAGGACCTAGGTACAGACGTTTATAGAGATGAAATGGCTTCTCAAAGGAAAACTATTACAAAGACAAAGTATGCTCGCTTCTTGATTTTTAAACGAGTATGAACCTCACAGAACACTATCATTCTAAAATAGCTGCACATTGGTTTCTTCAGATACAGGTGTATTACACAATTTCTTTCCAACTGCAATATTTGCAACTTTCTACCATACTTTGATTGCTTACAATATCTATTTTTTAATATTATCTCAGATCATGTTTTTTAATGATTACACAACTTCTAAAATGAAAGTAGATATATAACACAAGGTTGGCAAATATTAAATAAATTATATATGTATTCTTTAAGTTAAAGTGCTTTCAAGATTTATTGCATAGTCATAGAAATTATTTGAACTCTATTGCAAAAGAATAGATCTGAGAGAGGCAATGACTCTTCTGCTATTTAGAAAATATGAATAAAATCACATAAAAATGGAAATTGAAAATGTGATAAAGTAAAGGAAATGTTATATACTTAATGTATTGCCAGCATATCTAGAAAGGTGATTTACTGGACCCACACCTAATTATGACAAATTATGTGGTGCTAACCATTGTGAGTGAAAATACAGCATGGGGGCTTTAGACTTAGAGTTAGGACTGGCATAGAAGTACCTGGTTAAGAGTCTGTGTCGCAGAAAATATGACAACAGAAAAGCACAATTTGAAGGACATTAATAAAAGGACATTAATAAAATGAGGGGGGAGCGCTGAAAGGTAAAAAGGGCAGAAGACTAAACCATTTGCCTAAAACATTTCTCAGCCAAGACTAGATGTAATGATAAAATGAATGTAAAGTAGGCAGTTGTACTTTTTCCAATTATCTGCCTGCCATTGTGAGAAGTGTGATTAGGGACAAAACAAAACAAAAACAAAAACAAAAAAAAACAAAAACAAAAACAAAAAACATTGAACAATACCATCAATGTTCAAATTTCATTCTAACTTTAATTCTTTATGTAAAATAATTTAAAAAATGTTTTACTAAGAATATTTGATGATCTGTTTAAGAATTTTAGCACCTGTACTCTTAGTTCTTCTCTTTCTATCTTAATTAAATATAATTCCACTCAGGTAAACATCACATTTGAAATACGGTTTTATAAATTCTTTCCGTGTGGGTGGACTGCAGTACATTCAAATATTGACTGTGTTTATTGCGATTCTCTTTTATTTATCTTCTAACTGTATTTCTAAAGTAGGACCAATTAATATATTTTAGTTTCTCTGTTTTAAGCTTATCATCTCCTCCAACTTATGGCATTTCACAAAAACCTTGATAGTATTTGGTGGACAAAATAGTAAAATAATAAATTGAATTGCAACATGTAAGCAATCAATTGATTATAAGGTAAGGAAAGCCTAATTCTAATTTGTTTAGACAGAAAATGAAATTTATTAGTCTACAAGACAAGGAAAAATTGAATATCCCATGTGTGAGAAGGTCAATAGTGGCAACTAGATAACAGAAATAATTAGAACAGACACTCAGATGCCTCCATAAATGTTACTAAAATACAGTTATTTCTAGAAAGTAAAAAATGTGATCAATTACAATTTCTGAATTTTATGTGGGAAAAAGTAGTTTAAGTGATTTTTCTCAGATTTGATGTAAATTACCGGTGGACGATTATGATTGTCTTGACTCAGGCCAGAGCCCCATCCTGGGCCAGTCAAAGGGGCGAAAGAGCAGAATCAGAGAAGATCACAGCTAAGACAAGCGAAAGGGCAGTTCCAGGAAGAATGGGGCTGTTGTGGGAGTTCCTGGAAGAATTGAGGCAGTAGATCAAAAATTACAAATTATTATTTAAATTATAAAGTTAATATATACATAAACATAATATGAAATAGAAATAAATATATAAGTAAAATGAAAATAAAAGAAATATACACATTATTATTGTAATCAAAGACTATCATAATAGTATGGCTGTACAGTGTAATTTTAAAATACTTGAAGTTAAATCTATAGGGCACTAAAATATGAAAAGTTTTGAAGGATTTAAAGAATATTCCCTATTCGCTAAGGATACAGTATATCATATTTCTTAAACAAGAAGTTAAATTTGAAGTATCGGTTGAGGCATCGAGATTAGATTACTAATGTTTGATGAGTTGTGAGATATACCGAAATGCATTAGTTAAAAACAATATTGAAGAACTAAATTTCCTGCCTTTACTTATTAGGGACATAGTCCAGATTAAGAGGGAACTGGAAGACTTGCAAAGAGGATGTTGGGGAGAGCTGCTGTTATGTCCTCCTCCACCATAGAAAAGAGTGGAAAAAGAAACCCAACAAAATATAGGAAACCCAGTTACACTGAAAATTTGGATAAATAATGAATAACTTTTGTATAAGTTTATCCTAAATATTGCATTGTTTGTTATTTATCTGAAATTCACATTTAACTGGGCATCCTGTATTTCAGTGTGAAGGAACTCTTTGAACTCTTTGAACTCTCAGCCAGTCAGAGGGACCCCAGAGAGAATGCCCACACTGGGAACTAAGAAGATGTGCCTGACAGTCTAAGAAAGCCAGAGTGATCTTAGCAGCCTCATGGTGGCTTCTTTTTAAAAGAAAGGGCATAAGAATTATCCATGAAAAAATGTGGGACACACAGAAGTGGTTGCAAGAATAAAGCCCTCTTGATTTCTGCCGAGAGACTGTATGGGAATGGGTAACTGGAAATCTAGGGGTTGGGAGTGGGGAGGGAAAAGGGGGCTGCTGGGGCAGGATAGATACAGGACAGATTGTATGGTCCTCATCCCAGGAATTGCTCAGAGGGTCCTACCAACCAGTTTTGGGGGTTTACATGAAAGCCCCCAGGGGACCAAGATTCAATTTTTAACCTATGCTAAGCCCAAAGAGTACAAAGATTATTTTATCATAATACCAGTTAATAGTTTTCTGTATTCCATTCGATTTTCCCAAAATCAACAAAAGAAGAGCTAAAAGCTTGAGGTGGGATTATCAGCAGAATAAAGGGAAAAAAGCCAGTCATATCCCTTCACAAAAGAAGAGGCAGCCTACTTGCTACCCAGCAAAACTGGTGGTGAGGGATGGTGAAAGTAGGTAGAAGTGACCAGACACTTTACTTTTCAATGAAGTATGAATATTTAAGCTATTGTACTAGACATTTCTAACCACATAATTCAGAGGGTTTTTTTTTTTTTTTGTATATGTGTGTGGAGTAAATCGATCATAGAACTTTTTTTATTTAAGTGAGCACAAGAAATTCTTTTCTATAAATACATTTTTAAAGGACCATGAGAGATAGTTTATAAAGCTGTGATTATTTTTTTTAGTCCTGTTTGTACAACCAGTTACATGTATGTGTTTTTACTATTTTTTTAAAGATTCAATGGTAAAAGTTTATGAAAAGTTCAAGTATAAAATAGTACAAGATTTGACTTTTTTGTAGCTCATTACATCTAAATAATCACCTTATGTAAGAAAATGATCATTTTCTTTTATTCTTTTATTTTTATAACAAATTATGCAATTTTTTAGCTTGGGTGAATTTTGATACAGAATGGTAACAAACAGTAGTCTGTTGGGAATTGTGCTCAGAACATTTTATTTTCCTGTTAGGTGCTTAGAAAATATATTTGCAATTAGAGTAGGAACTGATGACTTCATAATCAGAAGAACACACTACAAAAAATGCACACTATTCACACCAATGGTTCTGCCACTATTTCTTAAGGAATGTGTTTTCCAATGGCAGACTCTCTTTGGAAGACACTTCTGGTGAATTCCTACTGACATAAGTGTATTTCTAGTCTCCATCTCTTTGCTTCTCTGTGCTTTGATACAGCCAGTTTCATTCAGAAAAGTCAGCTCATCTCAGAATTGATATACAGCTCAAAAATACACTCTTAAGAAAAATGTGTTGTTTGAAGGCTGCAGAAGGGGCACAGTGTCACATAGGACTGTTACATTAATTCAGTGGACAATCCTGGCTCAGAAAGCACTGATTCAATGGAATTTGAATGTACCTTAATGTCTCGGATCATTTTAGTTTTTTAGATAAATCAGTGCAATTTTGCAAGCAGGTCTTGCATCTAAATGAGAAAACATTTGTTAAGCAAATAAAAAGGCCACAGAAAAGTAGTATTCTTAGAGTTAATATTTATTATATACTGAAAATAAGATTATTCATTGTATAATACAGTGGAGAGCCTTTTAAGATTATTATATTCAGAACTTAATTATACATATATTTAAATGTATTTTCAACATATTAATAGCAGTTAGAGAAAACAATACTTTAAGTTGGTAGAGTTCCCTGAAATCTTCTTGTAAATATACTAAAATTATGAGTTCCGATGTCCAAATGAATCATCCTTAAAATGTGCTTAAAAATGTGATTCTTGAATTCTCAATGTCTCCTTGAATTCTCTGCTTCTCATTCCTAAATGAGGATGGATTTGAGCCACCATTAATCACACATGAAACAAGAAACATTTAGATTAGATTTTTTTTTAATGGAGAGAAATGTTCTTTTAGATTTCCACGCACAGTGGAAAAAAACTGCTGCTCTATTTGCCGTCATGTCTAACCATGGTGCCCCTGTCAAGATGATGTCAAATATTCATTGTAGTATTTTCATCATTAGTGGTTCTCCTGCTTACCTCTCTCCTCTTAAAATCAAGCATTGTAAGCTCTTATCTACCCCTTAACATAATGTTAAGTCAAGTCTTTCCAGACAATAGTCTTCCTACTGAGACTATTTCAATACCAAGGTTAAGAATTGCAGAAATGTGATTAAACAGACATCTTGGGCTGGTTAAGACTCCTCTGTGATGTATTCTAAGCCTGAATTTCAGTCTATTACAACAATTATACAACTTATATTTGAGCATATAATTTACATAAAAGTATGGAAATATAATTTTTCCATTTAAAGGAATGTGGTGTACAACTTTTCCCTATTGTTAATTGATTAAATTTTATCCAAGGCATGGAATGTGTTCCAAGAATCATACAAGAACTGAGATGAGACGACTTTAGTGTCCACACAGGACCATCAGGATATTAAGCTTATAGTGCAGTTTCTCCAATTGTCTTTCTCAGAAAGTAGCAGTAAATCCTTTGGATTCAAGAACAATAGAAAACCCATTGTTTTCTTGTGCGGGTGGGACCCAAAATCCCTCTCCCATTGTAAAGTCTCAGAGAGCTTCTTTTCTGTAAGAGACAACTTCTGGTTTATAGCAGAGTACGCAAAACATATATTTGAGGGTAGTAAATTATGGTTAGCTTAAAGAAAAAAAAAAGCACAAAACAATGTAAATTAGTTGACTTGTAATTTCCCGCTTTCTAACTGCCTGGCTCACACTGTTCTGTTAAAGGCTAACAGGATACATTAATTCATCAAATATTGAAGTCAGCAGTAACGACTTTACTTTCTCCTTAGATATGTGAATTAGTAGCTCTACTTAATTCAGTTAATATTTTACAGTCCTGACAAAATACTTTTGAGTCCCAGCTTCCCTGTCAAATTCGAAGTATTACATTATTGTCCTAGAATGTGTTTCCCTTCTACAACCGGAGCGTAACAAAGTGATTAAACTGGTAATGAGTTATTAATCTACTACTCTTATTTTGTAGATGAGTTAAATGAATCTTGGACTACATAGTTAAATACTAGAAATATGTTATTTTCTTAGTTTATTTTTCCAATTATGATAGTAAAAGATAGAATATATTTTTTCCAGCATTGGTTTAGCACCAATATAGTGACTATTTCTGTAGAACATTTTTCTGTCACTTATCCTCGATTTTAATTCTCTATAATACCAAAAAAACAAAAGAAAACAGAAAAAAATCCTCAAACTTCTAGAAATAAAAACACTTGGTTGCTGACTTTATTTGAAGTGAAAAATAAACAGTGTGATGACACATGTATTCTTTTTTCAGCTCTATCAGTGGCTCATATTGTGACATTGGAAAAGCTTTCTGTTTCTCTATACCTCAAATTTACTGAATCATTATCATCAACTAATTGTCATAGTGTTTAATATTTCTTGGATATTAAATGTGACTTTTGCACTCTTTAAATGCATTACATACTGTATGATAGTCAAAGTAACATTGCAAATTAGGGGTCCTAATCCTCATCATCCAGATGTAGAAACTGAAGGTCAGGGAAGGTAAATGACTTGCCATGGTCAAACGACAAATAAGGGGCAGGCTCAATTTGAACTCATGCTTCCCCACTCCTCAATCCATCTTTTTCTCACTGTATTAACCTTCCCCCCAATTTATACTAGATACCATGGTGATGAGTCATCATTTTTAGAGTAGTGATATTGTTCTGTGTGTTCTGTTATTGCTATGTAGGAAGAACAACAGCAAATATAACTTACTTACAATGTGCCTAAATGCTTTAAGTGTCATTTAGAACTTGAGTTAATGAAAGAAATAATAGAATTATAAAACTAGTTTCTCCTTTGGAGAGCTTGATTTTGCTGGATTAAAAATGAGGAATCATGAACTGACTGGCGTTCAACAAAGATGGCATGTGACGAAGGCACTGTAGTATGTGAAACATGTACTGGATGTGACTCCCCAGAGCCCTAGTTCTCATCATGGTTGGCTCCTCCCAGTCACCAGCAAAATGGTCTTCGTGGCATCACTCAAGCCTTGGTGTCCCCATAGAGAGATGCTTGCGCTGCCCACTACATAGGGCGATAGTGAGGAACATATTAATAACATATATGAAAGCATAAGCTAAACAAAAAGGGAAGTGGGTAATAAACAATTTAGAGTTTAAACTCAATTTAGAGTTAGTGACTCTTAGGAAAATTGTTGGTAGACATTAGTGCTATACAGTAAGGATTATGTAAACTGATGAGTTCTTTACATGTTATAAGTGAGGGTGACTTTTCTTTCCAGGTAGCACATTTACTACCTAGATGTTTTTCTCACTCTAAAAACAGCTTTGCTCTTAGCAAAAAGCACTGTTAATAAAAATCCTTCCCATTCTCATGATGACTCAGGGTCAAGATTATAGAAGCGTGACTTCTGATCCAAGAGATATTCTATAGAACTGCAGTACCTTGCAAATAGAGGGACTAGTCATTTCTTGGGTTGTATCTGTGTAACAAGGGATAAACATTGTAGTCAGCATTTTTCAGAGAACGTGCTAGAGGAGAGAAAAATCTTCTTAAATTCTAGCAAAGCACAAAGCAGTTATTAAAAAAGGAGGGACTAAAGAATCACAGAAATTCATATTAAAAATTTTAATGCTGCATTGAATACACAGGAGAGTTATTCTGAACAATATAGAATTTGACAATGAAAGATGGGGATATAAATATAACCAGGAGAGAGATTATAATTAGAGATTCCTGGCTAAAATGTCCTAATTCAAGAAAGGGGGAGCAGCAAATCAATCTAAGTGCCAAATTAAATGCAATTTGTAGTTTGTTGAATACATATTTATGTTTGAGCTAATGATTGTCTAGTAAATTGTGTAGTTTATTCCATAATGTGGCTTCAGTTATCAATGAGGTTCTAGATTAGAATAAAATCAAATGGCATTAAAATAGTCATATATATTGGGTGCTACCCAATAAATAATTTTACTCAAGGGTCTGGTACCTGCGAGCATCAATAAGGAGTAGGTAGGTCTCCCATTATAGAATGATAATTTAATTATTCATTTTTTGTCTCATGTTAAGAGAGTGCTTTGAAAATTGTTAATATTGATCATATATGATTATGAAGCAGTCAAGTTCTCCTCGTGTAATCCTCACAGCATCTCTGTGTGTGTGGGGAGGATTCAATTATTCAAACCATTTGCTGATAAGGAAGCTGAGTCTTTGTGTAATTCTGTCATTCAACCAAGCACCTCTGACTAACAAGAAGCACAAAGGGGACTTGAGACAGGCGTTCAGACTCCAGAATGTAAGCTATTGATACTGTGTGGTTGGATTTCTTACTATTCCTCATCTTGCACATGGAAAAGAACAAGTACAGATTTTCAGATGCACAGAGTTCTGGGCAGAGTGCCAGGGCTTTATTTAGTCTGTGGCAATGCCTCCATTCCCCTTATCCAGACAGCTTCTTTCTCTTTCTGCAGAGCTATTGATGAGACCATTGTCTTTGGTTTTATAGCTGGTGAACATTGAATAAGATATTCTCAGAAACAGACTTGTGCTTTATCACTGAATGAAAATGACTGCAGCCACAGCAGTCAAGTACGTGAACACTGTTTATGAGTCCTGCCAAGTATCAAGTCAAGTAGTGATTTTTCAGTTTCTTTAGCATTTCTAGAGAGGAGGCCAGGAAATACGCAGTTTGACTGGTATCAACCAATGAAAAATTGCGTTAACAATTTACAGAAACGTCCTTAAAATGTGTGTGCTCATGCGTGTACTTGTCTGTGCCTGGATCTGTACATATAATACTTCCATGATTGTGTACCTTTACTGAAACTTAAAATATGTGAGATTTGTATTAGGCCACACATTTCATTACTAACTCTGCCTCTTCCTAGTGCTGTTCAAGTCCCAAAGCAAAGACTGCCAAGAGAAATGTAAAGTGATACAATGTAGACATACTAATTATTTTCCTTAGAAGCATGTTGATTTGTCCAGTGACCATAAAGACCCAGGCGGCTGACTTTTAAATATTGATACTCTTTTAGAATGGAAGAGAATTCTACAAGAGCCATTTGTTCATCAAACAATATTGTTAAAAGCCAAGGCCTCATTCTTATACCTTGTCTGTCTTCCCCATTCTCCTTTGGTAAGGCAAGCACCTGCCATCTCAGTACCTACATAGTCCTCCATTATTTGTGAGGGATATGTTTCAAGAACCCCAGTGGATGCCTGAAACCCAGATCCCATAATACCGAACCCTGTATATACTGTCTTTTTTGCGTATACATATATACCCATGATAAAGTTTAATTTATAAATTAAGTATAGTAAGGATTAAAAAAAGAACTAATAATAAAATAGAACAATTATAGCAATATGATGTAATAAAGGTTGCACTAATGTTCTCTCTCTCTCTCTCTCTCTCTCTCTCTCTCTCTCTGTCTGTCTGTCTCTGTCTCTCTCTGTCTCTGTTTCTGATAATTGAGACAGTTGCCAAGTGAACCAGTCAAGTGGTGTCTACAGCGTAGATACACTGGACAAAGGGATGATGCAGGTCTCAGGCAGAACAAAGCAGGGCAGTGCAAGATTTTATCATGTTAATTAGTATGAAGCACAGTCTAAAACTCACGACTTTTTTATTTCTGAAATTCTCTGTTTAATATTTTCAAACTATGGTTAAATGTACGTAACTGAAACTGGAAAACCGAACTGTGGATTAGAGGGGACAATGATAGTTTTCTGATGTTATCTTTCCAGCAGTTCTCCACCATACATGGCTGTAGATTGGGACCTGGTCTCCTTTATCATTCTGCTTACTCCTCTCACAACACACACACACACACACACACACACACACACACACACACACACACACATACACAAACCCTGTTGGGCTGCTCCCAAAGCCAAGGAAAAATACTTTTTTTTTGAGGACTTTGTCATTAATTGACACAGGGCTGAGACATGAAATCGCTGGAAGGCAGTAGGGTATTGCTCACTAAAAATGGAGGGAAGTCTACACATTCAAAGAGTGACTCTTAATCGGAGCCGAGAGCTCATAATACTAAGAGCATTATGCTGAGAGTTTTACAAAAATGTCAGTCTTTGATCTTCACAAAGACCCTTCTCCCAGATTTACTCATGACTATTTTCTTGTTAATATGTTCTCAACTCAAAACTTTCTAAATTATTGTCACCCCGGCCACCAGTCTCTTTGATTATCTTGCTATATTTTCTTCATAGCACGTGTCACAATCTGAATGTACTTTGCCCATCTGTTCATATTTTTATTGTTTCTCTCCCTTATGCAGAATCAGTAGACTAAGAGATCTTAGTCAAAACCTGTTTATACTGTGTAGCAGTGTGGCAGCTGGATGAATTTAGCAAGTTATCTAACATGACTAAGTCTGTGTTTGCACATCTGCAAAATTGGACTAATAATAACAATTGTTGGGGAGATTAAAAATTATAATGTGAACAAAGCGATGACCACTGGCCAGCATATGTTAAGGATCATTTTTTCCTTCTCTCCATGTTCATTACAGTAATCCAGTCCAAAGCAGTATCATCATTTTTTTTAAACTTCTGAAATACGGGTAGCATCTTGTCACTTGTCCCTGCACTCCTCTCCCATTTTCATAGAAGGCATGCTTCCAAACCTAAATTAAATCATATTATGCCCGAGTTTACGGTGTTTACGGTGTTACCCTTAGAATGAAATCCAAACTCCTTAAAATGGCCTGGGTGACCTCTCTGGCTATTTATTGCCTACCTTTTAGACCTCATTTTATACCGTGCTCTCCTTCCCAGGCTGTTCTCATTTCTGTTTCTTAAATATAACAAAATCTTTGCCCCTACTTTTATGTTTTTTATTGCTTACTGTTCAAGGAAATGTAGAAACCAAACAGGCAAATTGATAAATAAATGAAGCATATACTCTAAAATGATATTGATTTCTAGAAATAAACATTTAACAATGGATGAATTTAACAGAGGAGATGCCAAGAAAGATAGAACAAGTGAATATAAAGAAATATCTAGGAAATACAGGTTGAAAAGGAAAAGAAATGGGAAATACGATAGAGCAGTTGAAGTACAATGCATAGAAAGAGAAGCCCCAAATAATTCTCAGAACATTTGAAAAGTAAGAGAGAGAGTGGAGGTGCATCAATATTTTCAAGAGACAGTGACATAGTTTTCCAGATTGGAGGGCATACAAAGCCCTAGGCAGGATAAATAAAAATAAATACATTTTTTTGCATGTTACAATAAAACTACAGAACTTGGGAGACAAAAATAATGAAGTCACCAGAGAAAATAAACAGTGAGACAGAAAACATATTTAATTTCTATAAGCAGGTACCAGAAGACAATGGAGTAATCATTCCTGAGTGACACATACATACACAAGATTTTATTGAGAGAACTAGTAAAGTATTTATTTCAGCTTGTTGAAAGTAGGGACCGACTGCCCTACTGCCAGTGTCTAGAATAGATAGTAGGAACTCCAGTGCTATTTTCTAAATGAGTGAATAAATGAACAAATGAATAGAAGGGCTCAAAATTGTTCTTAGTATAAATAAAAGTAATGAGCTAGTAGAAGTCACAAAATTTACAATACTCCTACTGTACTTGCCGGGTCTCCTTTCTCAGATGGTACATGACATTTATAACTGTGCACTTCTGAAAGAGAGGGGCTTACAAAACTCTTCTCTCTTTCTGGTCCAGCTTGAGTAAAGAATAAGGAGATTATTTCTTCCCAGGTGAAAATCAGCAAGGCAAACAGTGGAAAGCATCCCTTAGCCTATGTAGAGAACAACTTGATTACTGAAAACTTTGCACTCAGCTCGTTCCAGTTCAGTTCACCACTTAAGATATGAATTGTTTTTGTTTGTTTGTTTTTTCTATTTAGAATCTAAATAATGCATATTCTAGTCATCCACCAGCAATGAATAAGAGTTCCTATTGCTCCACATCCTCACTAGCATTTGGTGTTGTCAGTGTTTTGGATGTTAGCCATTCTAATCGGTGTGAAGTGATGCCTCATTGTTGTTTTAATTTGCAATTCCCTAATGACATACAATGTTGAACATCTTTTCATTTGCTTGTTTCACATCTTTGCATCTTCTTTGTGAGGTGGCACTTCAGCTCTTTTACCTACCCTTTAATTGGTTGTTTGTTATTGTTGATTTTTAATAGTTTTTTTTTGTATATTTGGATACAGTCCTTCATTAGATATAAATTTTGTACAGATTTTTCTTGCAGTCTGTGGCTTGTTATTTCATTCTCTGAACAGTATATTTTGTGGAGCAAGAGTTTTTAATTGTAAGGAAGTTCAATTTATCAATTTTTTCTTTCATGGATCATGTTTTTGGAATTGTTTCTAAGGAATCATTGTCAAACTAGAGATCACTTAGATTTTTCTCTAATATTGCCTCCTAGAAGTTTCATAGTTTTGCCTTCTACATTTGGGTCTTTGATCCATTTTGAATTCAGTGTCGTGAAAGGTTTAAGGTCAGTATCTAGATTTATTTTTTTAATGTATTTTTTTTTCCTCCAAACAAAACCTACTGTTTTATTTGGAGATTTCTTTATTTCTGTTGGAAAGAGTTACATGGACTGACATTGTTGTGGCCATTTTATAAATTAAATGTATTAGTCTGCTCAGCTGCCATAAAAAATATACTATAGACGGGGTAGCTTAAACAAGAGAAATTTATTTTTTCACAGTTCTGGGGCAGGGAAGTCAAAGATAAAGTTTCTGGCAGGACTTGGTTTCTGGTGAGAGTGCTCTTACTGGTTTGCGGATAGGTAATGGCTGTTTTCTCGCTGTGTCCTCTCATGGCAGAGAAAGAGAAAGAGAGAAATCTTTGTCTTCCTCTTCTCATAAATCCATAATCCTATGGGATTATGTTCCTACCTTTATGATCTGATTTAAACTTAGTTGTCTCCTGAAGACCCTACGTCCACATACAATCACGTGGGGGTTAGGGCTTCAATATATGAATGGGGGGGATACAATTCAATCAGTAGCAAATGTGATTACTTACTTCAATATATTATGGAATTTTAAATTCAGACTGTGATCATATGAAGACTTTATCACTTTTTAATTGAATTAAATGAGGGCTCTATATCCTCAACGTCAAATGAGATCTTAAGAATCCCTGTTTTCCAGATCACTTAGAAAATAAATTTTATCATTTTTTTTTCACTGTGGAAAATAAGAAGCTGTGTGTGTGTATGTGTGTGTGTGTGTGTGTGTGTGTGTGTTTTGCATGTTTTACTTTTTTTATTCCAGCTATAAATTCTTAAAAAATCACTGATGAACCTCAGTGGTATTTATTTAAATATTGACCAAGAAAATTCTTAATACCAGTCAGATTTCAGTGACTGAGCTATATAGAGACCAAAGTATCCTCTGTGGGCACTGATATTTAGCAAATTTTCCTTTTTTTCCCTTGTCAAGATATTTTTTTCTTTATTAAATTTATTGAGGTGACAATGGTTAGTAAAATTATATAGGTTTCAAGTGTACGTTTCTATAATGCATCATCTATATACCACATTTTGTTTTTATCACCCAGAGTCAGTTCTCCTTCCATCACCATATATTTCCCCCTCTTTTCCATCTTTTGCTTCCCCCCTATCCCTTTACCCTCTGATAAGCACTAAACTGCTGTCTGTGTCTGTGAGTTTTGTTAGCAAATTTTATTTTTATACTAAGTAGTATTATAACAAGGACAGTGAATATGGAGTACTCCAGCAACACCTCATTGCTGCAAACTATTATGAATTTAACCCATGTTAAAAATCAGCAGTACACAATAGTAAGAACTTAAAGTAACAAAAGCTATAATACTGAATCATAGTGTCCCTTGGTTTTTAGAACATTATTTTTTATTTTGTTAAAAATATTTTTTTCAGAATGGTATGTGAAACCGGTTATGAAAACAGTATGTGTTCATACTACTAAATAATAAGAAATATATACTCACATACAATGTTACTGCCTGCTATCTAATGAGTATTGAAAGATTATAAGCATTTAACTTGAGGTAATGGGAAAAGTATTGATCCGTTGTGGGATCTATAAGGTCCTCAATGCTCCTATCTTACTCCATGTCACCTTAGATGTCCGCTTGATTTTTCTGATGCTCAATTTGGATTAAAAAAAGATAATACAACTTAAAGTCTTTCCCAAACTAAAAGTTGCTATTTGATTTTAAAGAAATATCTAACAAATATGATAGTTGTGATGTACCTCTGCATTGTGAACATGAGAGGAGAAGGGTGTACAGATACAGGATACAGTAAACTTTTTTTAGAAAGTTTACATTTATGAAACTACATTTGAAAACATTCAAGTTTGAAAAAGGCAGTAATCAATGAATTGCCAAATAATTGGGAATATAGACTCCAATAGTTCAAGAAACATTCAGTAAATGAGGGATCAAATCGTTATGGATGTAATGATGGGCGGGGAAAAGAAAGAGGAGGGACACACTAGAATGGGGCTAATTAATTTATTTGGCAATATCTAATCAATTTATTTAGTAATATGCAATAGCAAAAGGTAAAGGCAATTAATAGAATATGTAATATCAGAAAGTAAAGGTGGTTAAGACTAAACTATATACATTGATATCAATGTCATGTCAAGGGAGTACACATACTTGGAAGTTTAAGAGATCCCAACATATGTTTACTATTATCAAAAATCATTTGGCTAACTACACAAATGACATCAGTAAGGAGTATCCAAAAGCAGTAATAAGCTCTGTAGGATAGTAACTATTACAGTAGATGTCAAAAGCTCACCAAACTGGGGGAGAACAGCACTGGAAAAGTCATAAATCAAAACCTTGTCAGGCTTGTGGCTGAGAGAAACTCAGGCGTCTCTCACAACGCTGCCTGCTAGTTTCCAAGAATGCTGCTGCTGCTGGCGTTGTTGTTGTTAGAAGTCAAGGTGTCTTCTGATGCTATAAGCTGCAAGCTGCATACAAGTTTTCAGGGTGTTAACAACCTGAAGAATGGTGCTGTTGTTGTCACTGTTGTTGTTGCTGTTAGAAGTTAGGACATCTTCTGATGTTGTAAGCTGCAAGCTGCATACAAGTTTTCTAGATGCTAACACGTTCTCAAGAAGGCTAATGGTAGGGAACAACACGGGACAGGTCGGGAACCAGCCAAACCTCACCAGGTTCACGGCTGGAAGTCAGGACATATGGTGTTGTAAGCTGCATGTTGCTGGAAGTCTTCAAAATGTTAGAATGATGAAGAATCACCAATGACAAATGACCAAATGACGAAATAATAATAATTATACTGCCAACTGAGGTCTGTCTTATATATTTTCTCAGATGTACTTTAGAGCCAAATTTCTTGTTCCTGCCTCCCTCTCTGGGAATGACCAGTTCTGGGAGGGTCTAGCAGTTCCTGATATGAATGTTGTCCAGCTAGCCGAAGGACCAATTCATCCAGATAAGTAACAAGGCCTGGCAATGTGGTGCTCACGTCGTCCTGATATAACTTAGCTACTTCTTCACTTCATCTGCTGCTGTGGGCGAAATAGACAAAACAAAGAGGGAATTCTCTCAACCTCTGATCCAGAATTTCTTTAACTCTAAGCTAACCATCACCTCACAACATGGACAGAACAACAAATATTATATCTCCCCTACTCGAGAGAATGAGGCCAAATAGAAAAACAACCTCATCTCATGTCTCCCCTGCTCGGGAGAATGAGACTTAAAAAGGAACAAAAGGGGGAATGTTCTTAATCCTTGATCACAGCACAGAAATCACCTCACATGCTGGAACAGATAAAAGCTAAAGCTCACATCAACTAATGAAGGCAAATTTTCCTCAACATCTACCCTACAATGGGTCATTTCATCGAGGAGATGACAGGCAGGATAAGACTCCTTACCCCCAAAGTTGTTTCTGTTCTAATTCCTGGAGCCTGTGAATATGTTGCCTTACATGCCTGTGATGGTTAATATCATGTGTGAACTGAGCTCGGCCACAGTACCCAAATATTTGATTATGCACCAGACTAGATGTTTCCAGGAAGGCATATTTTTAAAGATGAAGTTAACATTTAAATCAGTAGACTTTGAGTAAAGTAGATTAACCTCCATAAGTAGGTGGGCCTCATGTAATTACTTGAAGGTCTTAAGAGAAAAAAAGACTGAGTTCCCCAAGGAAGAAGGCATTCCGCCTTCTGATTGTCTTTGGATTCAAGGTGCAACATCAGCTCTTTCCTGGGTCTCCAGCCTGCTGGCCTACGCTACAGATTTCAGACTTGCCAGCCTCCATAATCTTATTACCTGATCATTAAAATGAATCAATCTCAGTATCTCTCTCTCTCTCTAAACACGCACATGCACGCACACACACACACACACACACACCATATCAGTTCTGTTTCTCTGAAGAACCCTGGCTAGTACAATGGCAAAAGGGATCTTGAAGATGTGACTAAGAACAGAGACCTTGAGACCTTGACATGGGGAGATTATTTTCAATTATCCAAGTAGACCCAATCTAATCACATGGATCCTTACAATGAAGGACTTTTCCTGGCTATGGCCAGAGGGTAGTGTGATTGTGGAAGAAAAGTCCGAGAGCCGTGCTGAGTCTGGCTTTGAAGATGGAGCAGAGGGCATGAGCCAAGCAATGGGAGTGGCCTCTTGGCAAAGAAATTAATCTCTTCTTGAGCTTCCACAGAGGAACACAGCCCCGTTGATGTCTTGATTTTAGTGCAGAGGTCCATGCAGGATTTCTTACCTGAGGACCTGTAGGTAATACGTTTGTGGTGTTTGAAACCACTGAGTTTGTGGTAATTCATTACAGCAGCACTAGGAAGCTAATATTGAGGAGGAGGGACTGAATAGGTCTTGAATAAGTGTTGAGAAGGCAGAATTGAAATGCAGGCCTCATTGTGGCTTGACCTGAATGAAGGATCAGCTTCATTTAGGTATAATCTTCATATTGCTGCAGGGGACATTCACACGGCTGTCACTCTAAGTCAGAGGAAGTAGCACCATTCCTGAAGCTGCCATGAGTACAGAAGGGCAGGAGAAAGAGGACAGCAACTTTACCACTTAACTACCTTGGAACCCAGTTGTCTGATGTTGGAAGTTTTTACACATAAGCATAGGTCATGATATTTACTGCTATAAAAAATATGAAGAGGCTTGATCCAGGTATCTGTCTTCATGCAGGCAGCTACGGTCATCCTTATGAACAAACTACTGTAATGGAGACCCAGAGGAGAGCCATCATATGGCTAAGGTAGTCCCACTAGTCATGAATAGATACCCTCTAAAATTAAGGTCCAATAGCACATTTATGTGAGAATCATCAAATGTGGAGAGATTCGTGTTTACTGAATATCTATGTTTAAAAAGTGATTTGATATCTGTTCCTCTACTATAAAGCACTTTGAAATTTTACTTTAATATTTAAATAGCTCATTGTACATTCTGAGGGCTTAGTTTTTTTTTGTAAGTAGAACCCCTAAATCCCAGAAAATGTGAAGAGCAGAAAAACTGTTGGAGCTCCAAGTATGACTTCTTTTATCTGAAGTTTTTGACCTGTAATTTTGTTAGTGATATTTACTGTTTGCCTATCCATCTATGGACATGATGGAGAGTCATATCTTGAATAAAAGCATTAAAGGGATTAATCCCTCATATCTGGTCAATGTTATAAGAACAATCGTTAACAGCAAAAGAATGACAGCAACCCTAGCCTTGTAGATTGTGTTGAGAGAGGATACCTAAAATATGCTAGTGATAGCTTGTGGTTACACTATTATTTATGCCAGGATATACTGGGCTTAGGTATGATTACAAACAGCATTATACAGTAGATGCAATTCATTTCGTTTTTCCCATTTGATTTGAGTATCCATGAGATTATATATCATCTCAACACGAAGCCAGTACAATACCTGATCGAGTTGGAAAACAACACATTTTCTTTAGAGAGACTTACTGTTCTTATTGTTAAGAATAACAATATGATCAGTCAAGAATCCCTCCTTCTTAACTGTGTAATAAGATTTCAGGGGTCATTAAGTCCAGTTACAACACTCATACCTAGGCAATATAGAGTGGTGAGAGAACCCATTCAGACACGAGTTTGAATGTATCTCAATTCTTTCTCTCTCTCTCTCTCTCTCCCTCCCTCCCTCCCTCCCTCCCTCCCTCCCTCCCTCCCTCCCTCCCTCCTCCCTCCCTCCCTCCCTCCCTCCCTCCCTCCCTCCTCCCTCCCTCCCTCCCTCCCTCCCTCCCTCCCTCCCTCCTTCCTTCCTTCCTTCCTTCCTTCCTTCCTTTTTTTCAAAAATATTTATAATGTTCCAGGATTTTATTAAGTTGTAGTTATTAAGGTATGACCTCTGCATTCAAAGAACATGTAGTCTAGTCAGACACCAGTGCAGGCTGTGTGACCTTACTTAAATTGCTCGACCTCTCTGAGGACCTAGTACTGAGTCTGGCATTGATTAGAGGTAAACTAAAAGGAAATGTCCTTTTCCTTGATCCCAAATTCTTTGCTGGGGTGACAACTCCTACCTCTCTCTCTTTTCCTACACTAATAATTTTGAATGATGGTGGGATAGGTCTGGGAAGGAAGAACTTTCTCTACTCTTGAAGGTTTTCCTTCCTTATAGAGGGAGCTCCTTTAGCATAACATTCTGGGACTTTCTGTGCTCCATCATCCATTTATCCCCCAGTGAAGAGGAGGAACTTACTTGACGGGTGAATTTAGAAGGAAAAGCTGGGGGTGAGGTGCTAAACTCGTGTTTCTGTCTGTCTGCCTGTCTCTCCCACTCCCCCCCCACCCCACCTTTGATAACGTATAGCATGGAGGAGTATCCTTTCTAGATCCTTCATGCTCTAAGTTATCAAGGGCATCATTCTAGGACAGAAGTGTGCAGTGATCCCCTTTTTCCTTTGTGAAGGTGGGTAAGTCAGTTTTATTGTGGTGTTCGTTATAAGAAAGGCCACTTACCCTCTAATAAAAGCCTCATTCTCCATGGTCAGTAATTAAGATGATATTTTTGTGCCCATCTGCCTTTCTCAATTGGTTCAGAACTCAGGTGGGGAAGAGCAGTGATATTTATTGTGCTACTGTGAATCCCATTAAATGATAATTATTGTTTCCTTGGGACTCTTTTGCAGAAAATAATTTTTTAAAAATGCCATTTGAACCTAATGACTGCAGATGCTAACATAATAGAAACAGGCTGAGGGTCACATGCCTCTCTATTTTTCTCTGTGAGAGAGTAACTGTTGCATGATTCCTTTCTCCCAAAAGAGACGTTATAACAGATCATGATAAGGCTGCTCCTTTATGTTTCTCTTTTCCTTATTTAAAAATTAATGGCCTGATTCCAAAGGAGTTGTCTTAGTTTCCTACTAATTTTCTTAGTTACTGTTTTTAATGGTGCAACTGCATTTTGGATTGGTAATATATTTTTTTAATTTGTTATATTTTACTACACCTTTGTGAGGTAGGACATTCACATATTGTAGATTTAAGAAACTGCCAGGGAAAAGAAAGTGACTTGCCTAATATCATACAGCAAAACTGTGAATTTGTTGAATATGGGATTGGACATAATTAGAACTCATAAGTAAGCTCCCTCTTATGGAATTGACCTGGACACTCATCAGTAGCCGAAACTTTTCAAAATGTAGAGCAGGAAAGTTGGCTTCTTGTTCTACTTATTATATCGAACCTTTAAAACTTGGTGTTTTCCTTTGGAGCCAGCCCTGCCGGGAAGTTGTATCAATACACTTGGAAAAGATAGAGACTTAAAAATGCATTTGCTCTGACTAAAAGTGCTAACCGATCATTAATATGCAGTATAACTGATGTTAAGACTTGAAAATGTTTCTTCTGATTCTTCATCGTCATATTACAGCACAGACAAACCTTGAAGCTATTGTGAGTTTGGTTCTAAACCACAGCAATAAAGTATCACAATAAAAGCGAGTTGTGATCTTTTTGCTGGTGGAGGGTCTTACATTCAGTTGGAAAAAAATGTAACATCCGTGAAGTACAATAAAATGAGGTATGCCTGTAGTATGTTATAATAATTTGTGAGAGACAACTTAAATTTTCAAGAATATTCAAGCCATTTGTTAAACAGCCATTATTGAAAATTATGTTATATAAACTTTAAATTCGAAAGTCATGTTGAAAGCAAAACAAATATCAAAGTTTATCACTTTTTAGTTATTTTAGTATGTTTTACTATTATGTATGCTGTTGAGGATATATACTCCATGATATCTAAGTGGAGGAAATACTGTATAATTATGTGCTGTGGAATATCTCTTCCCAGCTCTGCGTTTAGTGATTTCATGTTAGTAGTTTGAATTCCATCATGGTGGGAATGTTTACACCACAAAAATAAAAAATGCTACAAATCAGGACTGATTTATTGTTTTGCTGAATGTCTGGACTTAAGAAAATGATAGAAAAATGTTAACAATGCCAGTTACACATCAAAATATGTACTATTTGTAGCTGTTACATTGTGACAAGCATAAAAAATATTTGAGGAAATACCCTTTCTGTATTAAAAAACTATTCAATTCAGCAAAAATTTTCTCCCTGCATTGGTGAATGAGTAACGTTCCCACATTTGTCTCAATTATTTCACCCTTATCTTAATAAGATAAACTAAAATGTCAATATTTTTTTGCCAGTTGAGACTATACTTTGGCTATGGATACAAGAATTCAGCAAAAATCAATGAAAGTATTCCATGAGAATCAATTAATATAAAGTTTACAAAAGTATTGTCTTTTATTTTTATTTATAAATCGTGACTACACTCCTTTTATATTATATAAATAGTTGACCCTTGAACAGTTTGGGGGTTTGGGGTACTGACCTCTGCACAGTCAAAACTCTGAATATAACTTGTGACTCCCGATAAACTTAACTACAGTTATCCCTTGGTTTCCCTGGAGGTCTGGTTCCAGGATCCCCTTCGGGCTCCAAAATCTGAGAATGCTCATGTCCTCTGTATAAAATGGTGTAGAACAGTGCATACAGTTGGCCCTCCACGTGTGTGAATTCCCAACCTCAGATTAAAAGTACTAGTTTTTCAATCCATGGTTGGTTGAATCTGCATATAAAAAACCCAGAGATAAGAGGAGCTGACTATATATTTATTGAAAAAAATATGCATGTAAATAGACCCACCTCTTTCAAACGTGTGTTGTTCAAGGTTCAACTATACATTTTTTTTTTCCCCTGAGAGCTGGTGTTGTATATTGGTTTGATATGATTTCAAATCCATTTGTTTATGACAAATGAAGTTATTTGAATCCACTGTTTATGACAAAGACAAAAAACAAAACAAAAAAAACATGTTGTTTTAAAAGTAAAGTTGTTTTGATATATGAGTATGTATGAAGGAAGTTGTGTCTGAATGTCATCATCCTACATCTGTTATTGAATGATAAGCACTCAGTGGTCCAATTGATGACAACACTGCTGAGGGCTTATCTATAAAAACATGTGGAGAGGCAGCTATGGCAAGGGGGCATTTAAACTGCAAATACTCAGTTTTGAAGACAATCTGGAAGTTTTCATTCTAGGCAAGATGACACTTTGCTGACCTAAATAGCTCTCTGAAGACCCTTTGGACATTAGCTCCTGTCTTAGTGAGGCGATTTCTTCTAGACAGTGAGGAAAGCTGCCTAGTAGCCCTTCCAAGATTATCCTGTCTGCCAACAGTGGCACCTTCATTCCCTAGCAACGTGCTATGGCTACCAGAGACTTTTGTTTTGTACTGGCAGCTGGAAGTCAGCTTGAGGTTGGTTAAAGCCAGCTCTCCTGAGTGCCTACTCTTATAAAAGTTCACATACACCTCATCTAAATTTGGACTTTATTTCTTTCACCCCCCTTGCCTGGAACAGTAGTGTAATTAATATATCATTGCTTTGGAGTATGTTATTTTTTTTACTGGATTATTAAGAGACATTATCCTGTATGCTATTGGCTTATGAAATTCCTGCCGTGAACCTGTGTTAAATAAATTGCTGGCAGTCGAAATCAATCTCTAGGTATAATTTTGCTACCAAAAGCAAACCAAAACAGCTAGTAGGTACTGGATTGCATAATAGTCTCCCCAAAAGATGTGTCCTAATTCCCAGAATTTATGAGTATCATTAAGTATGACAAAATAATTAATATTGCTTAGTATTGCAAAAAATGTGATTAAGTAAGGATATTGAGAGGAGGGGCTTATCCTGATTTATTTGGGTGTGCCCTAAGTGCTATCGCATGTATGTTTAATAAAACAGACACAGTGGAAAACATAGAGGAAGAGGTAATGTGATCATGGAGGCGGACATTGGAGTGATGTGGCCACAAGCCAAGGAATGCTGCAGTCACCAGAAGCTGGGTAAGACAAGAAACATATTGTCCCCTAAAGCCTTTGGAGAGAGTGTGATCCTGCCATCACCTTAAATTTTGTACTTCTGGACTTCACAACTGTGAGAAAATACATTTCCCTTGTTTGAAGTTACTTAGTTCATAGTACAGGCATACCTCAGAGATAT
Source organism: Rhinolophus hipposideros (assembly GCF_964194185.1). Lineage (NCBI taxonomy): Eukaryota > Metazoa > Chordata > Mammalia > Chiroptera > Rhinolophidae > Rhinolophus > Rhinolophus hipposideros. Next base: position 72,087,328 of record NC_138047.1, on the reverse strand, counting down.
TGAGGGTTCAGTTCCAGACCACAGCAATAAAGCGAATATCTCAGTAAGAAGAGTCATAATCTTTTTGGTGGCAGAGGGTCTTGCCTTTAGTTTGTAAAAAAAACAAAGAAACAAACAAAAAAACACAACTGTGATGCACAGTACAGCTAAGCACAATAAAAATGAGCTATGTCTATAATTTGTTGATAACTCTAGGAACCTAATACAAGGTATAATGAAGAGTCATTTTATGGGTGCACTTGGCATTGGTTAGAGAAGATAGTGTAGAAATATTCAGGATTCTGGTCTTCCAAATTTTGGCTACCTATGTATTTCCTTTGTTTTCCTTTGTAGGCAATTCATTTTTACTTACGGTCCAGGGGTAAAAATAAAACTCATTTATTTGAAAGTCCTAATCTACTCTAACCCTCTGCTAATGTGCATGTGTATCCTACCCTCAGTATTCCTGAGAAGTGAGTGCCCAGATTGAATATCTGTCACTACCCTTAAACAAACTTCCCAAATCCTTCAAATGACACTTTTCAGTCCCCTTGTTTTCTCGGCTACTTTCACCAGATCTCTGTTCCCACACTTTTCTTGGCTATTCTGTGTCATTCAACAATTTCATTGATAATTGTTATCAAGATTCCATAGCTTCTCAGCTTACTAGTTTTGACTATTGCATTATTTCTGTGCTCAGTATTATTTATGTCTGGACAGTGTAACACCTTGGAATTAGGAAGGGCCTCTGAATCTTTAGAGTTAAAAAGATTACTAAAGATGTACTAAATTAGTACATCAGGTTGATTTACTAATTTCAGGTTATTTGCCTTCTCTATGATTCTATTGTTTTTCTGTCATGCTTCAACTCCATAGCTTGTTAGCTTCTGTCCTAACAAACCTCTCTATTTTGTCTTGGTGATACCTCTATTGTATTTGGTTTTTCTTGTCTTATCTTATACTCACTTTTTAAATATCACTTAATGGGAGAACAAAAATATGCTGCCAGAGAGGAGAGGTATTTATTTTTATTAATAGGTATTGCCTAATATAAAGTCTCAATGCACTAAAAACTAAACTCTGCCATGACTTCAAAACAAAACAAAAATAAAAAACGTAGTTTAGTCAAGATTTGTTGAGTGCTACCAGTATGCCTGTCTTTGGCATTGGTTAGAAAGAAAACAAACAAAACACAACAACAATAAAACAAAACAGTAAATAAGACTCCAGCCACGCAGCCTCTGACTTCAAACACATGCAAGTGTTTTATAAATCCATTTAGACCCTTTATTTTTAGCAATGCCATGGTATCTTCCATTAACTTCCTTAGGGATAATTCTTATTTTGTTGCACACAAATTGACTAATAGTCTAAGAAACTTCCTTCACTATTTGATATTTACAAAGCAGCTCATATTATGTTTGAAACTTACTTTAGGACCTGTGGGTGCTTGGTATTTATAGAGAACCCTCTAAATAGGTTCAAGCATTTGATCTTTTTTTTCCAGCCACTTCCTCAGTTACTTCTAAATGACTATGTTTTAAGTTTCCCCTGTAGTAGAAAATATGGTCTTTTTATAATTTGGCAATCTTCACTTCAAAGACAGAGAAAAGCAACATTTTAAGAAATTTGCCATTTCTGATTCTGCTTCTCAATTCACATATCAATTTGCAGTCAGATTTAATATTTTACTCTTACATTATTTCCTGTGATTTTGAACTCAGTTATATTCTAGGAACAACTGTACTGTTGTTTAGTGTTTGTGGCTTCTTTCAAGAGCATAAAGTTGTCATTTTTAACTACATCCTTTGACTTTTTGCAACATAATATTCTTAATTCATCCTTTTCTATATTACGTTGAAGAGGAACATGAGCTATGCAACAGAATGATTTCACAGGAAATTCTACAGGTTATGTAGGCATCTTACAGAAGCTGGGGATATGTTTTTTACAACAGTTTTATTGAGGTATAATTGATACACAATAAAGTTCATGTTTAAACTGTAAACTATGTGTGTGCACATAAACCCACAATCAAAATAATGAATATATTTATCACCCCTGAAAATTTCCTCATGCTGCTCTGTGATTCCTTCTCCCATCCTTTCCCACCCATTCCTCATCCCCAATCGTGGATCTGCTTTTTCCACATATAGGTCAGCTGGCATTTTCTAGAATTTTAGTAATAAATTATACTAAGTACTGTTTTATGGGGGGAGAGAGGGAGTCTGGCTTCTTTCACTCAGCATAATTATTTTGAGACTCATTCATGTTTTTGTTTATATCAATGGTTCATTCCTTTTTATTGCTGAATAGATTTTTATTGAAATCATATACCACAATTTGTTTATCAGTTCACCTGTTCGTGGACATTTGGGTTGTTTTCAGGTTGGAGGTATTATAAATAAAATTGCTATGAACATTTTTGTACAAGTCTCTGTTTGGAAATATGTTTTATTCCCTGGAAAATACCTAGGGATGGAATGGCTGAGTCATATAACAGGTGTATGCTTATCATTTTAACAAACTGTCAAAGTGTTTTCCAAACTGGTTGTTCTATTTCCACCAGTAATGAGTTCCAGTTTCCCACATTCTATTCATTACTTTGTCTTGTGAGTTTTTTTGTATTACATTATAAATAGGTATGTAATGCTGTCTCTTTGTGGCTTTAATTTTCAGGCTCTTAGTTATTACTAATGTTAAACATATATTCATGTGCTAATTTGTTATATATCTTCTTTCATGAAGTGACTATTGAAATCTTTTGTGCATTTTTAATTGAGTTTGTTTTTTTATTATTGAATTATAAGAGTTCCTTATATATTCGGGACACAAACCTTTTATCATACATTTGCTTTGCAAATATTTTTCTCCTAGCCTGCGTAGCTCGTCTTTTCATTCTTCTTACAGTGTCTTGCACAAACCAGAAGTTCTTACATTTATGAAGTCCAACATATTAATATTTTATGAATCATGCTTTTGTTGCTGTATTTAATAAATCTTTTCCCAATCAAAGATCACCAAGATTTTTATACCAATGTTTACTTCTATAAGTTTTAGATTTTACACTAAATTTATGAGCTACTTTTAGTGGAAGGTATGGATTGAAGTTCCTTTTTTTTATGGCTATCTGATTTTTATCACCATATGTTGTTGATAAAACTATTGTTTCTCTATTGAGTTATCAAACATCTGCTGTTCAGATTTTAGGGATCTGTTTTTGGACTCTATATTCTGTCACATTGATCTACTTGTGTATCTTGATACCAGTACTACACTGTCTGGATTACTATAGTTTTGTAATAATTTTGGAAGTCAGATAATCGTCTAATTTTTCAGGATGTTTATTTTTTATTTTGGCTATTTTAGATACTTCGTACTTTTAAGTACTTTTTACTTCCATGTGTATTTTAGAAGGAACTTGTCAATTTATGTAAAACCAATGATGGGATTTTGATTGAGATGACATTAACTCTATAGATTAAATTAGGGATAATGGGTATCTTAGTAATAGTTTTCTGTTACACTAATGTCTACATCTCTCAATTTATTCAAGTTTTCTTAGTTTCTCAATAATGTTTTGTTTCAGTACACAGGTCTTGCACACCTTTTGTCAGACGTATTAGTAAGCATTCATATTTTCTGATGCCATCGTAGATACTATTCTTTCTTTTACTTTCAATTTCTAATTGTGTCCAGTATTAGAAATACAATTGATTTTTTAAAAATATTGATATTATATCTTATTATCTTTGAAACTCACTAATGAACATTTTTGGTCTATTCCATCAGTTTATTTACATTGACGATGTCTGCAAAGAAAGATAGTTTTACTCTTCCCTCTCAAATCTGATGGCAACCATTTACTTTTCTTGCTTTATTGAACTGGTTAGAATTTCTAGTAAAATTTTGAATAAATGTTGAGAGTAGAAATATTAGTTTGTTCTTGGTTGTAGGGATAAATAATTCAATCTTTAATCATTAAGGATGACAATAGCTGTAGATATAATTGTTTTTTATCAGGTCAAGAAAGTTCTCTTTCACTCCTAGTTTGCTGAGATTTTTGTGTTATTTTTGTTTTAAATAGGAATGGATGTTTGATCTTTGTTTACTTCTTTTTACCTATTGAGATGTCATATGTATATAGGTAAATGTGGTGACTTACATCGACTGATTTTCAAATGTTTAACCAGTGTTTCATTTCTAATTTAAATTTTACTCATTCATTACATATTATCCTTCTATGTTGATGCTTTTTGAAGGGGGAGGGAGCAATTGCCTTCTTTTGGAATAAATGAAGATTTTTTATGATTACATTTAATCTCTTTTGTTGCCTTTATAAACCTTTTTTTGTTTTATTTAAATTAAATTCTTTAATTTTAAAATAAATTGTTTTATCTTAGTGCTTCTGGAGTGTTTAGAGTATATATCTTTATGCATACTTTCAAATGATGCTACACTACTTCACTTGTAGTATTGTAGAATAAGAGATTTAAATCATTATACCCCAGTCTTTGTTCTATTGTTACTACATATTTTTAATTCTATCTATATTATAAACCCACTGCATGTTGGTATTATTTTTTGCTTTAAACACTTGATTATGGAGATTTAAATATTTGTTTTAAATATAATTATCCATTTAGTTCTTATTAAAAGTGCTCTTCATTCCTTATTTAGATTTCCATCTGCTAACTTTGTTCATCTGCTTGTAGGACTTTCTTTAATATTACTGGTAGAACAGTTCTGAAGGTAATAAATTCTTTAAGCTTTTGTGTGCCTTAAACTGTTTGTATTTCACCCTTGATTTTTGAAGTTATGTTCTCAGAGTAAAATTCTAGGTTGACAATACTTTTCTTTAAGTACTTTAAGTGTGCTTTTCCACTGTCTTCTATCTTATATATTCATGATGGGAAATTTATCATCCTTATCTTGGCTCTTTTGTTATAATGTTTTTTTCCTCTGGTTGCTTTTAAGATTTTTCTCTTTATTATTAGTTTTAAGCAATTCAATGATGACATACCTTGGTGTAACATTCTTATTGTTTTCTGTGCTTGTGGTTTGTTGAGTTTTTGAATATTTAGATTTTAATTTTTCATCAGATTTGGAAACATTTTGACCATTGTTTTTTCAATTTTTTTTCTGTTCCCACAACCTGTTCTCTCATTGTAGACTACAATTAAACATATATTTAGCCTCATAAAAATTTCCCCACAGTCCACTCATGTTCTCTTCATTTGTTTAGGTCAATTTTCTCTGTGTGTTTCATTTCAGATAATTTCTATTACTATGTCTTCAAGTTCACTAATTGTTTTAATTTTTTCCCCCCACAAGGTCCAAAAGTCCAAAAGCTGTTAATGCCTTCCAGTGTAATTTCTATATCAAATTGTAATTCTCATTTCTGGAAGTTCAATTTAGGTCTTTTTTTTTTTTTTCTTTTAACATCATCATGCCTATTTAACATGCTCAGTCTTTCCTCTAGTTTCTTGAGCATATGGACTACAGTTATAATTTTTTTAATGCCTAGACTGCTAATTCTATGATCTATGTCATTTCTGGGCCAATTTTGATTAATGTTTTTTCTCTTCTTCATGTGTCATATATTTCTGTTTCTTTGAATGCCTCATAATTTTTATTTAAATTTGTATATTATACATTATGTCATATTGTGTGCTGGATATTTTGTAACCTAAAAATATGCTTGAGATTTGTTTTGTATTATAGTTAAGTAACTTGGAAACCTTTAAAATTATTTGATGAGGGTACTTTATGTTTTGTTATACCCAGCATTTAACCTTGGGTACATTTCTCCCATTACTTAATATTCTACTTTATGCCCCATGAATTTTTAGGTTTATTTCCCACTCAAGATATTTGAGACAGACCTCTGTGAGCCCCCACATCATTTCTTTTAAATACAGGATTTCTTAACCTTGGTACAACTGACATTTTACACAAGATAAGTCATTGTTGTGGGTAGGCTTTCCTGTGCATTGTAGGATGTTTAGTAGCATTACTGGTTCCTACGTAGTTTACGATAGTAACCCTCTCCTCACAAGTTATGACAATAATAATAATATCTTAACTTATTGCAAAATATATCCTCAGGGGCAAAATTGTCCCCAGTTGAGAATTACTAATATAATGTTTTGGGCTTGTCTTTTCCTAATTTTCAGATAGTTTCCTTGCATCCCTGTGTTGATCAATACTCAGCTGAATCTTGAGGGGGTCCTTTGAAGATGTCTGGTGTTCTTTCTGGGTGCCTCCCTCCCCTTTTTGCTAATTTTTCTCTCTAGTCGTGTTGCTTTTCCCCAACTAGAATTGCTTTTCTAGCAATTCTAGTCGTGTTGATTTTCCCCAACTTAGTAAGTTGGCTAGGCTCTTTTTTGGGTTTCTTCTGTTTGTGCTGCAGCCTGGAAACTTTCCCTGGCAGTAAGCTGGACCATTGTAGGACTTAATTGTTTGTTTTTCATTTTTCAGACATCGTGTCCTAATAGAAGTCTTTTATATTTTTAATTACTTAAATAAATTATGCATATTAAAATTATACACACACACACATATGCACAAGGTCTGACAAGTAAGTTCACAAACTTTTGCAATGATGTTGCTAACATTTTTTTTAATATCAAAGGGATTATTCATTATGATTTTGTACCAACTGGACAAACAGTTAACCAAATTTACTATTTGGAAGTGCTGAAAAGGCTGCATAAGAAAATTAGATGACCTGAACTTTTCACCAACAATTCATGGCTTTTGCATCACGACAATGCACCAGCTCACACTGCAGTGTCTGTGAAGGAGTTTTTAGCCAGTAAACAAATAACTGTATTGGAACACCCTCTCTACTCACCTGCTCTGGCCCCCAATGACTTCTTCTTTCCCTAAAGATAAAGGAAATGTTGAAGGGAATGTTGAAATTTTGCTGATACTCAGGACATCAAGGATAATATGATGATAGCTCTGATGGCCATTCCAGAAAAAGAATTCCAAAATTGCTTTGAAGGGTGGAAGAGGCACTGGCATCAGTGGATAGCTTCCCAAGGGGAGTACTTTGAAAGTGATCATAATGATATTCAGCAATGAGATCTGTATCAATTTTTCTAGGATGATTTTGTGAATTTCATTGTCCAACATCATATGTATGTGTATTTTTTGCTCATATGCTGCTCTGGCACGTTTGAATGCCCTTAGTTTTGACATATATTGTTTATTGGTTCTATAGTTAGAAGAGAAAAAGACACCATCCCTATGAAATTTGTCCTTATCAAGAGCATTTCTATCACGTCAACATTTTTATTCAAAAAATATAGACATAAATTTTTTTTCTTATCCTGAAATAAAATCCAGGAACTGACTTGCCAGATCCTACTTGCAAAAGTTAACTATGACTCCTAACTGGAATTACTATGTGCTTATCGTAAGAAGCTGAAGTTAAATAAGAATTGAAGGCTAAATGTAATTTGTATTAACCTTCACTAACTAAATAGAGTTGGAATATTTTAAAAATAATTAGGAGGAGTTAACCAAGAAGGTTGCTAATAATGTGTTTTATTTCATTTCCTTCTATAATTATGAATTAGGAAATAAATATATTGAAGCATTTGTTTTTCTTGCAATGTTTTCTAATACTGTAATAATTGGAACTTGATACTATTAAATATTCATCTTTGGGTCCTGCCCAAGAATTTGCATTTTGGAAGTTCCCAGACTCCTTCCTTGCCAAGAGTGGCATCCCTAGATAATTGTCCAAGGTTTAGACATATTGCAACTTGCTCTTTTTTTCTTTAAACTCAGGATCTGGTTCTTCTAAGAAGAAACTATGGCTAATGCAATAAACTAATGTGTTGATTTGTAAGCAGGAGTTAATTATCTTTTACTCCTCACTCTAGGACCTGCATTTAAATTGAACATGATTGATTGATACCTACTATGTTCCAGAAAAAAATTTTATATACCAAACTGTAAATTCAGCTGATTTCTTCATGGCAAAACATAATAATCATGTTAAGTACTTTAGAAAGTGCTTTGGACATAAGAGGGGTTTCTATATTCCTTTGGAATCATCTCACATAAGTAGTTTTCATTCTGCTTACTGTAGCCTAAATAAGTGAGGGACACAGTGAGATACATAATATTCATCTGCTTTTTTGTTCTGAATACAACATTGCCTTTTCTTTTAATAAAAAGAAAATATTTCAATCCAAAATTCTCTTGCTATTCTTTAGGGATGATAGAGAAAAATTTTCAGGATGGAGGAAACTACTCTAGAAATGGTAAAGACATAAAATTGTCCTTTATAAGAATAGAGTACACATTGCACCTATGTACAATCTGTCACCATGGGATAGCATCTTATATAGAAAAGCATGTGCTGCTGTGTTTTCCATAACACAGTGCAGCTCCATCATCCAACATAATGCTAGAGAGTCTTTCAGAGGACCTGTAGTATGCCTGAAGATTAACCACTGGCAGTCTTTGAAATTGTTCCTTTTTTTTCTATTTTTCCATGATGTAATTATTTCTCTGCGTAATTACTTTTTTTATTATTCTAGTTTAACTTACTTACTAATTCTTATTTTAATCAAAATTACTGAATATAATTTGAAATACATATGTTTTAAATTTTATAATAATGTTCATAATTTGATGTTCTTGAATTAAATTCATTTTTTAATTAGAAAGTTTAATTACAGATGAGGTTAAATTTCTTTTATTTAAAACTTGTAAAGAAACTTTGAGTTTAGCCTTTCCCAAATATTTGTATTCCCATATAGAACATAGTCCAGACCATCATTCCCTTACATAGATACTGCTAATGCGTTTTTAATATCAGTCTTACATCTTCTACTTTCTATGTTTTGCATGCTTGCTCAAGCCAGTTCGGCCATTCACAGTTATTAGGAGTTTTGCTTTTTTTAAAATTTTGTTTGAAATAGATATCAGTAGCCTCTGATAATTAGTTAGGTAAGAGCCACAAGTTTACTTTTTTACAATGCTACTACCTGATAGTAAGTACGAAAAAAAGCAAGCTTCAGAATACTGCTACATTTATTAGGAAGCATGGCAAAACAGTCAAATAACCTTTTCTTATAAATTCAATGAAGTTGAGCTGATCATTTTAGGCACTCTGGTGAGAATTTTACATGAAAGGTTAATTTAAGACATATCTGAGAGTCAGCTAGAAGTAGAATTCAACTGTCCTACTTGGAATACAGAATCTTTCATTAAGTGTTTGAACTAAGTGTTGAATGTAAAGTATGGAGCCTACAGTACTTCTCTGAACGGTATAACTGACTGGGCAAATCAAGGTCCTTTGAATAATGCATATCACCAATGAAAAATTATTTCTAGCATCTTTTGTATTAGTTAAAAAACCCACAAGAGCGGATGGAGCTAAAGATAAAGGAAAACATAGTCAATTCTGGGATTTGTACTCCAGCTAACTAACCAACCATCTCTGTAGTAGGTATTCTTGATTAAGGATCATTGAAATTAACCAACTGCTCTTAAAGTATAGATTAAAGTTAATTTACACACACACACACACACACACACACACGCGCACACACACAACATGCATCTGAAACATATTAGGGTACATTATAGCCATATAACAAAACCCATTTATATAAAACCCATGCTACAGATGTCTTTCAGATTAACTTCTCCACAACATTTCTTTGTATTTTTCACACTCCCTTTTTGCTCAAAAGGTTCAATTGTATTTCATTATCTACAGAGTTAAATCCAAACCCCTCAGTCCAGCAGTGATGAGAATCCAAGATCTGGTGCCATTTACCTCACCTATCTTAGCTGCTACCACTTCTCTAAAGATCTCTTTCACTTAAACTACATGCCTCTTCCCAGTTTTATTTTTATTTCAACTGCATCATTATTTCTTTTTGACCTCCATAAGTAAGCTCTTTCATTAATACACGCTGATGACTCCAATTTTTCTTCTGTTCTTTTGTACACATTTTCCTGTGGCTAACTCATTGGACTTCAACAACCATGATGTGCTGTGTTGAAAAGAGGAGATAAAGTAAGGGGCAAAGAAGGGGAAATAGCAGGTTCTTAGAGAAGGAGGAAGGGCAAAGTCAAGATGGATGGGGACATCTTCACACTAAATTACAGTGACAGAATCATAAGAATCTCTTATGAATTAGAAGTTTAAATTATTGCATGGATAGCAATTTGGGGGAATAACCACAGGCCAACCAAAAAATAAATAAAACAAAATCTAGGAAAAGGAAAGTTTTGGAGAGATCTTCAAGTATTGATGCAAAGTATTCACCTTATAGGACCATATAGATCATCATTGGAAACTTGGGAGCCCTCTCCAAATGTGTTCAGAACTTCCATGATCCTAACCGCATGTGATTTTTCCTTTTCATGGAAATAGAGGATACGGACATTATAAACATTCCTCTTAACTAACATATTTCAAAGTTAACTGCAACCTTTTCCTCAACACATTTACATGTTTTCAGTGAGAGAGAATAAATAACATATGCAGACTCCATATTTAAAATTCATTTGTACAGAAACCCAGATGGCTTGCCCTTTTTACATATGTATTTCTCCCCACTAGATTAAGGAGCAAATGATGCAAAATGAGAATTTTCATGGACGTAACCCAATGGATTGGAATTGTAGGTGGAGACGCAAACCTTCTTCCCTAGCAGAATATAAAAGGTTTAGATTACCACTTTCTCACTTGTTGTATCTTTATTCAGTACTTTTCTGCTTTTTCTTGGATCATCGACCAAGTATTGCTCAGAGCACAGGATATCCTGGCAAAATTGAAATCTCCGGTCTTTAGGCAGAGAACTGAAATCTGCAGGTAATATTAGGATGTTATTTGAGTTCTGACAGGGAGTAAATAGTTATGTGATACCCTTTGATGTGTTTTCTTGTCGATATTTTGAAGTGATTTGTTCATTGTAAACAGATAAATCAAAGTACCATCTATCCCAGAAAGAGTAAAGTCTAGATTTGGATAGATTTTAAAACAAGAGACTTTAAAAAGAAATAGAAACTGTAATAATTTAAAGCAAACTTTATTTGTCCTGAGTCTGCCCAAGTGGGAGAGAGACCTACCAAGTAAAAACTGGGGGCAAGCAACCAACCATCACTATTGACACATATATACCCTAAGGGCTCCTGATGGGTCGTTTTCCAAGGGGAGATTCCATACTCGAGCTTATTCTCTAATGAGGAGGACACTAATTCCCAGTCTATTTTTTATTCTATGTTTAGGACCTTATTTCAGTCAGCCAAAAAATATTGCAATACCTATGATTCTATTTACATGCAATTCTCTAGCAGGCAAAGATAATGTATAGTGACAAAAAATGTAACAGTGGTTGCCTGGGGCCAGCGGTTGTGTGGTAGTGGGAGGTTGACTGCTTAAGGATATAAGGGAACTTTCTTGAGGTGATGGAAATGTTCTGTATTTTGATGGTGGTAGTAGTTACTGGAATACATTTGTCAAAAGTTGTTAAACTGTGCACTCAAAATGGGTATATTTTATTGCATATAAATTATACCTGAACAAAGTTGTTTTAATATGTGTGTGTGTGTGTGTGTATATGACATATATAGATATTCCTGAATATATTGGAAATCTCCTAAATCATCTCATTTCTAGCATTGTAATTTCTGCATAAGACTTTTGTACTTTAATAGGGAAGATTCATAAAATTGACCTCAGTTCAAGTATTTTGAGTAAAATTTTTGTAGCTTTTTAAAATGCTAGCTCCATTTAAAAGTTTTCCTCTGATATGTCAAATTGCTTAGCTTAATTTATTTCAAGTTAAATTATCCTGAACAATTTTCTGGTTCTTATGATAAGATTTTGCATATTAACTCCTGAAATCAATGTGAGCATAATTCAGTAAAGAATGGAGACCTGAGTGAATGGCATAGTTACTGTCACATCAGAAAAATTTTTCTTTTTAAATTTATTTCACCCCTCCCCCTTACTCCCTCCCCCTGGGAGTGCTCTTGCAGGGGAAAGGTGTGGGGACTCAAACAGTAGGAATCCATGGTTGGTGGGTAAAAAACCCAGCTTCCAATCCTTCAGGCAAAAGTTTTGAGTACATGTATTAAGACATACCAGATGATTCCAAGTGGTGTTGAGCACCTGGTGCCCTCATTAAGGACAAGCTCCGTCATTTCTCTTTTATTGTCTTTCTTTCCTTGTCTAATTCTCTCCACTCCTGCACTCTATCTAGCTCCTTGGGGTCACCTCCCAAATGAAATACCTGCACCCACATTCTTATCTCAGGCTGTGCTTTCAAGTGAACTCAAACCAAGACAACTAAGATGACTTTTCTTCTGCAATTATTTTTTTGAGGTGGAAGTAACCTTTCTCGGCCATATGTGACTACGTTTACATTAGAGTTTACAGTTCTCAACCCTAAAATAAACATTTAGTAATCACACAGTGGGAATCACACCATAGGAATGTGTGGAGTTCTTGCTCAGGTTCTTATTATGTGACTGAGCAAATCATTTCATTTCTGTGACCCATAGTTTGCTTCTTGTGGAGTGTGACGATGATAACTATTGTATGATTATGTTAAGGTTAAATGAGCTAATTTATAGTAAAATATTTTAAGTATAAAGAACTGTATAAATACAGGCATTTTAAGTACTACCTGACCCAAAAGCTTTGTAAAATAATTGCTTTTTAAAATTTCGTAGTAGTTATTGATGTTGATCCTGTGTTTCTACTTACGTACATATTTATTGGTCCCTCCTTCCTTTCCTTCTTCCTCCCCTCCCTCCCTCTCAGTAAAACAGAATAATATATATACATATTCATTTACTACCCCTCTTCCTTTAGAGGGATCTGGTAATTCCACCAGGCTTTGCTCTTGGATTTTTTTATTTTCTCATTTTTTATTTTTTTCTGGGAGAAGTGATGATCCAGAATATTCAAATTTATCAATACATTGCCGCAAAGGTAAATTCCTTTGTATAATAAATAAAGGTGTAAAGTATTTGAAAAGGGCAGATAAGAAGTGACCTTTAGTCAGTAAAACTGAGTGTAGATTGGAGTCAAATTATGAAGAATCCTAAGGAGGATATCAAGTTATTCATGGTGGTGTGCCTTTCTTTATGAAACTCTCTGTTAATTCTACATTGGCAAAATATTCTTGGGAAATCTTAGGAGAGATCATGTTGTGCATCCAGAATGGTATAGGGATACAGAGACTAATGGTATTGTAGACAGTATGTATCTGTGTGTGTGTGTGTGTGTGTGTGTGTAGAGACTATATAAAAATTCTTACTGACAAGTGATACTTGATAAGCCAATTTTGTATATTAATACTTAGCACTCTCCTTTCCTAAAGACTAGCACATCATCCATTGTTCAGGCACTCTGCTCTGCTCAGGGATCTTTTAGATTCATAGTGAAGACAATGGTGATTAGTTGTTCCAGTTTATCCTATTGCTGTTTTCTCTTCCAGTCATGAGTAGTGGAAAGTGGGATGTGCCCCAAGCATAAATTTATTGATCGATTCTTATATATCCTAAGAATATATATTGGCAGAAACAATGCTGTTTCTCACTTTACAGTATTCCTTTTTTGGGTACATGGAAGATTATATTTCCTTGATGTTTGATTGTGTTATTGAGATTGTATTTTGGCCAAGGGGATATGGACAGTTATAATGTGTACTATTTCTTGGCCTGGACTTTAAAAACATTTTGCATAAATCTCCAGGTCACACTTTCCCTATTGTGGATGATTCTAAAGGCCAGGTATTACAGATGGTGTAACTGCAAGATAGAAGATATTGACTGACTTACATTAGACTTTGAACATGCTAGATATAAAATTTTAAGCATCTGAAATTCTAGGGTTTATCTGTTGCAACAGTTAAAGTTGCTTATTCTAATACGTTATGCCATTAACGTAATCACTACATACTTATGATGGAAAATAAATAAAATTAATTTGATAATAGGCTTAAGGATTTAATTATTGCTTCTATCAATTTGTCAATAAATGCCCTTATGGGGTCAAAAAGCATCCATTCTTATCGTGAAAGTTGCTTAATTCCTCTAAAATTCCTCTAAAATTTCTGTTCCCATATATGCTATTGTGGCCTTAATCCCTTGTGTGGCCTGATTCTGTACCTCTAGGCCTTAGAAAATACTGGATCCATTTTTTTTTTATTTATTAGAAAATATTTAACTAAATCTCATTTTCATCATTCATTTATTTTTATTTTTAAAACATTTTTTAAATTTTTCAATTACATATAATGTTATATTAGTCTCACATATAATTAGTTCACATATAATGTTATATTAGTCTCAGGTATACAACATAGTGATTAGACATTTATATAACTGATGAAATGATCACCCTGATAAATCTAGTACCCATTTGACACCATACATAGTTATTACATTAATGACTATATTCTTATGCTATACCCTGTATTCCCATTACTATTTTGTCACTACAATTTGTACTTCTTAATCCCTTTCCATATTTCACCAATCACCCCAACCCTCCCTCCCTCCTGGCAACCATCAAGACGTTCTCTGATTCTATGAATTTGTTTCTGTTTTGTGTCTTCATTTATGTTGTTCTTTAGATTCCACATACAAGTGAAATTATATGTCATTTGACTCTCTCTTTCTGACTTACTGTATTCAGCACAATACCCTTTAGGTCCATCCATGTTGTTGCAGATATCAAGATTTAATTTTTTGGTATGGCTGAGTAATATTCCATTGTATATACAGAGGGTGCCAAAAAATGAATACACATTTTAAGAAAGGAAAACTGTATTAAAATTGTAATACTCAATATAAACTGAAAACAAAAGATGAATACAAGTCATGTTTGACTTGTGCAATTACTAGAAGTGCTCAAAGAGGGTTACCATCAGTGTCCAGACACTTCTGATTATAACAAACTACTGCTTGAGCAACATTGACCAAAAGTCCACTTGTATACATTTTTTTGGCACCCACAGTATGTACCACCTCCTGTTTATCCATTCATCCATTGATGGACACCCAGGCTGCCTCCATATTTTGGCCATTGTAAATAATGCTGCAGTGGACATATGGATGCATACATCCCCTCAAAATAGTGTTTTGGGTTTCTTCGGATAAATGTCCAGAATTGGGTTACTGTGTGCTGCTTTGTCTCCTGTTATAGCCATTGTTTTAAAGTCTATTTTGTCTGGTATAAGTATTGCTACCCCAGAGTTTTGTGTTTGTTTGTTTCCATTTTCATGAAATAACTTTTTCCATCGCTTTACTTTCAGTCTCTGTGTATTTCACTCTGAATGAGCCTCTTGTAGGCAGCATAAGTAAGGGTTTTGTTTTCTTATCCGTTCAGCAACCCTATATCTTTTGATTGGAACATTTAATCTGTTTACATTTAAAGTAACTGTTGATAGATATATAAGTACAGCCATTTCATTATTCATATTTTTGATCTTTTTTTTTCCATCTTTTTTTTTTAAAGAAGCCCCTTTAGCTTTTCTTGTAATACTGGTTTGGTGGTGGTGATCTCCTTGAGCCTTTCCTTTTTTTTTTTTTTTTTTTTTTGTCTTAGAAGCTCTTTATCTGTCCTCAGACTCTAAATGATAGCCTTATACACCTGAAACTAATATAAAATAATATTAAATGCCAACTGTAACTGGAAAATAAAAACAAGTAATTTAAAAAATAAATTATAGCATTGCTGGTAGAGTAATCTTGGTTGTAGTTTCCTGATTTTCATCACTTTGAATATTTTGCACCAGTCCCTCTGCCCTGCAAAGTTTCTGTTGAGAAATCAGCTGACAGTCTTATGTGAGCTTCCTTGTAGGTAACTAACTGTTTTTTTCCTTTCTGCTTTTGAGATTCTCTCTTTTTCTTTAAACTTTGGCATTTTAATTATGATGTGTCTTGGTGTGGGCCTCTTTGGGTTTATCTTGTTTGAGATTCTGCATGTCCTGGGCTTGTATGTCTATTTCTTTTGCCAGTTTAGGGACATGTTCTGTTATTATTTCTTCAGATAGGTATTCAATTCTTTGATCCTCTCGTCTCCTTTTGGTACCCCTATGTTGTGAATGCTGTTATGCTTGAGGTTGTCCTAGAGGCCCCTTAAACTCGTCTTACTTATTATTATTATTTTTATTCCTTTTGCTTTTTTGATTGGGTGTTTTCTGCTATATTATCTCTTAAATTGCTGATTTGATTATCTGCTTTATCTAATCTAGTGTTGATTCCCTCTAATGTGTTCTTTATTTCTATATTCTTTATTGTATTCTTCCTTTCTAAATGGTTCATTTTGTGTGTGTTTTCTACCTCCATTTTTTTGTTGAAGTTCTCTCTGAGATCATTGAGTATCCTTATAACCAGTGTTTTGAACTCTGCATCTGGTAGATTGCTTGTCTCCATTTTATTTAGTTGTTTTTCGGGAACTTTGCTCTTTTATTTGTGATAACAACAATAACAAAAACAGTAAGGTTATTTTCTATTGATAACAGTCCAAAACTTTAGAGGCAAATGTTGTTCCATTACACTTATGTGATTACCCCACTTACAATGAGAGGAAGTTTACAATCCTTTGTAGGAAGACAGAAACAATCCTAACTTCCTTGCTAGTTTATCAAAACTTATATGGGTGTTGAAGTTATTATGCTATGTGAAATAAGTCAGACGGAAAAAGGCAAGAACAATGTGATTTCACTCATATGTGGGCTATAAAACAAAAGTAACAAATGAACAAACAAAATGAAGACAATACTCAGACACATACCACAGTGTGGTGGTTACCAGAGGAGAAGGGGGTGAGGGAAGGTGAAAGAGGATAAAGGGTGTCAAATATGTGGTGATGGAAGGAGACTTGACTTTGGGTGCTGAACATACAACACAACATACAGGTGATATACTTGTATTATAGAATTGTACACTTGAAATATATAATTTTATGAATCAATTTCATTCCAATAAATTTAGTAAAATTAAAAAAATACACATATTACATAATGCATGACATCCAGCAGTTGAAGAGGGGAGAAAGTAGTGCTAAACACTGCAAAAAAGAAAAAAAAAAAAAAGCTATTCTGAGATTCCCAATAGCAGACTGATTCCTCATGTTCATAAGTGTCAGATAGTACCTAGTGATTTTAGTTGTTGTCAGTTCACTTGTTCTTCTTTTAACTGAGTCCTACATTGACATAATACTGACTTGATTCTGAGCACTGAAGCTGAAAAAAGTCAACCAGTTGAAGGGCTGGATATAATGCCAGATAAATCACGCGATTTCTTCTATATCCATAATACTTTTCTCTAAATAACACAGGACACTTGGGATACGTAACTTTGCTAATCTTTGTGAGAGTCTAATTAAGTTAATTAGATAGACACTGCTCCATTAAAGGAGAAAGTAAGGTCTCAAAGAGCTGGTCATTTCTTAGCTCCCATTTTGTGTTCAAACAGAGACATGAATGATCTTTTTAGGATTCTCTTGTGAAGCTGAGTTAGCCCTGACCAAAGAAATAAGGCAGGATTGGCATGAAGAAAATTGAGAAACAATTCATTGATAAGGCTACTGCTTTGAAACATACATTGAATGAGAAAATTAATATGTTAGGATATAAATTGTTTCATTCAAATACCTAATTTTGGTGAAAATTATCTGTTGATAATTTGTTGGGTAAAACCAGAAAAGTCAGGATGAAAAATTAAAATTATGTGGCCAAACCCACAACTGTCAAGCATTTGGTATGTTATATAAAGCACTGAGGGAGGTACTTAGGAAATTAAAAATATTTTTTTAATGTTTTTCAACAGTGATAAAAGACATTGAACGTTCAAACTAGCATGTCCACAATTACAGAGCAGTGCATCAACTAAGACATTGTTACAGTGGTTATCTAACTGTGTACGATAACCAAGATCACTGAAGGACAACTTTCTGTTCTACTTGGGATAAATAATCTCAGAGCTTTCTAATAACAACGGCATAACTCAATCCTGTAGGATGCAGCTAGCATTATCCTATAAATCAGTGGTTCATGTTCCTTAGAAACATGAAAGTTCTCTTCCATTCTTAGCAATGTGCAGATCAATTTTCAGGAGTCACTCTGACTGAGCAATTTGATTTCATTTTAAGAGGTTAAAACTCCTCTGGCAAGATATGCTGATTTATTGGTTTCAAAATGGAAATGAAAATTTTAAGTGCTGGATCAGCAAAAGGGAGGCACAGAAAGCTAGTGACCGTTAGGACTCTTGAGATTCGGTGTTACGGTGGCCTGATCACAAAGCAAAGAAGGAATTGGTTCCTCAGGCCTGTAGAGGCTTTGATGCTCTAAACTGCAAGTCCTATGGCTCGGCTTTCAGAAGATCTTCATGGTGGGTTGTGCGGTGCTGCTGCTGAGTTGAACAAATCTAGGAGGTAAAGTACGAATGATGTATTCACATTTGAGACTATGAAAATTGAAACAAAATTTCAATTTGACTTTTATGCAGTATAAGTGTGTGACATGGTAGCCCTGCTTAGACATACTTCACTGACACACTACCACACTTTCACTTGCCTACAGCCATCCTCAAAGCTTTTTCCTGGCCATTCTCTCTCTCTTTCTCCTCCCCCCACCAAACATAACATGTAATTCCAAATGGTATTTCATATCACTATTTTTATATGTTTCCTGTCTGCACCACTAGATTATTCCCTATGTATGGAATTATTGCCTTATAATTTCAAATATTTACCCTTTGGCCCAGCGTTTTCTAAGGATTTAAAAAATAATCTTGAAGTAACACCTGCTTGCTTGACTCTTTATTAAGGAGTTAGAAGTAACCCACATCCTCAAGAATTTCATGTTATTTTGGTGCCTTGGAGCAATCATGTATTCTTTTTCCTCTTACACTAATATCTTTCTCTGGAAAATTCCTGCTTAGCTCAAAACACAACTCACCTCTGTTCTCTGAGGCAGTGCTCATCACTTCATTATCCTCTTTGATTTGAATACTACCCCATAGCAATCTCTATTGTGTTATGCATTTACATGTTTCTGTTCTCCACAAACTTTGCACTTGGCGTGGGAAAGAACTATATTTTATTAACTACTGCATTCAGTGCAATTAGCACAATGTCTGATACTTAATTGGGCCTTAAGAATATGTGTTGAATAAATGAATGTCATAGATGGAAATAATAAAAATGAAATATGAGAGGAAAGTAAGACATTGGTCCTAATGATGCTGGATTTTAGGATTTTAGTCTCTGTTTCTGAGCTTTCAGAGCAACCACACAGTAATTGTCATTCCCAAAGCTGAGAGATCACAAGGCATGAGCTGTATTTCTGTGCAATGCAAGCTAAATTCCTCACCTAGAAAAATGTTTTAATTTAAATTTTGGGATACACAGACACATCATTTTGGAATCCTTTGATATTCATAATACACCATTAGTGTTAGCAGAAAGAAATTGAATATTAGAATCTCCACTTTTGAGGAGTTTGCTATCTAAATGGTTTTACAAACACATTTTTTAAAGTTTAAGTAAATGGTATTAAGTCCTGGGTCATAGCTTGCTAACCTTTGATTTATATGATACTTAAATGATCCAAAGCAATTTCCAAAAATGAGAAAACAATAATTCAATATATTGACTAATAAATAGGTTTTGGTCATTTTTCATCTAAGACAGGTGTTGTTGATTTGCAAGGAGATGGAGGATATCAGCAGCAGTTTGTATCCACTTCTGTTTGACAAACCTGCGTCTTATATATTTTGGAACTTTGCAACAGGTTGCAAGGCTTTACACACATCTGATCTCAAATTGAGAGTTCACAGGGACACAGCCACATCTTTACTATGACTGCTGTAGCCTGGTAAAACCTACTCCTTCGCCTGCAACATGAAAGAAGCAAATCTGTGAGACTGCATCAATTCATGCTAGAAAGCAACACAGCACACTGATAGCTAAAATCCTGTATATATATATACACACACATATATACACACACACATATATATATATACATACACACATACACACACACACACATATATATACACGCATATACACACACATACACACACACATACACACATATATATACATATATATGTAATTTTGAATTTTACTACATCAGCTACCGCTTCATGGGGTGAAGGGCAAGTTGCCATTCTGGGTGTGGATCACCTAGGTGATGTAGATTTGAATTTTATCCCAGCAAGGGGCAATTTGCCTCAACTTCTTTAATTCTGTGTTGCTATTAACAGATGATGGTAGAAAGTTCTTATTTTTCTCTTTCAATAATTTCAATGAAATAATATATCCTGCTTTTTAATGACTGTCTTTCATTTTGTATATTTACTAAACATCAGTCTGCTAAGCGTTAGAGTCTGGAATGCAATGCAGTTCTTTTGTGGCATCATCTAAATAAAACCACAAACAAGTCATCTTTATATGGATGGCTGTCTTTCCTAAGAAAAGTAAGACCTTATGATTTTCTGTTCAGGCCTGCATTCTTACTCCTTTTTACCTTCAAGGAATTTGTTGTGTCAAAAAACAGTATTAAAGCACCTGCTCCATACAAAGTACCAAGAAACAAACCGTGTGTAGGTCACACAGAGCTCCTCACCTCCTTCATAGCTCGGACGCTGCAGTCATAAGGGAAGAAAGAGCAGGCTGAACTCAGAACAAATAATAATTTAGGTATTATTAAAGTTTCCCTTAAAAGTTGGATGTAGATAAATCATAGAGAACCATTCTAAAATTTGTTTTGGGCATGCCTTCATCTCCTCAAATCTTTTTCACTCTGAGGAGCACCTAGAATATCTTCCTCTTTCTCTTATCCACACAGCCCCTTCATTACAGCCAAATCCCTGTCCTGTAGACTCTCTTCCTCATCGCTGCTCAGACATACCACACAAAACACTTTGTCCCTGTACAGGCCCTGAGATATATAATGTATGCTTTTCCCGTGAGACCTGACCACTCTCCCAGCATTTCAGCCTCTACATACGAGTATATAGAAGATAGTCTAATAAAGGACAAAAGATACCCTCAGATTTAAAATCTATCGTGAAGGTGAAGGTTTGGGGAATTGGTAACCGTGAGGTAAATGCCTCTGACTAGATTAAGAAGAACAAAGGAACATTTTTCTGTTGATATCTCCAGGGTCTGGTCTTTTTTTAATGTCTTTCTTGTTTTTACTTTCTTATACTCCACCAGCTTTTTGCTGTTTTTAAACATCACCACCAATTTTCCTGTATAGCTTTGATGAGTTTTTAAAACACATTTTTTTTTCCATAATGAAACCAATATTTTTATGATAGTGTTTCTCATATGGACTTGGGAGCTAAATCATTATGAACGTAAGTGAGGGTATCACCTGCCAGGAATAAGAGGTAAGGTGTATGGGTAGTGTAAGTTGAACAGCCGTAGAATCAGTGGAACATATAATGGAGCATATAAGAACTTTACCTATGATTATTAAATGGGCAGTCAATTGTATTTAGACTGCAAAATGGAGCTGAGGTTGATAAGGTTAGGAACAATTGATGGGTGCCATGAAATCCCTCAAAATGTACCCCATAAAATGACCATGAAGTGACCAAAGTTTCTAGGTTAACTTGTTATCAAACACAAGTTTTGCTTGCAATTGTTTTGATTAAAAATGGTGATAATATAAGACAAAATAATTTTTAAATGTTTTCTTCCCTTCACTCATTCATCTATCCCTAAGTTTCTTCATTCATTCATTCATTCATTCATTCATTCATTCATTCATTCATTCATATAGTCACTATATCTGTATGATGATTTTCTCAGTACCAAAACCTGCATTTACAGACCTGGCCCAGTCTGCCAGGAGTTACAGACCACAGGGAAAGACAGATACTAAGTTATAAGAGAAGAACTGGCTGTATGTGCATAATTTTAAATTGTTTTGTATGTTATGAATGATCAGAGGAGGGTTTTATGAATAAAATAAGGACACTTGAATTCATAAAAACAATATATTCCATAGTGATGAAGAACTTATCCTCTGAAGTTTGTTTGAGTTCAGGGTTTCCCATTTCCAAGTTTTCTGATAAAGGGCAAATTGTCTAATTTTCTTGTCTATCATGTTCTCATCTATATAATAGTAATAACATACATAGTATTTGCTTCAGAGAGTCATTTAAGGATGAAAAAAATTAATATGTAAATGCATGTCAAATTTTGTAAAGCCGTGAGTAGGAAAAAGGTTAGTAAGTTCTCAATAGATATCAGCTATTATAGTTCAGATGATCAGGGAAGGCTGCTGTAACAAATTTATGTACATTTTATGTTGATGTTTCTAGAAATATTTTACATATTAATTTGTGTTTATCCCGGTGCATGTCATATAAAATGAAAGAGGGCTTAAAATTGTCAGTGCTGTCATAATGATAGAGAAAAATACCATTTTTATAAGTGGGCTACCCAATGATTCATAGGAAGTTTCAATGATAATTTTATTTTTAATGATTATAACTTATAAATCTTTTAATTGTTACAAATATAAATCTCAGAGATCCAATGTTTGATTCAATCATTTTTGTTTTACATGAGTCTTTTTTTGCATAGTTTTTGCATGTGTCTTCTTATAAACCCTAGAATAGAACAAGTTTTATGATCCTGTTTTCCATGATAGATATTAATAATTATTCTCTAAAATTAATTGATCAAATCACACCATATTTGCATTACGAAAAATTGGCTCATTAGGATAATGCCTGTATTTGAAAGACTGCAGTAAGTGTAAAAGTTTGAGAACCTCCCATCCAGAAAGTAACAATTAGGAGTCTGTGGACAGTCACTCATGCAAGGTTTGAAATTCTCTTTTGGTAGAAATTTGATGCAAAATGTTAGGCCCCCGAGAATGATTTTTTCTGGAACCCTGACTTTTGCTCTGCTAAGTGTATTTGTATACTGATGGTCTCACAGGAGTTTGTCTAAATAGCTCCAATTTCCTTCACAGGGTATACTTCAAGGAGCTATTTGTTGCCTAATATGCTTTCTTCTGGAACAATTCTCAGTTTGCCAGATCCTTCTGGTGAGTGAGACAGGGAAGCACTTTGGTTTCTAGATTGTCTGGCACAGTTTACACACAGCATTCATTTTCTAAATGGGGCTCTAGTGGCCTAAGAGACTTGAGGGGCCTATACCCCTTTGCAATGACCCAACTTACTGCTCCCTGGGAATAACTCATACATTTACCCACCTAAAGAACTGGTTGATGAAGTATTGATTTTCAGTATACTCAGCCTTTTCCTTCCAAGGGACTCAGAATTTGTTTGATAGATCACTTGTTTTGCTTTGTGTTTTGATTTTTTTATGCCTTAATCTCTCATATCAACAATAGTTTGTGTAGGTCTCTTTTCAAAGATAAATGTTTTAAATGTGTCTGCGTTATTTATTTTTTATTTATTTATATGTTTGTTTATTTAGCTAAAGTTAATTGCATAACAAATGTAAGTATAGCAAAGAGAATTTGTACTTAGTAAATTCAGAGAAAGATGAAAGGAAGTTTTTTTACATATCATAAATATAAGATCCATAAAAGCAGAGCCTATTTTTTTATATCTCTCACCTATTTAGTGCCTATTACATAAAATCTCAGTATATACTACAAATCAGTCAAATTAGCATTGTGGTCCCCAACTCACTCTTTTCAGACCGCACAAGCCATTCCCTTTAATAGGTAGCTGAATGAAGTGAAATTTATTTGCAACAATGTTGTTTATGTTTTTAAAGACACTTATGTGAAATGAAAACACAATGATTACAAATAGTAATTTGGTTTATTGTATTCTGCCCATTGAAACAAAAGGGAAAATAAGCAAAAGACAACAACAAAAATGAAATTGACCATGGATTAGTTTTAGGCCCCTTCCTCCTCATTTCCTTTCTTTCATCCTTCCTTTTTTGGTCTTTCTTTTTTTGTTTTTCTGTCTGAAAACTACATTGCTAATTTCTTTACCTGTACTCTTCTTTATGGTCAGAAGAGTAACTAAGATCTGAGTTGTAGAGAAAAAAATGTTAACAAATGTCAGAAGTCTTGAACAGGTTGAAAAAATCATGCATTAGAAATTGACTCCACTTAAAACATTTTAGACTAAAATAAAATAGATCATGGCTAGTCCTTGCCTTCTCACCTTGATTTGTAGATGACTACACCTTCAAATTCTCTTCTCACCAACAGTCTTAAATGAAAGGTCCAACTATACTCATTGCCAAGCAATCAGAACAGAGCTCTGAGTGGAGAATTACATCAAACACTGACGATCCCCCCCTTTCTGAGTACATTTATAGCAATCATTTCATTGGTTAATTTACTCATTAAAAAAAAAAAAAACTTAAATGACTATAGAATGGTGAATGAAACAAAGTCCCTGTGTTTTTGGAGCTACTGGAGAAATCATAAAATATGCAAATAAAGGAATAATGTCAGCTTGTGATGAAAAAAATAAAGTGGGTTTAGACAATACGTTTAAAGCGGACATGGACAATGAGTTGGCAGGGTCCTGTTATGGCCTCTATGATTATGAGGTCTCTCTGACTGTGATGGCCTTTCGATGTGTCAGCTTTGCTAAGCTACCATCCTCACTTAATCAGTCAAACAGTAATCTAGGGGCTCCCATGAAGAAATTGTGCAGATGTAATTAAAGTTTCTTATCAGTTGACTTTTAAGTAAAAGTAACTATGCTGAACGGGCCTGAATGAATCAGTTGGAAGGCCTTAAAATCAGAGTTGAGGCTTTCCTAAGAGATGGGCTGGTGGACAGCAGTTTCATGCTTGTGGAGTTACAGTCTATTCATCATCTTCCCTTCTTGATGACCTGCCCTACAAACGTTGGACTTGCTAAGCCGGCCTCCACAACTGCACAGCCATTTCTTACAGATACATAGGTTCTCTCTCTGTCTCTCTCCTCTCTCTCTCGCTCTCTCTCTCTCTCTCTCTCTCTCTCTCTCTCTCTGTCTACACACACACACACACACACACACACACGAAGGAGAGCATCAGGGGTGCAATGTGCTCAGGTAAGGGAGTGTGGTTTCGTCAGTAGATTGTAGAAACAAGTTGATGTCCCAGTGGTAGGTGGAGACAGTTGTACAAAAGGCTCCTGAAGATCTGTCTCTTAAATCTTGAGGTAGACAGTAGTATCATGGCTGGAGTTGTATCTGGAAGTGCTGTGAAAGGCAGTGGCTTCCCACTCAGCACCGTAAAGGTTTCACTCAGCAACTTCCTTAAGCCCTTATCATGCAGTGGATTTGCACTGCATACATACCAGCCATGGGCCAACTTCATTCAGGCCCGGTAGATTCTCCTTCTGCAGTCAGAAAACTTTTATTCACTCAGATGCCTAAGCAAGAATCTTCCCTCTGCCTTATCCCCTCAAATTAATCAAAAACTTCTTAACCGCTTTTGAGACTTATTTTCAAGTTCGCCATCTCCTCTGTCTTGGCATGCGGACCACTCTTATCTACCGTTGGTGTTATTACAACTTTTCAGCAGCTTCCAAACTTGTTTCTTAGCATTTAGTCTTTAACCCTCTGTCCTTTTTCACTATCTACAGCCAGGGTCACCATCCTGAAACACAAAACTGATGCCATCAGTCCTCCATTTAAAACCCTTAATGCGTGTCAAATGCTTCCAGGATAAAGTCTAGCCTCTTGCCGCAGCTTCTAATGCCCTCTTGATCTGGCTTTGTTTATCTCCCAATCCTCACCTACACCTTTTGCCACTTCTCGCCTTGCACTCTCAGTTAGCTGTACTGAACAGCTGGTATTTGTCCAATACACTATGCTGTGCAAACCATTGCACTAGTGTCACATTCTGCCTGGACTTGTGATTTCATACCAGTCATTCTGTAGGCCTCAGGCTAGAAACCACCTCCTCTGAGAAGTCCTCCTGAGAAAACATTCGGTGACTTTTCTCTGCTCCTTGAGCCCTTTATGCTTACTCAGTTAGGCTTGAAATGATCTGTTTTTGTGTCTGTCCCCTCTACTAGACAAAGTTCCTTAGCGGAAATTGTGTTTTGTTTTGATTGTGTTTTGTTTCCATCACCAATGGTTTCCTAGGGACTAGCTTAGTATCTGACACAGAGTATGAGGCAGAGCAAAACAGCACCAGTGACTAAAAGAGCTTTAGCCAAAGAAGATAAGAATGGCTCTGATTATATATGAGAATACCCTGCGCCTACCTACCCACATACACATTTCTAGAGAGATTTACAAATAGATAAGATCGTGGTCCTTTGTCTTGGCATGAAAAAGGGCTCTTTTCAACAAGTCTTGGGGCAACTTATTTAACTACATTATGTAAGAACCACATACCTGAGGGCCCAGGTAACATTTGGCTTAAAGCTAATTTTATCTCATGGTTAAGTTAGGCCTCCTGGCCATCTGACTAGCTCTAGTTCTGCCGTTGCCCTCTCCAAATACCCTTGTTGCCATATATATATGGACCACAAGACAAAGGCATATGTATATGAGCCCTGATTGAAGACATAGTTTAACTTCTGTCCCAGGGGCTTTCTATGCCCCATAAGATAGAACTCAGCCTCTATTTATGTGCCATAGAACATTCTATGATCTTCATGGTGGCTTTGTTTGCTCATTGCATGCGGAAGACATCTAGGGACGCTGGAATTGTCCCAGCCAGGATATCCCTTTTATTAATTCAACAAACAGGTTTTGAGCCCTTAGTATGTGCCAGGCCCTGAGGATACAGCAGTGAATATGACAAGCCAAGTGCATGTTCTCCTGCCAATTGTGAACTAGGAAAGGAGGCCAGCACTAAACCAGAGAAAGTGTGGTGTGTTCTTTTCAGGAATCTATTGGGGCATCACACAAGCGTATTTAGGGGTTGGGGAAAGCTTCTCTGAGGAAGCGTTGTGTCGGCTGTGGCAGATGAAAGGATGTATGCTAAGTAAGGATTGAAGTATATTAGGAAGGCCCTGTTTTTCCCAAGCCTCCAAAGGAATCTTCATTCCTGCCCCCGGGGCTGGCTGTTGAGTTGCCTTCTCTTGCGGATTCCACAGTCTCAGTCACCTGAATGTTGGATCGCATTGTCAGAGTGCTGAGAGCTGCTGCCATGCTACAGCCTCAAAGCTCCCAAACTGTTGTGCTTCCATGAAACCGCGATGAAAGGAACCTGCTAAAGCAAAGGTAGAGGCACTGCAACCCTAAATGCTACCCCCCACACTGACGCAAAGTCATCAGACACTGATGCCACTACTACTGTTGTTGCTAATGCCACTTATTATATACAGTTGCTTAAGGCATGGCGGATGCTGTTCAACTGCTTTGAAGAGAATCGGTTTTTCATACGTCTGTGCCCATTTGTTTCATTGCCCTTGCCACAGAGCTGGGTGTTATGTTCATTCCCCTTTTAACTGAAGACTTCTTGCAGTGACTAAGCTGTGGGTACATGCGGAAGAAAGGTTGTGCCTAGGACAAGTCTGGATAGTAGATGCCATATTGTACCCAACATTGCCCTTCATTCAAACATAGAGCACTGTAGGTGGATCAAGATTTTGAGACCGACTTTTTTCATCTAGGAAGGATAAAGATATTTACATTAGAATCAAATACTACTAAGCTTCTGTGAGTTGCACTAGAAATGCTTGATGCCATAGTTGCTTTAGTACAAAGAAACAACCGAAAGCATATCAATGAAAGACAAGTTATTATTCAGTGTAATTGTACTACATAGACATCTTCACTTAAAGGTAAATGAATGGTACCCTATACATGCAAAAATTTTACAATAGACATGACCATGCATTTCAGGAACATCTTTAGAAGACACTTTTTAAAGTAACTATACTGCATTTCTACTTCATAGATTCAGCCTATGAAATGGTGAGGCATGTATGAATTATTTTAGAGAGATTTTGATACACTTAATCAGTTGAATATATCTGACGTCAGTGTAATTATTATTTAGAAATATTTGTATCTGTTTGGCTCATTGAAAATTTTGTCACACAAATCTGAAATGAGAAACTCACTACCTAAAACTATTCATCCCTAAATTTTTGTATACATTAATGTCATTATAGCAATTCATCTCTGGAATAGTAAAATGGACAGTTACTGTTTTTCTCTTAAACATTATATTTCACAGCATGCTTTACAATCACTTTTTTACAATCACTTTTTTACAACCACTCCTGAGATGGAACACTTTTTTTTTTTTTTTTTTTGAGAATAGTCAAGATTTTACTTTTTCTCAACTTTTGTAATAAAAGAAAACTATGTATCAGAGATGTAAGAGATTATTCCTGATCCAAACCTCTATTTTGAGGAAGCCCTGGCCACTGTCAGGTAGACTGTATAAACAATTCATTCATTAAACTGAAGCAATGGGTAAGCTGGGTAGTTGCTCAGGGTATTGACTTTCTAGCTTACAAACTTATGGGTCTCCAAAGTTGCCATGTAGCAACCCGGTACTTACATGATCTGCTGTTGCTGAGCTCTTACTTTGCCCATAGTAAAGGTGCTTTTCAGATCAGATAACATTGGATAAGATTGGATGAGATCTAGAAAATTGGATAAGAAATGTTTACCGCACATCTAACTCTACTTCAAATGCTATCAAATTTAAGTTCTCATCATTTTATTTCTTTCCTTGATAAATTTTCTCTACTACTTGTTTTGAACCATTTTACTAGTTAGTGTGTTTTGGACTGCTTGCAGCTGTTTCATGATATAATCAAGTTCAGATTTTTCACAGCTTGATTTGTGACCCTTTGTTCTTAATATCTTAGTTAAAACAATCAATAAAAACTGAAACCAATATTTTGGCATCATCTGAGAGGGTGTGTGTATGTGTTTGTGTGTGTGTGTGTGTGTGTGTGTGTGTGTGTAAGATAATACAGTCAATATTGTTAGGGAAAACAACATGATTCATGAAGTGACAATGAATTAAAATAAACACATTGACTTTGTCTCTTTAAAATGCTTAAGAATAGAAATATAAGGCACAAAAGGATAAAAATAATAATTTTATCAAAATAAAAGTGGTTTATAAAATTAATTACAGCTCTTATGACTAAGCCACTCAAATTAGCTTGAAGAAGAAGAAAACAAAGAAGTAGGAAGAGGATAAAAAGGATAAAGTAGGAAGAGGATAAAAAGGAAGAAATAAAGAGGATAAAAAGCGTAATGTTACTGAGATATTTTATGGAATCTGAAGAAAGATGTATATTCAGACCTACACAGGAGCCAAGTCTGGTTATTATTTATTCTATTTTTACTAAATGTAATTATTAATTACAATTAAACTTACTAATTTTTAAGATCTTAGTTTCTCTTTTGTTCTGAGTCTTGAAAAGTTTTTGTCTCTGCTTTTTATTTGCTTACATTTGCTTAAATCTTGTCCCCTTTTTCTTTGAAACCAGCTTTCTCTCCATTCCCAGGAAGACTTACAGAGGCCATAGACTTTGAAACCTGCCTGCAGATTCCTAGGAGAGAAAGACATGGTAAGTCCAGCCTTCATCAGACCCAATCAGCAGTGACCAAAGGTGGGTTTCATACAGTACAAATGTGACAGGAAGTGGACTGACTTAACGGGATGGGAGGGAAATTTTCAAAAGCTGAAACAGACCATAGGTTGAGCAAACATCACAAGATGTCTTTTCTCTATTAGTATATCAAATTTCACTGTAAAATTACTAATACCTGTGTTAATGACCCTTTGCAAATGATGGTTCTAAATGAAATCTCTGCCCAGAAAATGATTTGATCACAAGTGAGGTGTGACTTGGTAAGGAGAAGAAATGTCCTTTCATATCTTGATTATAACTAATTATGACTGGATAACTCCTGTTTGTTTCATGATAAAATTTTGAGGATTCTGCAGTGGCCATTGTATTAGTCAGAGTTCTAAAGAGAACCCATAGGAAATCAGATGGAGAGAGTGAGAGTTATTTGAAGGAAATAGCTCAGGCTATTGTTAGGGCTGGCAGGAGGGAAGTCCAAAACCCTTGAATCTAAAAGCTGGAATGTCAGGAAGGATTTCTACGTGGCGATCTGGGGCAAGACTCCTTCTTCTTTGGGAAACCTTAATCTTTTCTTTAAAGGATTTCAACTTATTGGATGAGGCCCACACACATTATGGAGGGTAATCTGCTTTACTTGAAATCAACTATTGCAAAATTTGATCACATCTTAAAACATACCTTTACATAAAACTCTAAACTAGTATTTGACCAAACAACTGGTTCCCATGGTCTAGCCAAGTTGACACATAAAATTAACCATTGCAGCCATCAAAACTCCTTATTTTTCTATTTTGATGCTGAGCTGCTAACTACTTACAGTTCTAGAAAAGCCTGTTTGTGTTGTGTCCTTATTTTCTTGTGATTTTATATTCTGATCTTTGAATTGTTCAGTCTGTTTTCATATTGTTATTTAGGATTGACAAACCTGACAGAAATGCACTTGTGTATATATATTTTATAATTATTTAAAAAAAATTTTCAAGTGCTATATTTCATCATTTACAAACTGTTTTTGTATTCTTACAACAAATGCACTTTACATCATTACAGTATATATGACAATGGTAAAATAAGGAAAAATATCTCTGGATTGCCATAAATTAAGTAATTCCTCCTTTTATTGCTACAAGTAGCCAAATCAGAAACATCTCAAACTGCAGGGTATATTGAGAATAAGTTCTAATACAAGTCAAACATTAATGAATGGTCATGGGAGATCTGGAATTATAAGAAAAAAATGTAAATCTATTGTGGAGAAACTAAGTCCATCATCAAGCTAGCAAAGCAGTATAACTGAGAAATATAGGGAACTTTGAACAATTGGCATGAGCACAGGAGTAGATATCCATGTTGTTGAAATACATTATGAAATCTAACATGAGCAACAATTAGGTTTTACAAGTTGGTTTTAAATATAATCTTCGCTGAATTGTTAAATTAACAATGCAACCTATGATTTAATCTCAATTTAAGTCATCATTTTAAGATGGCTTGTGTTTGACAATGTTTGGTATGGTTCTAATAAAAAAAAAGGTTAGATATTGGATCCTGCATTTGAATTCATCACCACAAATTAATTACAATCATCAAGTACATGAAGTGTTCTTAACTGTAAAACAGAGTTCTTTTAGATGTATTAAAAGGGATGTATAGGGTGGCTGGTTAGCTCAGTTGGTTAGAGCGCGGTGTTCTTACTACGGTTGCTGGTTCGATCCCCACACTTAGCTGCACCCTCCAGAACTAGATGGGAACAACTACTTGACTTGGAGCTGATAGGTCCTGGAAAAACACACTTAAATAAATAAAAAGTTAAAAATAAAAGGGGTCGGGGAGGGGTGGATGAATAAAGTGTTACAAAGTTCTCAGGCCTAGGTTACTTTATGTTGTTTAGAAGGACATTGTTCTGTTTCTTGTCATTATTCTGAACGTATGCTGCCAGTAAACTTAACCTCAAATTAACTGAACTGGATAACCCAGAATGAGGGCATTTGCAGTCATGCAGCATGCCGATGAGTTCTGGAACTCAGATGCCAAATGACTCAATCCATTTATCACAATACCCAAATTATTCATTTTTCTCAAAATGCACATTTTATGTCAGTTTTTATTGGGTTATATTCATGTGAAAATTCTGATAACTCTAATGGTTCCTTTTCTGTGCTAAAAAAAAGGCAGTTTAAAAGCAAAATACATATCTTTTAAAATTTCCTTATGTCTAAACTAGAGGAGATCAAGCTCTCTGGGCAGGAAACCATTTTGCACATTTAATAAACTATGAATACCGAGCACACATGAGTAGAGTTTGCTGTACTAATCAAATAAAAGACATAAAATGTTAATGAAATATTTAATGACCTACATAATCATTATTCTGCAGCATAGTAATTAGGTATAAGAGTGTAAGCAACTCACATGAAAGCCAATGATCATAATGCCTTATTGTGTCAGTCTGAGTTCATGCAGTGTCTTGACAGCCCCTTTACATAGTGACATGACGAGAGGCTGCTCACGCAGTGTTGGGCATTCTGGTTATGTATCTGCTAAGCACAATTAATTATGAAGATTCAATTTCATCTCCTACACAAAATAATATCTTATACTCTGTAATCTCCTCTATGTTTATTTATGCCCCTCATGGAAGCTTCGAGACAATATTTTCATAGCTCCTCAAATGCTTAAAGGGAGGATGGACGATCAGACTTGTACAACAGAAGCAGAATGGCTGCATGAGATGGTAACCATCATAATAGAATCAGTATGTTAAGAATAGGGGAATTATGTTGGGGGTGGAGGGAGAAAATGAAATATTAGACAAGAGCCAAGGGTGAGGCTTAAAAGGGAGAGGGACACAGCCCAGAAAAATGCTCTAGGGTTGGATTTCAGCAGGACAGGAGCTGGGGGAACAGCTTGTAGTGAGTTTTCATGCCACTCCTCTGGTAGCAAGCAGATCGATTAAGGAGGCAGTTAGATTAAAGGTGCTGGATATACCAATATGTGGGTTCCTCTGACCTTAAAGAAAACAATCCTGGGAAACGACTTCAGAGACTGGGGTTAATATTGGCGAACACTGATTGCCCCTCCTCACTGTGCCACTCCCTCAGCATCCTGAAACCCCTTAAGAACCGTAGGGGCATAGGCTCAGGTTGGGATAAGCCCATTCATTATTCTTGACCAGCTGGGAGATACGGCCTCTGTCATCTTCCTGGAGTTTAACTGGCTTCAACTCTCATGCTTTCTTCAGGGCAACCATCATGTTGTGGCTACTTCCAATGATCTGGTCCTTGTAGTCCTCTTCTCCTAAGATTCAGCCAAAGGAGCTTGGCAAGAAAGGAATGATTAAATAAAGGGGTTACTATGAGGGGTCACGAAGGAAAAATCATACCCTCTTTACCATACCCCTTTGATATAGCAGTTTGCAACTCAGAGATAGAAGATGAACTTTTTTTCAGCAGCCAATTATTTTCACTGTTAACTTTGAATGTGCATGTGGCAAAAGCTAGAATGGCACAGATTTACCTGCTTCAGTTTTTCTTTCCACTGTTGTCAATCTGGTTTCATCCACATGCACTGTAAGAAGTTAGGCAGTTGCTTCTCTGCTCAGCTTTGGCTTGTTACTGTCAGCATCTAATACCCCAGAGCCATTGCCTCTTACGCCGTGCCATGCATGCTCTGAACTTACTGCATTTTTCCCCCTTTTCTGTATATTTAAGAAAGGAAAAGCACGAATGTTCTAGGCTCCCAAATAGGATTATAATTCTGCTGACTTAAGCCATGTCTTACAAAGTACTTGTTAGAAAATATAAGATAATGTTAAACCACAGGGGATTCCTTTTGTGTAGAGTTATAGCTACATGACAAGGAAACATAGAGGCTGGCTATTTGGCTTTCCTTTTGGGGAAGCTCTCATCTTGAGAGTCGGCTTCTTCTTAGTTTATGGCCTCTTTCATCTTCAGTCTCTGCAAATGGCTCTCTTAGTTTAATTTTTCTTTCATCTCAGACTCTTACTTCAATTTACCCTCCTTCCACTGCAGGTTTCTAGTCCTTGTGTTTGCTGTATATCTCTGAATATGTATGTATCTCTGAAAATTGTATTATGGTACTATTGAATACATATAAATTATCTAAATTTACATAAATTGGATTATACTAGAAATCTGATGATTTTTCTTCCCTTTTGCTTAACTTAATGATAGACATGTAAGATTTATCAGAATGGCTCTATCACATTTCAGATGGTTCAGGGGGTTTTCTATCACATTTTGTTTTATTCAGTCCTGCATTGAGTTTCTTATTTAGTCACTTAAATTATTTTTTAACTTCCTGCTGTCAGAAAATAACCACTGTCACCACAGCAAAATCCTTACATTGTATTTGTGGACTAGATTCTCTGAGGTATGAGACTAGGAGTGGATTTCTTGGTGATAGGGTCTAGCTGGTGTTATTTCATTAATTCCTCAAATGGCTACACTAGTTAACATTTCCATCACTAATGACTTAGCACATCTGGTTCCCAACATCGTCACCACGATTTGGTATTGTCTGATTTTCTAATTTTTTCTAAAATAATGTTTGTAAAGTAGATGTCCACTATTGTTTTAATTTCATTTCTCTCCTCATAATGAGGCTGAACATGTTTGTTTACTTTTGATTTCCTCTTTTGTTCTTATTACTATCCATATTGGGCTTCTTGTCTTTATTATTCACCTAGGTTCCTTGCATATTGTAAGTTTAATCATTAGCCTTTTTTCTTTATAATAATCTCCTCCCAGTCTGTCCAATGTCTGTGGACTTTGCAGATAGTATCCCCTATTGCCTTTCTTTTCTCCTCTTTACATCTCCAGATTCTCATCCTTTACTAAGGGCTAACTCAAATACATGTTGTCATTAAACATGCCTTTACTACTCAAATATCTGGAACTCCTCTATCATTTATTATCTCTACCATCATGTGTCATTTAAATTCCTTCAGGTATTAGGGATACTTCTACAACTTGAACTCAGTATTTTAGATTGTGTTGAATATATTTAAATTTTTTATGCTGCCAATTGTTCCTAACACAATGTTTATGAAATAGCTGTTTGTTTATTGATCAGACATATTTGCCAAGGTTGTTAAAACGTGGTTGCCATCAGACGTTATGCATTACATTTATTAGTACATTTTATTTGGTTATAAAGACTCAATAGTTGTTATTATAGTTTCACAATCAATGTAGCAATAGAACCTAATAGAATAGATCAAGCAAATGTTCTTGTTAGTAAAGCTTACATACGCATTGGAACACTCAACTTCTGTTACATCAAGAATATTGATTTACCTTGAACTTTTTATTTTGCTTGCTTACTAGCTATTTAGCTCAAATTGCCCATAATTTTATAGAAAAATGTCTTGTAATACACATACATTCAGTGGCATACAGTGGCACTCTAAACTGGTTTCTATGGAGTTCATTCTCGTGGTTACTCTTGTGCTAATCTTCATTCTAGAAGTGCCAAACAAATCATTGTTGTTTTTGAGATTTAAGGGTAGGATATTTTAAAATTGTTCTTATTGAACTACTAACTAGTGAAAAAAAGTGGGTACACCAAGAATAAAAACATAGAGATGGAACCAATTTTACACCCTCCTCCCCAATTCTTGGCTCTCCAACCCCATGCTCTGGACATAGAAAGGATTGGTTAAGGGGTTGACAATAAATGTCGATGTGGTATTAATAACCTTGTTTGAATACGAGTTTGACTATGGTTGGGTTTCTTGATCTAAAAACATGAGTTTTGTTTGTTTGTTTTATTTTTGTTTTGTTTTTTAATCTAAGGAGGGAGTTGTCAATAACAAACTGGCCTCAAAAGATTATTTAAATGAGTGAGTCACCTTAGAAAATGCCCTTCCAGGCTCTTGTACAGATGAATAAGCCCAGCCTCAGACTGTCTTCCTAAGAATTTTGGGGGAGAGGGATGCTTAATCATTATTCATCTCGCTGGGGCTTTGCATTATTTGACTTGCTGAAGATGACTAAGTTTAGTAATAGGTGAAAAATAAGACATCTTGAAGTACTAATATAACACTTGTTTAAATTTAATGGACATTTTAAACCAAATAATATTCAGTGTCTACATGTAAAAATATCTATTTTTTTTTTATTTTGCGAAAAACCCACATACACGTATCTTGCAATGAGCTTTTTAATTCACAGGTCAACATATACTCTCATTCATTACCTTCCAAATGGGACAGTGGCAAAGAGTACTTTCTCAATTTTCTATACAACATTGATAAAGCAGGATTTTTTAAAAGGAACATATACATACAGTGTTTTTTCAAACATCTAAGCCAAAGAGCTATGTTTCTAGAAAAATATTGAATGACAAAAATTATAGTCTCTGTGCAAAGATAATACATTTAAAATTTCTTAACTTCTTTAGTCCTCTAATTAATCTTGTTTGTTTTTTTAAAAAGTACTTCTTTTTGCAAAGAACTAGCAATTTTAAATAATATTATATGTGTAAATAGCAATTTTAAATATGTATATTTATATAGCTATTGCTTTAACCTGAGGAATTATGAAAAGGCTATCATAGCTGCAGAGTAATTAATTTAAAACTGAGCTGTAGAGCACATAAAGTTTAAATTTTATCAGTGAAGAACTATCAGGGACATTTATATATCTCAGTATCATGGATCCATCTCTCTGCAGGGCACCAACAATTTCTCCAGACATCCCTCAAAAGGCGTAGATATACTGGATGCCAAACAATAGAATTTTAGTTGAAAACTGTTTCTGTTAAACCACTTCATCACAGTCTACACTTGTTACAGATTTCGTCAAAGCTCTTTAACAATTTTTCAACTCAATGTGTTCTTTCTCCAGTTCATTCTGTGTGAGTTACAAATGGTTAACGGATAAATAAATCCTTACACCAATCCAAGTATAATATAAAAAGTTTACCATTTAATTTACATGGCCTTTAGACAATTAAGAACTATAAATTGCCTCTCCGGTGCCTCTAAGACATGAATAAGTCTTGTGTTTACCAAGTTAAAAACAAAACAAAACAAAACAAAACAAAACTATCTCTAGAAAAAATACACGCAGATTTGATTTTGTAATTAAGCCTTTCTGATAACTGATGGTATTTCTTCTTTTCTTAGTACATATATAAAAAAAACATGGGGGAAAACCGTATATATGATATTGAAAACAATGCATCAAATCTCAATATAGAAGGATGTGGGGATAAAGAAAACATAGTTCTCTGGACAAAGCACACCCACCGAAAGGATATCCCTCTAGCTTTACAAGCACAGTAATTGTAGTCAGAATTTAACATCTTTGTTTTAACTTACCATATTTTGATGTCTTACCAAGCACACCGTGTCTTACTGAATCACATGCAGAGGCCTCCTTTGGAGGGAAAATATGGGCATGAGTAGTTTAGGCTAATGGAGAAAGGGATCCAGAGGAGGCAAGAGAACCAGGGGGTAACGAGAGTAGAGTTCCTAGGAAAATCCTGCTCTCAAGTATCTCTGCATATGTTTTCCTGACCCATCAAAAATAAATAATAATAGCACCTACCTCATAATGTTACGATAATGATAAGCAAATTACCGTGGAGAATGCCATAAACAGTCCCTGCTACTCATTACCTATTGGCCAGCTACTCAATTTTAAGGTATCTGGATCCTAGAAATTATTTCCTTGTACTCCAGCACATTTCTTATCACTCTTAAGTATAGTGACTACATACCCTAATTACCTGGGACAGGTCAGGCTTATGCTTACTGGTGTTGTTATAAATACTTCTCCTTCCTTTTATGTTCAGAAGTCTTCCATTTTGTGCAGTAATTTATATGGTCACCTTAGCCTATTTTCCTCCATAATACTACCACTATCTAATATACTGTATATTTATTGCATATATATTTATTGTCTGTCTGTTGGTACTAGATGCAAACTACATAGTAAAGAATTTATCTTTTTTAATTAAGAGTCTAGTGTCCAGAAAAAAATGTCTGATTTATGGCAAAGACTTAAAAAATATTAGTTGAATGAATAAACTAATCATCCTAACCATGGTGAAGCTGTAATTGGGAGAGTTCCATGCTATTTTGGAATACTCTCGCTGCAGCAAGACTAGTGAGAGATTTGTCCAAGCCATTAGGGTGCCAAAGCTTTAAAGGTGATGGAGGGGATGTGATCAGCTGTCCCCTAAGGGAAAATTGCCATTATCTCTAAAGCAGTGAGAATACAACTTCTGGAAATAGCTTCGATATTATCTGTCTTCTTTAACTATGGTTGTGACTGATTCTTGCCTATTTTTTATTGTTAAATAGAGTTGCCCTGATCATTTTTATTCCAATATAACTGGGGCTTATAGGAGGAGGTTGGGGTGAAATGACATAAATAGTGTTATTTGTACCAAGCAGCATTCAATGCTCTCCCCACCCCAAATGATCTCAATCATAGATTATATAAATACCAGCCAGTCACAAAGACTTTACTGTAGAATATAACATGACAACTTGACTTGACGGGTATTGAGAATAATAGCAAAACAATTCACAAACTACATTTTGCATTATTATCATAATCACAAAACATTTATCGATGTCCTTGCTGTTGGTAATGCTTGCTGCTGAATTCCAGAAAGCGTTTGAGAAATAACTCATCTTAATATCTGAAGTGCTCATAAGTATTTAGCTTAAGCATACTTTACATAACAAAACAAACATAACAACTCAACATTTATTGAATGCCTACTATGTTCCAGATACTGAGCTAGCCCCTGGGAAGGTACGCTGTCTGCCCTCAAAGAGTGCCCAGTCCCGTGTGTGAGAGAGAAAGGTGACCCTTGTCCAGTGTGATTGGTGCTGTGATAGAATTATGCAGAGTTACTGAAGGGGCAGATACAAGTGTACAGGATATGGGGATTCATCATTGTTTTGGATTTCCATTGGGGAAGCTTTTAGTCAGCATACTAAATGAAGGAGTTGGGGCCAGTATTGGTTTTCAAAATGTCCTTCTTATAAAGGTTGTGACTGCTTTAGTATAATATCATGGGGAATAAAAGATCATCTTCTTTAGGAACTTACATGGAGAAAATAAATTCATAACCTATTTGTGCCAGGAGACAAGAATTGAAATTTGTTGGCCTTTCACATTCTCTTTCAGTCTTTTAGTTCTGTGAAATGCATCACTTGTCCATAGGGTACACAGCTGTGAACTTGTTCACCTAATGTTTAGGGATAAGTGTCTGCATATTTCTGTGTGGAAGACTTTACTGTTTTATAGGTTTACCATTGCTTGAAAAGCAACGGCCTTTCCAAGAGCATTTAGAAATAATCTTACTAATTTAGATTTTCTATTACAGGATTATCTTTGCACTGTATTAATACTGACATTTAGGCAACGAAATAGCCTTCACATTCTCCTTGATGTGTCAGGGATAAGCGTAAATTTTACTTTCTACACAGTGAGTCTTTCTAAGAGAAAACACAGGATTTCAATTTATATTTCTAAACAGCAAAATAAACGCATCTTACATAAATGAAAGTGTCATTGTCTGTAATTTACATCTCAATGTAAATGTCATTTCCCTGCTTACTTTTGGAGCTTTAAGTTCAGGTTTTGGAAAAAGCTCTATCTGTTCTTGTTATTACAAGTTGCATTCCTGACAGCTCTCATATTAATGACACCAGCTTTCTTGCTTTAGTGCCTTCCTTTTTGGAGCTTAGTTTGTCATCTTCCACCACTTTTTTTGCCTGTTCTCAAACAGAATACATTCAAATGAGATTAAGAAAAGTTATAAGTTTCCACACTCAGAAGAGAACTTCCTTTCTTCCTTATTCTGATTTAGGTGATGACACTCCCAGAATTTACTTAGGAAAGTGGAGCCTACACACATTGGCTAGATTCTGTTGGGGAAGGAAGCTGGATAGAAAATTACTCTTTTCCAGATATCACAGGTAGGTTTAATATATTTACGGGGGAGGATAAACTGTCACAGAGGACTGAACCAAGGCAAGGGACAGTTGATTTTATATTCCGTTTGGAATATAGGATATATCCTTTTGGAATATATATATATATATATATATATATATATATATATATATATATATATATATATATATATATCCTAAATTATATTTATATTTTTAAATTGAAAAGTATATGGAAAATATCTTATTATTAATTTTAATGTAAGTAACCTATCACAAACAACTTATTTTATGTCATTTAATGACTTTTGATATATTATGCAGCTGAAAATAGATAATGGGCAAAATAGAGAATTCAAAGAACTGACAGCTGATTCATAAAAGAGATTCATTCCTGTGTAAGGATGTTAACGATACAGTGATGATGGTACAAGTCTGGGGATTATTATAAAAGTCAGAAGATAATATTGGGAAACAACATGTATGAGAAAGAAAAAGAGACAAAAGCAAATAGTATGTAATTTTTGGTTAAAGTAGATAAGACAGTTATCTAGTTTAGAAACAACGAGACTAGACATACTAAGAGAAAAAGTGGTGACCATAAAAACCTGTACCTCCATATCTTTGGGATGGTATGATATTCATGAAAGCTCTTTCAGGTATTTGGAAGAAAGTAGTACATGGAGCCAGATTAGTATACTTATTATTTGGACAACAAGCAACATTTTTCTCTAAACCTTAAATTGCTGTGGCATATAAAAGAAGATGATAATTGAGAATTCTAGTGATTTGGGGCTTTTTTCTTTATTAAATATGACTTAAAAGGCCCTTCCCTGTTGAAGAAACTTCAGATGACATAGACAGAACCACAGGGTACAAAAGGCTTCTACCATGACTTGTCTAATAGCTTGAGCTGCAAATACTATGGGGAGAAAAAAGGAAAAAGTCAGATTACTCATGGTTCAAATAGATAAAAATGAGTCAACACAAAGCTCAAGATATCACTAGATTATCAGATCCCTTATGTGTCATGATCAAGACTTGAAGACATGGATTAAAAATTAGAAGGTATTTTTCACTTTTTATATTTTATTGTTGCATTGGGCAAAGTAACATATTCTTATTAGCAATTTGTGTTCGGTTTCTTTGTAATTCGTGCCTTCATTTTCTCCTAGTCTGATCAGTTCACTCATTTTATGTCAGTATACCACCTATCTGAGGGTGATCCTGGAAATTAACATACAGGAAAACATTAGAGAAAAGAAGAGCGCAATTAGAAGGGAAGGAGAGGTTGTTTCTTTTTGTTTTTGTTTTTTTCCTGATTTTTTTTGGTCAATAAACAAACATGAGGTTCATGAATCAGAATGTGTCAC
Source organism: Rhinolophus hipposideros (assembly GCF_964194185.1). Classification (NCBI taxonomy): domain Eukaryota; kingdom Metazoa; phylum Chordata; class Mammalia; order Chiroptera; family Rhinolophidae; genus Rhinolophus; species Rhinolophus hipposideros. The sequence goes on along the minus strand of NC_138047.1, from coordinate 72,046,508 downwards.
GAGGCTTCTAAGAGATGAAAATGTTATCACTAATATAATTCTGATTCTACAATCACAAATCATTCTGATGAGTAAGAGGAAGGTTAGTTTTCCAAAGAGAGCCACCTGACTGTACAAGTAGTCTTTGGATGAACTTGGATTTTTAAAGGGCAAGAAGACACATAGCAAAGATTGATAGAAGGTCATACAACTCGAGGCAAATACAGACTGACATGTTATGGTGAGAATGATGTTAGGAAGGACAAAGCTCCAGATAATCATTCGTGAACTCATTTCCTCTTGGAGACCTACAGCCTGTACGAGATGACATTCTTCTCAACTCTGTAGAGATTCATCATTTCCACTGACATAGGTCCACTGGTCTGTCTCCTCCATTAGATGGTGATCTCCTTGAGGGAAGGAAATGTGTCTTTATGTCTTCTGTTAACTGAGTGCTTATTATAAAGTAGAAAACTTCATGAATGTTTGATGAAGTATTGTGTACCCATAATGTCAAGGACAGCCAAAATAAATAAATAAATAAATAAATAAATAAATAAATAAATAAATAAATAAAAGTCATATATGGTAAAAGAAAATCAAAGAATGGATAGACTTGCGCTGGCAGTTAATGACAGAGAATACAGATCTTGGACATTTTGGACGCATGTTTTCTGTCAATAAAAACAATCTTGAAACAAAGAGGATGTAGTAAACCTAAGTAAAAGAGGATGGATGCTCAAGGGAAGTGAAAATGGGAAGAGAAGATCTACTTGCTCTGAATAGGTTTCGGCTACGTTGCCCAACCTAGTAGAATTTTACTTCAGTTCAGGAAATAATTTATTCCCCATATAATTTTTATTATTGTAAAAATGGTATGATGAGCTGAAAGATAGTGAGTTTTCTAACCATTTAGAGTATTTAGAAATAGATGGTGACTTGACGAAGATAGGGTAGAATAGACTCAACCTCAGAGGGTGATTGGACTAGAATGTATCAAGATTCTTTCTCTTCAACCCTAAAGTTCTAAGCATATAAGAATGTCTTGAACTCATCTCTTAAGAGTTTGGCCTAATTCTTACAGGTTCCAAAAAATTCAGTCTCTCTTACTATTCATCACTTTAAGGTGTAGAATTATTTTGGTAAAATATAAATGAATCATCGCTATTACTTTTATAGGAGTTGTGCTTTATTAAAAATAGTATGAATTGTTGAGTCATATCTAGTATAAAGTAATTATGGGCATAGAATGTGTTTCATGTATTGTTTGATTTTTTTATCTTGGTTCTACTCTTCCCTAATTGTACAGTTTTGAGTAAGCTACATCAATTTCTAAATTTCAGTTTACTCATCTATTAAATCAGGATAACACTTTCCTCATAGGGTTGTTGTGAGGATTAAATGAAATAATGCATGAAATAGTGGTTAGCACAGATAATTACATCAATAAATGTTGAGGTCTAATTGCTAAGTATTTAATGTTTCTGACCCTTGAAATTTTAAACTGTGAAATGAAGTAAAGGCAAATCACCTCACAGAATTGTGGCCAAGATTTAATGAGATACAAAAAGCAAGTGACAGTGCCCGACTCATAGCAGTAGTTCAACAAATGCTGGTATGTTCTGTCCTCTTGAAGATCTTTAGGATTAACCTAAACACACATGTACATGTCAAACTATACAACTGCTGGTTTAAGACAGTGGTTCTTAATCTTTTCTGGGGGGCTTTTAACCCCTTTGAGAAGCTCCTGAAAGCAACAATTCCTCTTTCAAGAAATATACATATATAAACACAAATCTTGTACCTGATTTCAGCTATTTTATGGATCTCTGAAATCAATTCATGGGCCTGCGGACTCCAGGTTCAACACCATCATTTACAGCACACCCTGGTTGTGCCTGAAGAAACACATATAATCAAAATGGAATCATCTGTCACACATTGCGATGTGACTGTATGCACATCAGCCCTGTATTTATTTGAGTTACTGTTATCTAGTTTAGTTTCAATGCTTCCAGAGGGCTCATGCAGGATTTTTACTTTGGAGCATAACTAATACACTGGGGTTCACAAGTGAGCACCTTTCATAAATACTAAATGATATTAAAATGAGATGAGGGAAATCTCACTCTATGAGAAATGCTCTCTAGGGATTAAAGAAGTGAAACCAAAATACTATCTAGTTTAAATAAAGAGCTATAGGAAGGGTAAAAGAGAAGTCAAGAACTTCAAATTGATAAACATAGAAAATAACTATGTGCATACATATTCAGGTAATAGCTTATCTCACTCAAAGCAACATAATGCAATTTTCCACTTGCCTGATTTAGTGGTTTCATGGAGCCACTCGTTAAACTTCTCTCCCTTTCTTAGTTGTCACTGATCTCATTGCATGAACTAAGTCTTCAGTAGCTATATAAAGGTTTGAAGAAAAGTGTAGCTATGTGAGATGATTTTTCAAACACTTCCTCAGTACTTTACACATACCAAAAATAGTAGGATTTTTAGACACTTAATAATCCTACTGCAACAGCACTCATGTTAAAGGTACAGGAAATTGCAGCAAGTGTATTCAAAACCACTCAAAGTGGCAGAGTTCTTTTAGAATGGCTTAATTAATGATTTCAGTGTGAATTCAAAACATCACTTTTCTCATAATATGATTATGTTGAATTTTGTGTTAGGTTAACACCAAGTCATGGTTTCTCATCCATTATCTTTGTCAGATGTCATAGAATTCTGCTGCTGTATTTAGAACATAACTTAAAAAAATCTATTGAATTTAACATATTTTTAGAACTTTAGGTACTTATAAAGAAATATGCTATCAACTGCCTTTAACGTAAGTTTGATAAAATAATAATATTTAATATACTGCGTTAACTTTTGCCATTTTTAATGCCTTTGCAATGTACGATTTTAAAGTTTATAGCAAAGGAGATAAACATTATTTTGTAAGAGTATATATGGCCAAGTTCTGGATTCAAATTCTGGCCACATTATTTACTGTTTCTGGGGCTTTACATATTGTGGCTCTGACTCTGATCCTTAGACTCCTGCTAGGGCTAGCATGGCAGAACTCATTTCATTGGAGAAACAAGGGCATAAAGGAACCTATTCAGTTCAGTGTAACACTGAATTAAAATCTAAAGAATATGTGTAAACAGAGTGACACCAATTAGTTCTTGAGGACTTGAATTAGTTAAATAAGAAGTAGAATTTAAAGTGAGAAATGGTATGTTTTGTTTACATTTCAGAAATCACTACTCCTTTGCATTACCTGTACATTTCTACATGACTTTGGAAGTTTTCAGCTCTGTAATGAGTCTATATGAGACTCGTTTGGATTTTTTTTAATTGCCCCTTAAAACTTTGCTTCTCAGAATATGGTCTGGGAACCAAGATAATAGTATCCTCTCACGAAGGAGCCTTCAGAAATGCAGAATTTTAGGCCCTCCTCAAAACTACTGAGCCTGAATATATATCTTAACAACGTTACTAGGAGATTTGTACGAACATTAAAAGTTGAGAAGACTGTCTTGAAGCATGAGAAACATGACATCTTTCTGGTATACATTACTTATAATTTCATTATTTTTAGTTTTTAAATTTGATTTCTTTTAAAAGAGATTTACCTACATTAAGAAACAATGCAAAGTTCACATGAATTTAAAAAACGAAATAGAAAACTTGAAAGAAATGTTATGCTTTTATCATCCCAGAGTATCCAAAGAACACCTTTTTCTATTTTCAGGCGTATATCACAAGAAAATATTCAGAAGAATTATGTAACCAAATTCAATTTCAAAACACCATCCAATCACAGGTCTCCACTGAAAAGAGTTTCAAATAAATTCTGAAGTATTGTCAGAATTTTCTCTACTAGAAGAAAAGAGAAAAAAAAATTATCTGTCATATCTGATGGAGAATTTCCACTAGTAACTTAGTGACTATGCTTTTTAAAAATCAGGACACCACTATATGAGTTCCCGAATTGCTGGAAAAAAAATAAGTTTTAGTTAACTATATCGTTCACTTTACATAGTCATTTAAATTTTTCCATCCCAAGTAAAGAATATATCCAGTTGTTTTTTAAGAAATTTCTACTTGGATTGGTAAAAGCCTACCTAATTACTTCAAAATCCTCCCCAGTATGGGAAACACATAGCGGTTTTCCTTGGTGAATGATGTTTTAGCCTGAAACATTTTTACCTGGTGTCATATCCATTAAATAGCAGGGAAAAAATGACAGTTTATCAACACAACATAAAAGTGGAACCACAAGTATATATATCAATCAGAAAACTTGCTGCCAAAGAAAAAGGATGCCTGAATCTGCTTTTTTTAATTAATCTGTGTTTGATACTCAACAGTTCATTTTATCACTTTCAGGTTCCCTAGCAGGAAGGGAAGTCTTAAGAAAAAGAAAAAATCTATACAAGAGAAAAATCTCAAGTTGAGGGAATGCTGTAATTTCTTTTTCCTCCTGTGAATTAGGAAATGTATAGCATTATTTGATTTTTGCACACAGAAGAACTTGTTCCAAATCATAGATTGTTCTTCAAGAAAGCAACAGCTTTAAATATTTCTTTAGGTGCAGTGTGCCTTCCGAACAGATACAGGAAGCATTGTGATTTGAGGTGTGTAGTTCTGAAACCTTCCATTGGGTGGAGTTGGGGATGGACACTGAAAGAGATGTTCTGAAAAGGTATGACACAAGCAACACTCATTTTTCTATGTTTACTTAAGAAGATACTTTTACTTTCATAAAAGCTTTCATACGTAGCATCCTTATTACAGTTGTACAAACTGAGATACAGAGAGGACATGATTTCCCTAGTCACTCAGCTCAGAAGTAGCAGAGTCAAGATTTGGTTTCTGCCTTTATACCTTCACCAGTGCAGTGTTGTGTGTGCTATGCTTAGCCCAGAGCCTGACGCACAGTCAGATTCCCAAGTAACTGCTAGCAAGTGTTGCTATTAATATCTAAAATAGACTCCATTTTGTTAACAGAATATTTTTAAATAATGGCAATTACAATGTGGAAAAAAAACACATCTGGATATAGAGTTAAATACATAATGTATTGATATTTAATTTTTTGGTATATAATTTATACATACATATGGAATTGGCTCTTTTTAGGACTAAACAAAGTTGAAAATAGTAAATCTCTCTTGAATACTATCAAAACCCATACAGAGAATATTCCTCTTTTTTTTTTTTTTTTTTTTTTTGTCAAAATAGCATAGAGCAGCAGGCAATGCAGAGTAGAATTTCCTTTTCTATTTGAAAAAATAGTTATGTTCCCCAAGAGCACAAAATCTAAAAATATTCCTTGTTAATAAGTTGGAGTCAATTTTAGATATTCATTACCTAAAAGGTAACTACTTTTAATACTTAACATTTACATATCAGGAAACTGAGAATAAGAAAGTTAAATAACTTACTAGATCTCACTGCAAATGACAGAAATCAGAATCTAGTCAGGCTGGCTCTAAAGCCTGAGAGGAAAGTTTCATAACAAGTGGGAGTTAAAACCACTCTGAGTCTACTTTCTTGAAATGGTTGAAAGTGAGGGAAGTTTATCATGAGAGACCCTCTGAACTGTGAGGGTCTGTGGTTTGGTCCCAGAGCCATTTAATCCAAGTTTGTCTCTACAAAATAAGCCCCTATTTCTTACTCTTCCCACGTAAAGAAATGGAATGATACATACACATTTGCTTAATTTTCTGCATTAGTTTTCTGGTATTTCTATATGCTCGTATTTGGAAAGTGATACAATTTTATAGAGTTATTAGTTTTATCTCCTAAAAAATTGTTTAGTTTGTTGAGCAAAATATTAATCTTTTATTATTTCTATTTTGACTTTATGTAACTGGTTATTTTTGAAATAGATGTTTCTACTTATTATATGCATTAATTTCTTTATCAGTTCTGATTTAAAGGCTAAATTGAGGTATACAATTTTATCTATTTTATTATACTTCTTTCCCAATACAAAACAATATTGTACATATTACTGCAGCTAGTAATCTTATTCCTTCCTATTTGTTTTTGTAAGCAAGAAGGTATAAGTCCATAGAACTTGGAGCCTCTTTACACTCTTACTCATCTAGGATAACAGACTGGGATAATTGATGAACTGCCAATACAGAAGTTTCAGGATTAGCGTCTTTTCTTCATAAAGCAAAATAAAATACAAATGTAATAATTCCTTACCTCTGTACACCATTTTATAAAATACCACCCCTTACACCCGCATTTTCTCACTTGATCCTGGTAACAAACTGATGACATTGTGGAGAAATAAATTATTCCAGGGTTGTTTTATTTTTTCTTCTTCATGAATTCTCAAGAATATTTGCAGAAAGTGTAACATAGATGTTTTGTTTGACCCACAAATTTTGGCTTGCATGGGGGTACTTTATTAAAAAAAAAAGTTTATTGGAATCCTCAAAGATTAGGAAATACATAATATTTCCATGTTATAAATGGTTTGTATTCCATAGCATATATAGTAAAATAGCTACATTTTATTCCAACTTTTAATCTACAAGTGAGAGTTGATGATGAAATAAATGTATTATAGTAATATACCTAGAAATATATACTTCAAAAATGCCATTACCAAGTGAATCAGAGTAAAAACAAGAAACTAAATGGTTGATAACCTTTTACTTGATAAAATTTTGATTTGCTTTTGAAAAACTGGAAGATATATTATATTATATTCCTCATCCGCACTCCCGCCGCCTAATGTTAACATCTTATATAACCACAGTACAGCAGTAAGAACAAAAATAATCACATCGGGCCTGCAGTCTTACTTGACAGCCAGCTAAGAGTTGACTATCAGCTTCTTCCCTTACAGAGGCACATGCTGTTCAATTTGTCATGCCCTTGGAGCGCCTCTGCACTCAAGCCAAATGTTAGTTACTGCCATATGAGTATGTAAATTATGCAATTGATAATCTTGTGAAATTTCACTTTTTTCATATTGAAAAGTAGATACATTAACATTTTATTAGGATGTCACTGATGATATAATATTTATCAAAACACTGAAAATTTACTCTGCTAAGCAAACTCAATATGCTGTTTATTAACAACTAAAACTTTCTGAGAATAGATACTCATATTTTATATCACTTCTAAAGGAGGATATTCAAGTTTTTTCCATTCACTTTAGGGCATCACTGCACAGAAGAATTTGTATAAATTACTGGAGGTGTTTTTGTTGTTGTTATTTTTATTTTTAAACTTGGTATCATATCTGGGAATTTAAAAGTGGGGTACATTTTAGTTGCATAAATGTTAATATTGGTAGGTGTTTCAGATCCTCCAATGAAAGATACTATGTCACAATGACCAAGTGTACATTTTTTGCTTGTAAGAAGGACAAACTAAATTGGAGTGGGGCGAGGGGGTGGGAGAGGAAGCACTCACAGAATGGCTACTGTTGGCTTCCTGCTTACTCTAGCTTCCTTTCTTTTCTCTGTTTCTGGGAATGTTGAAGAAAACAGTGAGGGACCATAGTTCCCTGCTCTCTACTTTTTAGGTTTGACTCATATATATCATATATGTATATATATGAATATATATTATATATATAATATGTATATATATATATATATATATATATAGTATTATGTATCATGTATATATGTATATATGTATATATATATATTAGTTTCAGGTGCAACAGTTAGACATTTCACCCCTCACAAAGTGATAACCCCACCCCCAATCTATTGCCTCTCTGACATTGTATATATCTATTATAATTCCATTGGCTATTCCCTATTCTGCTGTTTCTGCAGAACTTGTTAGATGATTCATTTAGGTAGTTCTATATATTTGTCTAATTATTTCACTCTCTGGATTCTCTATTTCCCCTGAAAGTTAGGCTTCAAAATTTTGGAACGTAAACTTGGTTTGTATATAGGCTTTTAAATTTTTTTATTTTATTTAGGTATTTTAATTTTGAACTGATGTTGGAAATACAAAAGTTGCAAAAAACAAAAAGACTGAATAATTTCCTTATATTCCTCATCTGCACTCCCGCCGCCTAATGTTAACATTTTACATAACCACAGTACAGCAGTAAGAACAAAAATTAACATGGGTTTAATATTAACTATTAATGTATTGACCTTATTTGACTTTTATCGTTTTTCACACTGATGTCCTTTTTTTTGTTCTTCCCCCCAGGATCATGTAGTTGTGATGTCTTTTTAGTTTCTTTTAGTCTGTAACAATTCTTCAGTCTTTCCTTGTCTTTCATGACTTTGACACTTTTGAAGTGTACTGATCACATATTTGTGTTGTTTTTTTTTAAACGGACTTTTTATCTCCTCTCCAAAACCTTGTGTCCTTGTGCCCGTCTATATTAGGTCCCCTTCCTCTCAGTTTGTTAGTTTGTTGGAGGATATAGCTGCATGTGAAGTTCCACGAAAAGAATGCAAGGTAGAATTAACAATAGTTTAAAAAGGGAAGAATGAACCAAATTCTATGGTAATTATGATAATTGGGTAAAAAGACAAGAATGTTTAAAAATTTCAGGTAGTGAGTGGATCAAATTAAAATATCTTGATACCCCACAACGTACTCTTTGGATGACTGGTGTAAAAGAAATCTCTTGAGAGTACATGCAGTGTACATCTGAAGAACAGCCATTGCTCCTGAAAAACTGGGTATTTATTAAAGTGTGGGAGGCATCTGATAAAGAGATTGAAATAAATTGCCCTTGCAGTCCTTGTGCTGCTCTGTCTAAAAGAGTGAACTTTGTTCAAATAACAGTGTGCTCTTTATTTCTGGCTTTTAAAGCCTGTGTCAAATAGCTCTTGTAAACTAGGGAGAGTGATGTGATTAAAATGAGAAATGTTCCTCCACCTTATAGGGACAAGTAGGAAGGAGAAAACAGTGCATGGGAATATATTGGTACATATGCTTTCCATTTATTGAAAGGGGTATTGCATGTGCTTCTCAAGTAGGACTAGGACTATCTGATTATAGTGAAGAAGAAGAAAGATGTATTATTAATACTCGGTCATAAAAAAGGAGGTCTACCATATAACATTTCTTTTTGAACAAGTGGGTTCATCAAGATGGTCAGTGGATATATGAAAAAATGCTCAACATCAGTAATCATCATTGAAATGAAAATTAAACTACAGGGAGATATCACCTTCTACCTGTCAGGTTGGCTATCACTAATAAATCAACAAACAAGTGTTGGCAAAGATGTAGAGGAAAGGGAATTCTCGTGCATTGTTGGTGGGATTACAAATGGGTGCAGACACTATAGAAAATAGTTTGGAAGTTCCTCAAAAAATTAAATGTAAAAGTACCTTATGACCCAGCAATTCCATTTCTGGGTAGTTATCTGAAGAAATCTAAAACATTAATTTGAAAAGGTATGTGCATCCCTATGTTCATTGGAACATTATTTACAATAGCCAAGATACGGAAGCAACCTAAATACCCATAAATATATGATTGGTTGAAGAAAAGGTGGTACATATATACAATGGGATATTACTCGGCCGTGAAAAGGATGAAATCTTACCATTTGTGAAAACATGGTTGAACCAGAGGGTATTAATGCTAAGAGAAATAAGTCAGACAGAGAAAAACAAATACCATATGATTTCACATATATGGAATCTAAAAATAAAACAAAACAAACAGATGAAAAACAAGTGAACAAACAAACAAAAAACACACTAATGAACAAACAAAATAGAAACAGACTCATAGACACAGGGAACAAATTGATGGTTGCCAGTTGCAAGGGGATTTGGGAGGCTGGGTGAAAAGGGATTAAGGAGTACAAATTGGTAATTGAAAAATAGTCACAGGGATGTAAAGTACAGCATAGGGAATATAGTCAATAACATTGTAATGACTATGTAAGTTGCCTGGTGGATTCTAGACTGGTCAGGGGTATCATTTTGTAAATATATGTCTAACCACTATGCTGTACACCTGAAATTAATACAAAATAATAGTGAATGTCAACTGTAATTGAAAAATTTTTTAAACGTATATAATGCCAAGGTCTATGCTCTATATTTAGACCCCCATTGTACATTTAATAAATGCTTCATTTTTAAAGAATGGGCTCATATTTAGGAGGATTTTCTGTAGCTCATCATGGTTAAACACTTAATCATGCTTCTGAGCTTGTAGGAGAAAAGTGGATTTCCTCTCAAACCCACTTTATTCAGTGATTTGGAAATGCCCTTTACATAGTAATCACTCAATAGATGATGGTGATGCTGCTGATGTAATGAAGAAAGTAAAAGTTCAGTTCTGACTTAAGTTATGTGAAAACAAGTGAGGTTAACAGTGTTTGAAGGAAAGTAAGGAGAGACTGGGGAGGTGAAAAGACCGTGGCTATAAAAAAGTGTGCATTGCAATCGTAATAACATCAATTATTGAGAGATTTTATATGGTGGGAAATGCTCTAAAATCATACTACTACCCAAATGTATAGAGATGTGAATGTACTTTATTGATTCTGTGTCCCTGCAGGTAAATGACAGTGCATTTGCCTTCTCTTGTAGATAGAGACACTAAGACACAAGAAGTATAGCTCTGCTTAAGACAAAATTACATAGCACACGGAAGGGAAGGCTGTCATTAGAACTAAGTTGTCATGATTTGGTCTTGGAGAGTCCAGTGTGGCTATAGTTGCAGTGTTTCCTGGCTGAGAAAACTCAAAGGCTAAGGTATATAAAAATGTTCTTGTTACGCAAATCAAATATCCCCAAATGAAAAATGATTTCGAAAATAAGGCCTCAATGTACCTAACCTAAGTCTGTTAAGATGATTAATAACTCCTAGTTCCCTATTTACTTCCCTTGTGCCTTCTTCATTTTCATGTTCTGCATTCGTATTCAAATATGTTCTTTCCCTTTATCCATAATAAGAGGCAAAGGTCAAACTATGATTTAACTTTGAGGGAAATTATCTAATATTTCAAATGTACCTTGAGTTAATAACCTAACAATGAAAAAAAATAAAACTATTGTAGTTGTGGTCAAGTTCAAAGCAAGGCTTATAATAAGAGCTTCCTTCCCTTTTAATTAACATAAACTTTATAAGTGCAATTTCATATTCATTAGCATAGTCATTATCATTTAAATGCTTTCATCATGCAGTCCTATAGAGAAAATGCTTAAAACCCTCTTCACACCTCTATCAAGAGTTGACACTTGCTTTTCTTGTTTAGAACATAATCCAAATCTCTAAAATCCAAAATATGATGACTAGGCAAATTTTAATTTAACCAAATTTTTCCATTCCTCATTTTATTAATTTTCCATAAGAAGAAAAATCCATGCTAGTTAGGGACTTACCAATAATAAGAGCTTTGAATTGATTATTAAGTAAATTGTTTTTTGACTAATGCATTTATAACTGATTTCCAAGCCAGACCTAGTTCTCTAAAACATGCTTCATTAGTTTGCTCAATGTATTTCTGCTTTTCACTTTTACTGGAGCTTTCTCAGTCAGCAACTTGTGTTTTGCTTATTAAAAAAGAGATATTACAATAAACAGAGTACAGTTGTCCAATTTTGTAACTTTACCCTGTTTATAATAACATGTGAGCTTCAAGGATACTATTAATACTACTACTAATAATAATATTGAAGATCCATATGAAAATACTGAATAAAATCGGATATGAGCCCAAGAATTATCTTTCAATAAGGAGACTTTTTCTATTAGCTTTAGAGTAACACAAAATATGTAGGGTGAGTTTCTTCTGATACAAGATCATGAATTGTATTAAAAATTGAGGTGCAGTTATTTGGGTTTGAAATTGAAGAACTTAGAGGAATGATTCAAGAATTAATATCACATGTTTAGAGGAAGCAGTTGATGATATACCACAGGGTACCAATAATAATAATACATAATATTCATTGAGCAAATATGAAGAGACAGAAACTATATTAAGCTTTCAGAAATTTGCAAAAGAAACAGCATACTCCTTTACCAAGAGAACTCGTATTCTTTCTTCTAGCCGGGCATGTCTAGGAATCCATTTGTTCATTGTATTCTTGGCTTTCATATGTAGTCATTGTAGTTCTCTGATAACTTTTTGAAATCTAGTAGCTATTCCACATATTAGAAAATGAGAAAAAATTCTCCAAGACTAGACTGGACTAGAAATCACAACAACTTTACTTGGGTTCCTTTTTATCTTTTTAAGTGATATTGCTTCTGCTTCTATTTACAACCAATATAAGTCCTAAGTAATACAGTATTTCAGCAGGAAGCTTTGGCTCCAGCTCCAATCCAGGTGTTATTCTATAAAGTGAGGTTAGGAGTAAGAGGGATGATAAATTCTGTGGAGGGAGAGGGAGTATTCTGGAAGAGTTTGTAGATAAAAGATTCAAAAGGAAAAGTTAAGGTCCTCCAATTCAAGGAGCTCATGGTCCAGTAGTGGTCCTAATATGCCAAAGACTTAAATTTTTTTTCTAACTTTATTGATATATACATATACTTGTACGTATGTATATATGTGTGTATATGTGTGTGTGTGTACACACATACACACACACACACATATGCCTGTTTGTCACCACCATAAATGAAGCCTCAGCTCAGCACAGCTACTTTGTTCACAAGATATATTCTCCTGTGCTAAAAACAAATTAGCCTAATTCTAGCCTTTGATTCCAGGGACTTGTCCTCTGTATTATAACTCTACTCTGGTTTGTCAGTGTTCCTATCAAATGAATAAAGAGCTCCCCTCAAAAATTTGGAAATCATAACTTGTTTTCTGGAATATCTATCTTCTCTTTTATTTTTGGACTTTAGAAAATTTTTAGGACGCTCTTATGATCATATAGAATTATTTTAAGTTTCATGTATGTATAGAGATAGGCAGTGAGCTAAAAGAACATTGAATTTAGAAATATAATACTTGTATTTGAGCATCCACTCTACCATTTATTTGTTGTATGATCCTGAGCAAACCTTTTAAACTCTTTGAGCCTCAGTTTCCTCATTTTGAAAGTGGGAATTAATGATTTTTTTTCTTAACACATTTGTTGGAAGATTATGGCAAATGGTCATGTGTAATACGCCCTTTATAGACTATGTGTCATTTTTCACGTACAAGGCATTTTCCCCTTATTACCTAGGCTCCTGTCTAGCACAGAGATTGGGTGAATAAAAGGCCCTCAATACTTTCATCTCTGATAAGAATAGGTTAGGGCAAAACTACGGAATTGCCAAATGGAAAATATTAATCCAAGTTCAAAGGCTCTGAGTGCTAACATGAGGAAAAGTTAACCTCGTGGGCTCTGAACAAGTTTTCCCTTGCTGGGAATGTCTGACCCCCAGAACTAGTTTGGAGGAACCTTCCATAGACTCATTTGTCTTCTCTACTTCTATCTCTGATCAGGGTCATTCACACAGTCTATTTCTGAATTCTATGCTTAAAATATTGAGGCAGTCTCAAACTGAGTAAGCTTTTCCCAGAAAAGCTATCATCAATGTTCGCATATGGCACAAATTTAAATTATTTGGCAAAAGGGAAAGTACTTGATATATATTTTTCTCTCACCTTATTTAATAGTTCATATATATATATGTATATATATATTCTTTTTTTTTTAATCACGATGCCTGAGTTATGTCCATTCCATGCAGAATTCTATGTGTGATATCTGGATCAGTGCTTCACACATTCAAGGCCTGATTAACCGATATTATAAATGAATGAATTACCTAGGATAACTCCAAATACGAAGCCAGGAAATGTAGATCTTATATTTTGGAGAAGATAGTTGTGTTATGCTCTGATTGTAAATATTGCCAGGCTTGTACAGGAAGGACAGGAGAGGGCTACAAAAAGAGAGAAATTGACATTAGTGGGAATCGCTGCCAGGAGCTGCGCAGGGTGGATGCTGAACTTTGCTGTAGCACCTACTGCCAGTAATCCCGCCTTCCCTGGTTCCTAGTTTTTACATGGTTTTGGTTTTTGGTTTTTGGGTTTTTTGTTTTGTTTTAAAGCCAGATTTCCTGTAACAAATTCATACTTGTGCAATGTAAGGAGGATGCTATTAAAAAATATATTTCCAAACAAAGACTTTTGGTCTCCTAAATTGAGGCTTAAAATCACATTTAGGAAGAAAGTTTGCAGGAGCAAGGTCCAGCATTTCCAAAAGAAACTGTTGAAATTGTGAGACTGGCCCAATGCATTATGGTTTTAGAAAGATAACTCCCAAAGTCAGATTCTGTATCTCTGTGAAGAGAATAAAATTGGGGATGCAATGTAATTATGGAAGGGAAAAGAAATGTTACTAGTGGGCAGCTGGGTGGGTGGAGTATTTCTTCTCTGTCTCAACCCTAATGCTATTCTCATGCTACTCCACTCTTCCTGTTTGCGTGAGTAAGATATCCTGAATTCAGTTAAGGGTAATTGAGTTAAATCAGTTTCCTATCCAAATAATATTAAAGTAATGATGTATGGTACAAAGAAAAAAAAAGAAAGAAAAGAAAAAGAAAACATGGAGCTGCTTTGTAAACCTCTATTTTAAGCCTATGAAGCAGCCCGATGCAATTTATTTCTTTCTGCCCTCCCTCTGTATTTGAGAAATGAAGCAGTGTTTTTGCAGTGCAATGCATTCTTTTTCTTATGCTCATATCTATTTTCTTCATGTTGGCAAAAGATCATTGAATTCTGTTTCCAAACATCTGAACTCTTACTCTTGCTGTATAGCAACTGCCAAGTGCTGCCACAGAGTCAAGGGAACTGGAAGACAGAGCCCTGGGAAGCAGTGGCCTGTTGAGCAAATGGCTAATTAATGTAATGCACTTTTTAAAGTATCCATAATTAAAAGCTTTACTGGAGAGCAAGATGAAGTCATTCACAGAAGTTTGGCTCCATGTCCCCCCGCAAGCATGGTTACTTAAAAAGTCTCTTCAACTAATCATTAATGGTCTGTAAAGTCAATGCTGACTTTCATAATGATATGCTTTTCTGCCATTATCTTAAAAATCAGCTGCTTCTGAAGCTAAAAGGAGGAGACTTTGTTTGATGTTTTCCTGTTTCCAAAATGAACTCCCTGGAACTGCATGGGAGCATAAAGTGAAGTCCTAGTTGGGGCTGCCAGGTGTGCTTACGCACGCTGTGAACTGCACAACTCCTGGACGCATTGTTTACATGGGCGACACTGCCTGTGCCTCGGGGGCTGTGCCCTGCAACAGCCCAGTTAGAGCATGATCTTCACGGCTCATCCTTCACATCAGCTCTTCTTTGTCCATCAGGCTTTTCCTCTCTGGAGCATTTGGCAAGACATTGAGGTTCAGACTTAGGTGGTTGTACTAATTTTTCATCTGAAAAGGATTAAAACAAAATCAAGGAATTTCTTTCTCCATCAGCCTCTGGATTCCCTGATGGTAGAATTACTTTTATCTTGTCGTTGCTGAATACTACATAGACAATGAATGGATAATGAAAATAACCTCTTGGTGGAGTAATTTATTCCTTGGGTTCAAAGGATGCTAGAGAGTTTGAGTGTGAAATTGTGGGTCTTAGAACAGATGACAAATATGCCAAATTCTTTGAAGCACTGTAGAAGATTTCAAACACGAAAGTTTAAGTACAATTATTACATATCCAGAGTGGTTTGTAAAGATTTTGAAATTCCATTGCAAACAGATTAATATGGTTTGTATAAGTCTTGGATTTTTTTTCTCTGATACTCTAAATAGGATTATTAATTCAAAAGACAAACATTTGAGTGTGTGCAATATATTTTATATGACTATGTAATGGATGAGGATCTCCATTTTAGAAGAAAGTGTTTTTTATACTTTTAGAAGAATATTTATGTTTTTACGCTGTAAAATATTCTAAACCTATTATTTTCCCCAAAAATTGGAAAATGTAGATGATAAGATTTTTCTGATAAGAAAGAATGATTTTTTTGTGTGTATATCTATTTTTAAATGGCTTAAATGCAGAACTGCTAAAAGCTAGAAACAAATTGAAGACCAAAACCACCTACAAGGACTAATTTATGTAGTGTGCGTGTGTGCGCGCATGTGTGTGTGCACATGCGAATGCATGTGTTAACTTCTCGAAACATTAACCATTGATTTTGTGGATTTTGTACATTTATCTTTATACTGAGTAGGAACACAGAATTGCTGATACTGTTGTTTATTATATTCATCTCTCTTTTACTTGGAATTTTTTAAAGGTGTTTATTAAAATATAGCTGACATACACTATTATATTATTTTCCAGTGTATACAATAGTTATTCAACATTTATATACCTAAAGAAGTGATCATCATAAATCAAGCAACCACCTGACACCATTCTATGCTATCACAATATTACTGACTATGCTCCATGCTGTATATTACATCCCCATGACTTATTTGTTTTATACCTGAAAATATGAACCTCTTATTCCACTTCACCTTTCTCCTCTTTTTTAATTTTTCAATTGCAATTGGCATTCAATACTATTTTATATTAATTTCAGGTGTATGGAATAGTGATTAGACATTTATATAATTTAAGAAGTGATCCCCCTGACCAGCCTAATACCCATCTGGCACTATACATAGCTATTACCATATTATTGACTCTATTCCCTATGCTTCACTTTACATGCCTGTGACTATTTTTATTCAACTCTATCTTTAAAGCTTATGATGTTCATAATAATTCTCATCAGAGTCTACAGAAATGCGTTTCTTATCTTGAGATATGTGCCCAATATCACTTCAAGTAAAATGGATCAGACACTGAGCTAAGCTAGAACTCGGTGTCTTTTAAAAATTTAGGAAAACAATGGAATTGGAGGGTAGAGAGTAAAAAGTAATGCGGTAGGAAGGAGGATGGAGATATTGGCAGCATGACCTTGAAAAGGATTATGTAGGAAATGCCAATTTTTTATTTTATTCTAATAACAATAATATGCCACAGAAGTTTTTAAGCAAGGTCAAATTCGATATTTTTTTTTCCCCTTTTTTCAAAAATAATCCTGGCTGCTTTGTGCACAACTCATTTCAGGAAAGTAAAAATAGAAATGCTGAGATAAGTTAGAAAGAAGTTTTATTAGGTAAGAGCTGATGATAAGTTGGATTACCAAGACAATCAAGTTGGAGATCCCTGGATGGATTTGAGATCTGTTTGAGGGCATAACCGGCACTGTTGATTAGATATGGGAGAGTAAGGAATAGAGAAATCAGGATGAGTTTCAGGTTTATGGTTTGAGAAGTTTGGTTAATTATGATTACATTTGCTAATTTGGAAAAGTCTGGGGGTGAAGGGGGGTATGGCAAAAGTCTCAGAGAGAAAAAACTAGAGTCAAGAACGTAGTAAAGGCTAAGGGCATATTATTTTTGAGATATACACATGGATCTTCACTAGACTGTGACAAGAAGATATGTGAATAGACGACGTTGCTGCTGCGGCAAGTTAGATTTTAAAACTGTTAATTTTGGAAATGTAAGAAAATAGATTATATTTAATGTCATGAAATATTTGAGAACACGTTAGCTGTAAAGTAGAGCTGCAGAATAGAACCCCTGATCAAGCTCTAAGAAAGTTGAATATTTAGCACAGGCAGAGGTAGGAGGAAACTGGGATTGTGCTCATCATGGAAGCAAAGATAAGACCATGTGTAAAGGTGGAAAAAATGATCAACACAATTAAAAATAAATATGTGTCCTGTAGATTTTGTAACATTATCAGTGGTAACTTGGACACTAGCTGTTTGATTCAAGTAATAGAAGCAAAGCTATTTAGAAACTGAGTAAAAGGATATGGGAAAGGATGAAATCAAGAGAGCATCGGCAAATTTGGCTAAAATAGGAAGTATACATAGCTGCCATTTCATGTTTTCCATAACATTATCCATTAATAGTATTTTGCTTACGATTTTCAGTTTTTGGTACTACAAACAAAGAAAGCAATTTTTTAGCTATCTTTGCTTTATCACATCCTAATATCTAGCTTTGCATTTTAATAACATTCTTTATATTTTAATGATTCTTTTTAGGAGATAATAATATAAAGATACCATTGATGTGCAAATTAGTAATGCTGAAATAGCTTACTTAAATGTCAGACTTTATTGACTAATCTATTTGAACTAACTTCAATTTCAGTGTGAAATCCTACCATAGTTGATAGGATTATCAAATATTGATAGGATTATCAAATAGGAGCCCAGATTTTATCTGCTCAGCACCCTGATTTCAATTTGATTCTTTTTTTCTATCTGATACTCTGTCTCCTGGATGCATTTTGAAAAGTTCTATCGCTTCCTTCTGAATACCGGGGGGTACGCTGGATGAATGTGTCTAGGTGACCCCACAATGCCAGGAAAAGGAAATGTAACCTCATACATAATTTGTCAGCCAATTATTCACAATCTTATGTGCCACCAAAAACGATCTTAATTAAATTTTTCTCTCAAACTTCCTGTCATATTCATATTATAAAAGCTACTTAACATCTATTCTGGTCAGTCTCTACTTTATCATTTTCTTTACACACACACACACACACACACACACACACACACACACGAGTGGGTTCCTCTGAATAACCTATAAAATATTTAAAACTGTTAACTCATTTGAATTTACTATCACTCAGAGCCACAATTCACTGTTTAATCACTGAAGGAGAAAAACTAAAATTCTTCCATAATAAATAGCTATTCTGTTAAATTACCTATTAACATAGAAATTTCCAACTACACCAGGACTAATTGTCCATGCATAAGGAAAACAGGGGGGCGGGGGCGAGGGAGAGGTTAGAATTTATTTGCATTGCATTCTAACTCTTCAAGCTACTGCTATATTTTGGAGAGGTACTTTAAAAAAAAAATCTGTCTGAAGGTGTCAAGCTGACATTCTCATTATTCAGAGATGGTGGGACTGTGCTTTGCTGTGGTTAATAAAATGGTCTGTGGGTGGAACTATGCTAAGGGTTTGCATAGTGAGGCCAGGATCTCTTAACAAAAAATGGATTCATACACAGGATGTAAATCACTGAAGTCAACTTGAATTTCAGTAGAGATTTTAAATATTTTAGCTGATTATCAGTTATTTACATATTCTTTCATAACCTATACTTTTTGCTGTATCTTCATTATTTCTCATGTCTGTATGCTCCCTACTTCAGTCTTCAAGTGAAAACCCATTAAGTAACTTTGGGTATCAACTTCGATTCAGAAAACAAGTGTGTAAACAAGTTTTCAAATTATGTTAGTCTTACAAAGGTACTAAAAAATCACTTGTCTAGGTCAGTGCCATTTGGAAGGTAAACGTTGCCTGCATTCTACCCAATATCCCCCTGCTTACAGCTTTTAGTGTAAGACACACTCCACATATGCCTAAAATAACTAAGGAGTGATGAATATGGAGTTTGTTACATTTCTTCACTTGGCTGTGGCCTAAATCTTAATAGTCTTGCTGTCATTTTCTTCAGATCTTTTATATATTGACTAGAGTTTATCTTTATGACTGCATTTCTGATTTTATAATTTATAAAAATAACAGGTTAGTAATTCCATGTAAGTTATTATTATATCTACTACAAAGCAGAATAGTCAATCATTGATTCTATGGGGCTGATGCATTTCAGAGGACTACTAGTACAGGAGCAGAGGTTCACACTTTGTGCCAAAGGGAAAGCTGATTTAATGTTCTCCATTAAAAATTGTTGTTCCAAAATGTGGGGTGGTCGGATGTATTAGAGATGATAGGAAATGGCACCTTTCACCTCAAAGCCACCCGTTGAAAATACAAAACAAATTGAGAGTGACTAGAAGTAAGTATCATAAGAAAATGGTACATAAAATTTTAGTGGAATGTCATGAAGACCACAAATTTCACTTTTTAGTAGTTTGCTTCCTAATTGCTTATTATCTTTATGTGTTCATATTATTTACATCATCAAAACTGGGACACTATTGAGGGTGAAAATCAGTGCTAAAAGAACTAACATTATTTAGCTTTTGAAATGCATGCAAGTATATGTGTATATTGTTACAACTTTAGCTTTTATTTCAAATGAGAAAATAATGCAACTTTTAAAAATACAGTTAAATAATGAGCATCACAACCAATATCAATTATACATCTTCTTTAAAGTTTTTTTTATCTAGTAAGAACATTATTTTGTTTTAAGATAACCAATATTTTTCTAAGAACTAATGAGAATGATTGACTTATACCTCTTCACCTATTGTCAGAAAGAAAGAAAAAGAAAAAAAGAGAGATTGTCTAGTTATCCTGAGAATAAATATTTATACTTTGCATATGTGTGCTATATAGTGTGGTGCTAAGTATTGTTATACAGAATTAGATAATACATGATAGATAATGATGAAATAAAATCAAAGCAGACTATGAGAAAAGTACACAATTAAAAGAATGTATATGATCCTTTTTCATCTCTCTGTTAAATTTCATCTCTCTCCTTAAATTATCACATTTCCCAGGACCAATCTTTATTTTTTTCCCTATTTTTTTTCTCACTTTTTGCTTGATATTATTCATGTCATAGAATTTGCTAATACGGGTAATATAAATTTCCAAGCTCTATGGAAAACTAACTGCTTACTAGATA
The DNA here is from genome assembly GCF_964194185.1 of Rhinolophus hipposideros. Taxonomy (NCBI): domain Eukaryota; kingdom Metazoa; phylum Chordata; class Mammalia; order Chiroptera; family Rhinolophidae; genus Rhinolophus; species Rhinolophus hipposideros. The sequence continues at coordinate 72,025,900 of NC_138047.1, read as the reverse complement.
ATTCAAACTCAGCAAGTAAAGATCTGAACTTTATGTGTTTTTGGCAGAATTTTCTCCTCAGCCTGACCGTTGAGAACAACATCATTGGCTAAGAAATTGAAGAGCTACCTTAGAGTCCTTCTGCAGTCAAAAACCAAATCCCATTTTCCCCATACCTAGGCCTCTCATCTGCTTCCACCTTTATCTTTTCATGGGTCTCTTGACTTAGTTTTCTTTGTTTTCCTTTTGTTGCCATTATTTCTAGTCTGTACAGTGACAAGTATCCTTTCAAAAACAAAAATTTGATTAGAATAGCATCGAACTTCGTTTACAACATAATCACTTATGCCTAAATCTCACTATAAAAATAATATGTGTTTGGAATTACTTTTCCTAAATCTGCCATATTTTTTTCCTTTCCTAAATTAACTTATACATGCTGTTCCCTCTACCTGCTCAGGCTTCTAGAGCAAAGGCCTCTTACTCCTTGGTTATTCCTTAGTCTCATTTCTCGAGCAGAATTAATTATGTTCTTTGCCCTGTATACACTATCTTGTTTATGTAATCTTATATCATTTGCATTGGTTACATTTGTTCATCTTTTGTTACTGCTATAGGAATGTAAGATCCTGGAGGGCATAAATTATGTCTTATCTATTTTTTTATTTTAGCACAATGTCTGGTGCTAAATTAGTACTCAATAAATATGTCATACACATTGATTCATTAATGAATAACTAAAACAACCTAAAATGGTTTCAGTAGCAGAATGGATAAATTGTTGTAATTTCACACAAAGAAATGCTATTCAGCAATGAAAATAATCATACAAATATAATTTTGAGCAAAAATTCCAGACACATAAAAGAACATGATATATAATTCTGTTTATATTGTTGGAGAGGAGAAACTTCTACTTTCTTATGTTTAGGTCCTGGGGGCTGGGAATTAAAGTGACAAAATACAGATCAAAGGAAGAAAAGCTTATTCATATGCATATGTATAAGAGCTAACAAAAGAAGTAGCTATTGTAGTTCCCTGAATGATTGAAATTAGAGGTTTATATACCTAACTTAGCAGGAAAAAGGAAGGGGGCAGAAAAGTCTTCCATGGGAAGAAAAATAGGTTTTTTGTTTGTTTGTTTGTTTGTTTGTTTGTTTTTTTAGGAAAGATAGATGGTTTTTTAGGAGAACTAATGAGAGATAAGAAAGTTATGATGTTTGTTTATGCAGGTGTGAGTAGGTTTTTTTGTTTGTTTGTTTGTTTGTATCTTTTCATGACCATGAAACTTCCTAGGAGAGGGGATTTATAATAGTTTCATTTCTCAAAAGTTGCTGCTTTTAGTCAGATAAGAGAAGCTCCAAGAAGGCTACTTCCTGCATCTATTGAATCTCAAATGTCCTCAGCTTAAAATCATATTCGTACCAACTCTGAGGTTCCAAATAAGTTCCCACAATAACAGGTTAAAACAACAACAAACACAACAAGAAAATAAGGAAATTTGTAAAATTAGATGTTAGGATACTGGCTAATTTTATTGAACAGAAAAAAAAAATGATTGGAAAGGGGTATCACAGAACTTTTGCACTATTAGTAGTATTCTATTTCTTGCTCTGAGTGGTGGTTATATAGATGTATTCAGGTTGTGGGTATCCATTGATTGAGATCTACATGGTTGTGTAATTCTCTCTCTGTCTCTGTCTCTCTATCTCTCTGTCTGTCTATCTATCTATCTATACCAAAAACTTTATTAAAGAAGAATGAAAGACTAAGTGAATGAATTTTACTTTGATGTATAATACAATGTGATGTTTAATATGTGGAATAGTATGTGAAGGAGAAAGCATAGAAAGTGTGTACTTGGAATCAGTGTCACTATCTTTTTTTTTATTATATAAATAATTAAGGAAAGATTATAAATAGCAGATTTCTGCAACGGATTGACTAAAAGACAGGTAAGATTTACCTCTCTCACCTGAGAAACAGTTGAGGCTCAGATGTATGACTGTCTACTGAGAATTCCACTTGGAAGTCACAGAGGACCTCGAGACTATTTCTTAAAATGAACTGATATTCTCCGCTTCCTGCTGGCTGGGCCAGTTGTATCACTTGTTACCTGATTTGGTAAATGGCACCATCAACCAGTTAGTTTTCCAAGCAAGAATCCTGGGAGCTACATTTGACTCATCCAAGCATTCAATATATTATGTTGATCATTCTTCATAGATGTATGTATATGTTATACACATATATACATCTATCTATCTATCTATCTATCTATCTATCTATCTATCTATCTATCTATCTATCTATGTGTGTGTGTATATAGATAGATAGATAGATAGATAGATAGATAGATAGATAGATAGATAGATCTCAAGCATGTTCATTTCTGTCCATCTTTACGGCCCTATTCAAGTCCAGAGCATCACACCTTTCACCTACATCATTGCTACGGCAACCATCTGCCTGTTTTGCTAGCTCTGGTCTTATCTTCACTGTCATCTGTTTTCTACAATGCAGGCAGAATGTTCTTTCTCACTAGCTCCAGGGAAACAAACAAGGGTGTTTTAAGAATACTTTGCCCCTGAGGTGAGTTCTGTGAGAGCAAAGCAAATAGGGCTTCTAAAAAATAATTGTAAAGAGTAAGCACCAATTTTCATACATGCTATAAACTTAGGGTAACATTTTATTTATATACATCAGCAGTTTCTCTTTATATCTTGGAATTAGCATTCAAAAGGAAAACTTTTCTCAGCGATGCATACTACAACATGAATTTAAATTTTAAAATAAAGGCATGCCTTTTCAGGCGGACTAGTCCCATTTGGCTGCTTTGTATATCAAAGACTGAATATTGCTAGGTATTGTCCTTAAATTGAATGTGCTAAATTTGTACCTCAAAAACTTAGATGCAAATATATATAAAACATAGACATAATACATAACACCACAATAATTTTATCCGAGCAAATATTTAAATGTAAAACTTTACAGATCATGAAAATTTGTGACGAAGTGTATAATTTTTGAAAGTCTCTTAGGTGGGACATGAGCAAAAATATTTGAAAACTTCTGTTTTAGTTGATTAAATAGGACAAAGACCACTACCTATGGAAGAAGATTTTACCATAAGGATTCTCAGAGTAATATGATTTTGTCATAAACTCTAAAATAAGGAAAACATGCTTTTTTCATTATTTTCCTCTTGTTAGTAAGCATTTCACATCCCAAGTGTACATGAGGCTTCATATTTTTGACATTTCCATGTGTTATACAACAGTCAGAAAATAAGTTCCAGTGATTATAAGATAATAAGCCTTAAGTAATAGTTTTAATTTCTTCTGTAAGGAAATCCATGTCCATTGCTATGACTATTGTAATTTTCCCTCAGTTTACATAAGCCAGATTATCTCTGATAGTATGGGATTCCATCTGAGCAAAGAATAGAAAATTAAATTCTAAAAACATAATAACATCTGTACTGATGTAAAGGATATTTGCAGGTAATATTGAAATGGTCTGCTTTCCTGGAAACTAAACAATGCAGAATAAAACTTAAAAGGTAGTGAAATGTGACAGTATTTTGATGTCTTAAACTTGGCTTATTTTTCAATATGCGTAGTTTCTAAAATAAAATTTAATACCATAGCAGTGGCAAGCAATCATTTCTACACTACAAATAATGTGTTTAATTTAATTATCACTAGTCATTTATTCAAATATTTTTGATAAATAATTAAGATCATTTAGTTACATATTTTCTTAAAACCACAGATTTATTCAAATGTATAATATAAATATTTATGTAACAATTAAGAGTCTAAAAATCTCATTAAAATATCATTAGAGAAAAATACTATGTAAGTTTTTATTTCTGATCAACTTAACTAAATATTTATTACCAGTAATTCTTGACCATCTAATTTCTGTTATTAGCATTACATTTTCTACAGTTCAAACCTAAATGTAAAATCTCAAAACAGCAAATTATTTATTTCCAGGACATGTTCAACATCTCTACAAATATAAACCAAGGATTCTTTGTTATTCAGTAAATACTGAGCAGCAATAATAAATATCACTTCCAAAATCTGCACAAATGTAACTCATGTTCGATTACCCCAAAAGGATTGGCGATGGGGTTATAAAACCAACCAACTTTACCATTGGTATAGGTGACCAATAGAAAATGTATCTGTAAGGTCTGGCACAAAACACCATCTCATTAAGACTCATCAAGAGCAAGCTGTACCAAGACGATAATCTGTATCACTAAAACAACAAAAACAAACACACACTTAAAGTAGAAGCCATCATAGTCGTGGATTCTTATAGGATACACAAAAATGAATGGATTTAGGTTGGTTAGGCAGAACAGCCATAAGTAGAGATTGGAAATAATATACTCACTGATAGATACAACAGATATTTCTAGGAATAAAGAGAGGAAAAGAAAGCTATAGTCAATAAAAACAAAAATAAAAACTCATTCATCTTTTACATCTTACAGAATAGCAAAGTGAGTCACAGATTAAAAGGAGATGCTGCCCACCCACAAACAACTGAGGCAGTCACCTGAAGAATTTATTTCTGGCCCTCTGAAGATGAGTGTCTTCATGAGTACAATAGAAAAGCATGAATGATAGGAAAGACAACAGAAAGGCACAAGTTCAAGAAAGCCTAAGTATATTTAAGATATCTGCATATCTTCAATATTGTTTGCTTGGATTCGAAATTCTTTTAGATGACAGTCAATTTGCTACGCCAATAACATAATTAATAGTGTTATAGGCTTGTTATATTCACTAATATAAGTTGATGTTAAGAATTTCTTTTCTATATTTTCATACAGATCAGGAAATTGCTAAAGGAGGATATTCCAATACTCCTGTATCCTTTCAGGTTAATTATTGGAGGAAAAGAAATTCAGGGAAATATATTTAGACTCCTAGTCGGGTGAGTTTCAGTTCCTGTTGTCAACAGTATCGGCACAGCTCATAACGTTTCAATATGGAATTCATACTTTGATCATTTTTGTTCACTAGCATGTTAGGTACCAAGATCTGACACAAACGAGAGTCAGTTTAAGAGGGATTTACCAGCAGTAATGAGGAAAGTTGTCCAGTTAATTCAATTCAGTAGAACATTTCTTTCCTGTTATTCTGACAGCAATAATGCCTTAGGCTGTTATATGACAAATCAATCCAGTGACTAAATATTGATGAGATAGGACTGATAGAGCCATTATTTCTCTCCAATACATTATTAAGAGCAACCATCGCATATCCTCTGGATGATTTTCTAAACCCTCATGGGACTCTCGGTACTTCCAGTACCGGTGGTGACACGAAGATGCCCCTAATGTCAATCGCCTGAATACAGAGGAGACAGCCCTCAAGATGGACTTCATACTGCTTTTCTGGGAGAATAGGGAAAGGAGCCAATCTGTAGTATATGTGCACTGAGGTGGGAAATAAAGTTGAGACACAAAGTAATGCTAATTGCACATCTAAGTTTAGAGTCCAACATTATACTTTCTTAATTAAATTTTGAGAAAGGAGAAGAGGAAATAACTCCCTAAAGGTGAAGTGAAAAGTACAAGTGAACCCCAATACTATAGAGAAAAATCTTTAGATTTCAGTTCAGAGACTTGAGTTCTTTATTTAGAAAAAAATAAATAAAAACATAGCACGTATTTTTGTTACAACTTTTTAAAACTTTAGAGCATTTTCAAGTTTCCTATGTTTGTTTTTACTTTTATTTGTTTTATGGTAGTAATTTTCATCAGTACCCTTGAAATTTTGCTGAAACATTTAGGAAAGATGTATAGTATACTAAGCACTGGGATAAAGGAAGACATATAAACATATTTTCCTTTATTAATTTATCAAACAGAAATTTATTGTGTAGTTACTGTATGCCAGATTCTGGAAATTTAGAGGTAAACCAAACAGATAAACCCTCATCTCACCAAATTTCCACTTTTATGAGGAAAAACAGAAAATAAATAAGAAAATACATTTAATAAGAAATATAGTTAAAATGCTTTGGTAAATGATGAGGGAAACAAATACACATATATGAAAGGGTCTGTGTGCTTGTTTTCAGGACAAGCCTGTATGGAGAGGGCACGATGGACTCGGGAAGATAGCATTCTATTCCACAATCTGAACTGGGAGACTGAAATCCCCAGAGCCCGAATCAATAGTAGTAGCTGCTAAGAATGAAGGAAAGTGGGCAAATCTCTTAGACTTGATAATAGTGAAGAAATCGAAATACAAGGTCCTTGGAAAGCTTCTTGGTCAAGCATTAGGAAGACTGGGTGATTTCACACCGTAGAACTGTTAGTTGATAGCCATGACCAGGAGAGTTATTTCTGGGAAGTTCAGGGGGGTTGGGCACTGAAATGCGGTCGCTATCAGAGAACTGTCTAGGAACCTGGAATGTCAAGGTGAATTATTTGATAGGATTGCAATTAAGCAAAACTACTGTTTGATTTATTCACACATCACCTCGACCCCACATTATACTCAAATGCTGTTTGTGAGTATGAATTTGGATGAAAGACAGGAAAAATGCAGTGATAAGATATTTGGACCATAGAAAATATAGGATTTTCCTCTGTAAAAAACACTTTATAATCTATGATTTTTATTTTCGCTGTGTTTTGTATTTGAAAGAAAGAAGAAATTAAACTTGCCGATGAGAAAAGAAAGGTGGGTGGCAGAAGTTTACAAAACAGTATAAAAACACAAAATCTATAAGACTGGTAACTCTTACTTTTACTGTTATGCCAGAACAACTTGAATAGAAATAGAAATGAGTATGCCCTGTATCTTTCATGACACTCATGTGGGGGCTGGCTTTCTCCTCCATCGTTAATATGGAATGTTGTCTCTGTCTTTGATTTTCCCTTTCTTGCTAAATCTTGGCTCAACTTTCCCCCAGACTAAGGTAAGAGCCCTTTCTTACCTACTGTATGCTTTATATTTCCAAGCCATCTTATACTCTAGAATTAGTTTTATGTTTTATAAAGACGGTGTGCCTTAAATGAGGCTATGAGATACATGAAGGTCAGACCAGTACCTGTGGTACCAACACTGTGTTCTGAGCACTAGCATAGGGCCATTCACACCCAATAGATAGTTATTCAGTGTCTGACCACAAGGTCACTAGACAAGTGATAGTTTTCTCTTCTTTCTTTTTTTAAGTAAAGGAACAAAATTCACTAATCGACCAAAGTCATACGTCATATAATTCTTCTTTTGAATCAATGTGGCCACGAAAAGGAAACACACGCACTTCTGCATTAAAATTACAAAGCACAGGACACTTAGCATTTTAGACGATGAATTAGCCAACATTGCAAGCTAAATCTTCATCCAAAGGACACACAAATGACTTCCTTTTGCTTCACACAGACAAGTTTCTTTTGTGATCTTTGTTTTTAGAATTTCATTTTCCCTGGAATATAAGAAAAATGAAATATTTCTATTTCTCCTGTTAACTCCCAATCAATCCAGTGACTCAGAATAAGGAACTTCCCTCGCTCAACGTTATCATCCCTTAGATGAATCATGGCGGAATCATTAAATAGTGTATCCCCTGCCAACTGTTGCTTTGTTCATCTGAAAGAGCAGGCTTTTGAGAAAAAAAATGTCTCTACCTCTGAAGAAAATTCAAGAAGCGTGCATATTAACTTTGTAACATTTCCAACTCCTTTTTAAAATATATATAAAAAAAGACAACAGCACAGGAATAATCCTTGTGAGGCATCACATTAACAAGCTATCCTCTGATGATGTCTGTTAGACAAGGCAGTGGGAAACTGAAATATAGGAAACCCAATTGTTGAGAATCTTTGAGGTCCACACAGTGAAAACATTTTCCAAGAGAAACATTTTCCAAACTAATTCTTGAAAGATGCTCTTTAGAGAAGGAAAAAATACAAATAAACAAACAAACAACAAACAAAAAAACAAACTTTTTCATGTACAAAGATGTTTGGAAAAGGCTACGTAATATCTCCCTTGTTTAGGTTAAGTACAGATAGGCAGAGGTTAAATACTTTGAGAAGTACTAAAGGAAAGGAATGTGTTTAATTTTAGTGACAGAATAATTTATTGAGATTTTATTTTATTTTTAATTTTCTGCGATGTCCTCTTCTCCTCATTCAGTCAAGTAGCCAGAGCCTCTCTGATTTCTTGTTTCCTGGCCCAAAGCAGAAGATTCTTCAAGTGATTAATTTCTCTTTTTGTCTTTGTGAAAGTGTACGGTTATTAAAGAAAGGATGATCTGTCCTAAGGGGAGAGGGTTTGAACTGAGACATAAATGAGAACTGTCCCCAGAATGGGAACCAGCCCTGAAGTCAGCAGGTCCTGGGAATGGCAGGGAGGCACTCTCACTCCACAGCATCACCCATGACAGATGACAAAACCCAAAGTGCAATGGCTGAATGGCATGGTGGAATTCTAGGTCCTAGTGCTTTATATTTTAGAAAAAAATAAAAAGTCCTGTGGCCCAAGCTTGGCACAAAAGCCATGGAGTAGCTTGGCATAGGGGATCACATGATCTGGAACAATAAGGATGTCAGCAGTTGTCATGATAGACTGAGCATGAACAATAACCCCCACACCTTTTGCTAAATCTCTTGTGTTCTGTGCAACCTGGGATTGCAGGTGAGCAGTAGCAAGACCATGAAAATGGCTAATGTTGAATTTCCTGCCAAGCTGGCAAGACAGGTACCTTAAACATTGAGTTTAATTTGATTTTTAAAATAGGTAAATATAATATTTCTTGGCCACTTTTGTTTATTAAATAAGATTCAAGCCACTACACTTAATTTTATCTGAATCCTTTTCTTAAGTAGCAACTGGATATTTAAGGCATTCAAATACATTAAATGAAAAACAACAACAACAACAACAACAAAAAAAACATGTGCAACTACTGCCCCATGAAACTTATTTGGGGATTGCAGCTATGTAAAACCCCTTTGAAATAATTTTCTGTTAGAAATGCATGATGCCCTAGTGAAACAGTCCTTCCTGTTACGACTCAAAGGGCAGATACACATATCCCAATCAGATAACCAAAGGGTGAGACCCAGCAGAATGTCACTTGGGTGGCGCTACTTATTTTTCAAATACTCTGGTGTCTGGGAAAGCGGTCATTCCTCCTGCCAGCCTGATTATGTGCACCTGTGCAGGCCCAGTCCAGGAGGCACTGTGCTTTGATCTACCATTAAAACTGAGACATTTTAGCAAGGAGAATTTGGCTAAGGCCTAAATATTCTGAGCTAAAAGACATCAGTTAAAAGATGTTCAAATTTACAGTTCGCACGATAAACTCTGGAGCTAAAGATTCCTGGATTCAAATTTTAGCTTTGCTAATTAATTGGTGTGAGCAAGTTATTTAAGTTTCTTCATCTGTAAAATGGGGATAATAATGATACCTACCTCACAAGATTATTGTGAGGATTAACAAAGTTAAGATATGTGAAATGCTTAGAAAAGTACCTGCCACATATGAAGCACTGTGTTCATTTTAGTTATATATTTTTAATTAGCATGTGCAAATAAATTGCACCATTTTGGAGCCGTATGTCTTCTTTTTATGTCTCTATTTTTGTTTCAGGCTGCTCTAGGGTAAAAATGAAATTACCTGAAGTTCTCTTCTGTTACAATTGTATAAACCAAATGTAAATCTAAATATGTTTTTATTATCACTGTATGCTGTACTCTAGATAAAAGCTGTGCTCTAGATAAAAGCTGTACTCTAGGTAAAAGCAGAAAGTCAGAAGAAATATCAATTTATAAATACAGATGCATAGATGGATCTTTCTATGAGTAACGTTTAAAATTAAATCAGTTGATATTAAATCAATGTCTGAAAAGCTTCTAAAATACAGTGTCATACTACATAAGTGGCAATCACATTTTGAGTAAGGAACCAGCAATTCTGAACACGATTTAACACTTTACAGTGCAATTGCAGTGCCTCATCACAAAGACATTCGGTCCAGGTATTGTAGTAACAGTGGTACACAGGGGACGTTAACAGCTCAGGGGCCCTCAAATGTAAATTTCCATATACGAAGTGATTCAGTCTATTACATCGGGCAGTAAAGGAATGAGTGCCCCTGAGTGAACTTACATTTATTATTTATTGTCTGTATACTTTTTATAGCTTTTGAACTTTTCTTGAAGACTGTCTTTTTAAATCACAAAATAGTTAATACTTTAAAAGCAGAACACTTACTATGATATCATCAAAGGAAACCAAACTATGAAAATGAGAGTAAAGCATTTGGAAGATGGTGAGATTATTGTACCAAAATTGTAATATTAAATAAAATAGGTGGTTCGTGCTTGGCAAGTATCTCAATATAATTGAACAGTATAAAATTTCCTTTTTAGCCTGTATATGTTTCCAGAGATTTAAATAGGAGGAAACAAAAGGAAAAAATAAAATTAAGTAAAGTTTACATTTTTAAATTTCCTTTCTAGCTAGAGGTATATTTTAAAAAAAAATTAAATTTCTAAGTTTTTCTAAAACAGAAAATGTACTTTTTTCTAAAGTTGAATTTTAAAACTGTTGAAATCTTACCTAATAAGATTTGTGATTTCACACCAATTCTAGTTTTTTTGCATCCGTATACAAAATTAAAGCAAAAATAAAGTGTCAAAAATCAATAGCTATATTACAAATTTTCAGTTATAAGGACCAAGGAAAAACAAAGTATAATAGACATATTAGTATAGTTTATCCTGTTTTTCTGACATTTGTTTTGTGCTCACATTTAGGGATAAGAATACTACATGTGTTTCAGTTGCTTTATGGTGTATTCCACCCTAAATTTGTTTGCAAAAGATGATGAAAATAAAATTTGGATAGTATTCTACGTGGTAATTGTAGAATTACTGAAAATGAGTTATCGTCAGGGTTCAGCAATAACTAATGAGATATAATGGAGATGACTGAAAAATAGCAAATACCTCTTGCACATTTATTTAAGGATATATGTCTAAAGAGGGTTCCCCTTATGCCATTTTATAGTAATTGCACCATTATATGGAAAGTTTTACACACATTTACTCAAAAAATTTTACATACATTTATTTTACTTATTTCTGCCACATTTACTCTAAAAATCATTCATTAGGTATCTGTTATTCTTTCATAACCTAGTATCAGACTAAAAATGAAATTGAAAACACCATATATATATGGTCACCTTAAGTACCGATAACCCACATTTATTCTTTTTGGTCCTCATATCTTTGTTTCGTTAGTCCTTATTATTTGTCTTCCAGTTTTTAAGTTCTTACAGCACGTAATGCAATTCAAAGAAAGGCAATATTATTATTTTTTTAATTGTGGTTAAGTATATATAACAAAAAATTTACCATTTTAGCCATTTTTAAATATATAGTTCTGACATTAAGTACATTCACATTGCTGTGAAATCATTACCACCATTGATCTCCAGAACTTTGTCATCTTCCTTAATAAACTAGGTACCCGTTAAACACTAATTCCATATTCCCCACTCCCCTCAGCCCCTGGCAACCACCTTTCTACTTACTGTCTCTATGACGTTGACCATACTAGGTAACATATAAATCGGTTCATACAGTATTTGTCCTTTTGCAACTAGCTTATTTCACTTAGCATAATGGCTTCAAATTTTATCCACTTTGTGGTATGTGTCGGAATTCCTTCCTTTTGTCAGGTTGCTTCCACATTTGACTATTGAGAACAATTTTGTTGTGAACATGGGTGTGCAATACCTATTTGAGTCCTGTTTTCAAGTCTTTTGGATATGGACCCAGAAATAGAATTGCTGGATCATATGGTAATTCTATGTTTAATTTTTTGGGGAACCCATATTGTTATCCACAATGGCTGTACCATTTTACATTTCTACCAGCAATATACAAGGGTCCATATTTCCACATCCTGTCCAACATTTATTTTCTGTTGTTGTTATTAGAATTATGTTATAATGGTCATCCTAGTGAGTGTGAAGTGGTATTTCATTGTGGTTAGGATGGGTAAGAATATAGGTTCTGGACCTAGACTTCATAGTTTGGAATTTCAGCTCTTATTTGCACGTTTTCTGTTCCTCATTTTGCCATGTATTAAATGAGGAGAGTGTTAACTTGTTAGCATTATTGTAGGAATAAATATGTTAACATGCATAAATTACTCCAAACACTGCTTGGAGCAGAATAAGTATTACACAAATGTTATTTTATTATTATTATTACACTTTTTTCTTCAGACTTTTTCTTTTTTTTAATATTGATCTGTTTTTCACTGGTCTCAAATTTTGCTCTACATTCATTCTTGTCGTGTTTATCTATTTTAGAATTGCTCTAGTCTTTTATAATGGCCCCATTGTTTTCTAGTTGTCTTGAACCATTCTTATTTTCCTCATCATATTCTACCCCTTTATCTTTCTCCCCCAAACTCTGAAACAAAAGTGTTCACCTCTAGAACAGACCTGCCTACATCAGATAGTTCCTTGTTTTCTAATATTTTCTTCTCCTGCTATTTTGTTTTTCTTATTTTCCCTACCACCATAAAATGTTATTGTCTTTATTCTCCTCCTTTTTTTCTACTTTTCTTACTAACTTCTACTTCCCTTAAGGCCCCAAGTGGCTCTCAGCACACAGCTGCCAGCTCCTTTGCTTCTGCGTGTGTGAGGCCAACTCTGGGACCTTTCGCTTAGACTGAGCCTAGTTCCCGAGGATGCTACTCAGCCCCTGTGCCGCCTGTCAGCACCCACACCTGAAAACACTGTCCGGACCTTTTATCCTCAGCTTTCCGAGGTGTAGCTATAGCATGGCCAGGAAAATGCTCACTCGCAGCGATGTGACCCAGAGGTAATTACCTCTTTCCTGTGGCCATGATGTCTATCTCACAAAGCCCCTCTGCCAGCTTTGCTGGAGCCGATAATGGATCATGATTCAATTTCAGCAGGGTCACAGCTTCTCCGATAGTCACAGTTTTATTTGTGAAAAAAGAAAATCTCCCTGCTAGGAACAAAAATATCACTTTCTTTTCCATTGTTGAACACGTAAGTAAAAAAAAAAAAAGATCCGTTTCTAAAGCCATCCCAAATGACTAATCAATTATTAAGTAGATACACAAAACACATAGGAATTTTACTCTTGAAGAAATCCTCCAAACATCTTCTTTTCCCTTCAAAATATCCTCAACACCTAGCGAGTTCCTGGAATATAACAGAATAAATATTTGTGAAACTTAAGTATTAGAAATACACTCCATCAGAAGGACTAGGTATCCAAAGACTTGATAGATCCATTTGATTTTTGAAGTAAGTCTAAGAGGACCCAGTTATATAAGTAAGTATAAGAAGACCCAAGTAAAAAAGACTCATATGAGTCAGAGAGGCAGGGTTAGGCAGTGATCCAGAAAGATGATTTAGTGGAATTGGAAAGATATGGCACTGTATAGAAAGACCTGAAAACTGAAGGTTAGGGATGAGACTGCAACATGTGTGAGTTCTAGAAAGTGCCAAAGTAGGTGCTGTGTTCTTGAAATAAGCTCCAAATTCAAGTGCTGGGTTACAAGGAACCAGAATATAAACCCGGCATTAGACCAGCACAGAGAGTGACCTGATGGAAGTTAATGAATATTTCATTTAGGGATTTCCAAATTCTACCTGGCTCTGGAGAGGATATTTCTTAGTACTTGGAAGACGACACCTGAGCACTAAATATTCAGGTGCGATTTTATGAAGTTGAGGAAAGAGAGCCTATTTAAAACAGAGGCTTGGGGATCAAACCAACTTAAATTTCAATTTAAAATAAGATATTTAGAATCTAGTATACCGTGGACAATCAGTCTGTGAGACCTCTACTACTTAGTTTATTAAAGTTCAGATAAAATAACTTCTTTAAAGTTCAGATAAAATATCTTCTTAGGGTTTTTGTGAAGAGTAAGTGGTTAGTGTATATAGAAGGCTTACCATGATACATAGCATACTGTCATCATTCAGTAAGTACTGGCTACTATTATTCATATTTTAGGCACTAGGAGGGAAGAATAAGAAACAAGTAGGTTAGTAGACCCCTTTGCTCCTATCATGCACCTCTCCACATTGTCCCAGAGTAGGTATGTGGCTTTGCACTAGGCGTATCGTGGCAACAGGTATGTGTGAGAAGGAAGAAAATGTATACTTACCTACTCTAGGAATGCACTCCTTAGTCTTTCTGAAGATTTTTTAAATGGAACTTTTAGTGTTTCACCCTAAAAAATTAAATAGGGCTCTGTGAGAAGAGAATCAGTCATGATTAAAAAATCATACAGTGCAAGAAACACTCTATATTACACTAAACTGCAGTGAAAGCTATTACTTGTTGAGTATTTACTATTTCTACATGTAAAAAGAATACATGAGTTTTTAACAAAAGTTTTGTGGCTATTTATACTGTACTAAAAAAAAACATCAATAGCAAATGTCGAAATGAAACCAAGGACGAGCAAATTTCAGAATGGGGATGGAATTATTAAGAACAGACTGACTGTTCTTTGGCATTTCACATTAGCCGACATTTAGATTTTATGGTTTATATTCAGATCAGAAAGAAAAGAGACTTTCTCTCAGCTCTCAGGTTGCAAGAGATAGAACAAAATACAAGAGGTTAAATTCAGAAAAAAATTATTAAACAGCATCAGATGCAGGTGGTATAGCTTTCAGGAGACCTTAATACAGAAACAAAGACTACTTAGGAAAAGATGAAAATGTTCTAGGCATGAAGGTCACTGCTGATCATTCATGAGCGAGTATAAATACTACTTATAGTGCTGCCAGTAGCAATGCCATTAGCTTGTCACCAATACAGCAAATAAAATTGCCATAAGATTGGGGGAAGAGAATCAAAGAAGAAAGTCAAATGGAAATTTCTTGTGCACACTTAGGTATAAATAGCTTTTCCTTCCTGGGCATGATCCCATAGTGCCATCATCATTAAACATCTATCTTGATAACTATTCATAAAATAGCAGTAAAAACAGAGGAGGCAGGGCAAAAGAAGGAAGGAAAGATGTAAGGAAGAGAGTAGACAAAGAAGGAAAAGAATGCATGTCCATAGAGGCAATTGAGGGGAAAGGCTAAAGAGTGCAGTAGCAGTGGTCACTTATTTAACTTCTCCTATTTCCTTGTGTACCATATCTCTCTCTTACATAATAGAAGTATTAATGTGATTCAGTGATTGTGTCAAACTACATCAGCCTAAAAAACTGCTACGGAATTTTAAGTTTTGATATCAGATCATTTTCAAATGGGATGTAAATGGAATAATTTTAAGTCATATATATCCATTGATGTATTAGATAAACCTAAATTTTATAATGTGGAAAAACTTGATGTTTATCAGAACCATATCATCTTATGATCAATATCCAAAATTTTGAATTGTGAGAGTAAAGGTGAAAATTAAGTTATGATATATTTTTAACATAGAAATAATGGAAGGATGCGTGCATTTATAGTAGATATAAAATGGTCCTGAATGTAAGAGTACATATTTTTGAAATGTAGAATAGTTCTGCTGTTGATCACCCTCTAAAGTTTTAGCAGGTGAAATAATAAAAGTTTAGTTCTCCAGGAATTAAAGGCAAAAATGTATGGGGAAATTTTATCAGTGCCTGATATACTATATGGTGAATCATTTGTACTCCATTGGGAAGACTAGAATTTGTTAAATTAGCTTTTATTTTAAAGAAGAGGAATTTTTTGGCCTTAATTTGTGGCTTTATAATATAAAATAAAAGATTATATCTAGATGTGGTACAATTAGTTGCAAAAAGATGGAAGGATAGCATGTCAGTGGTAGGCATCAATATTGTTTAAAATGAACATAAACAGGTCTCACATATATATATGAAAATAAAGAATTTATTTTAAAAATAAGAAAGTAAAATTTGTACCTGAAAATTAAGTAGTGTGACAGAGTGGAAACTCTAGTAGCTCAGACGGGAGATCAGAATGACCTCATTCTTGATCTCTGTCCACAAAAATTCCAGAAGAATTCAGTATTAATTATTGTAACAAATAAAAATACCCACCAAAACATTCAAAAACATTTTCTATGAGAAAAGAACATTCTATTAAGAATCTCTGCTCTGATTCACATCTCAGTCTCTTTTATCCTTTATCCTCCTCCATTTTAAATCAAATAATAGTCCACATCATTTGTGTTCTGTGATATACCTCTAAAAGGAATGGGATAAGCCCAAAGAGAAAGGCAAACCAATAAGAAAGCAACGATGTATATTTCACAAGCATCTGAACTGCCAATCACAAGGATTCTGGTCAGTTGAGGAATCCTGTATACCCAAAGATATCCTTTTTACTCAAAAGATTGTCATTTTCACTAATCAAGGGGTTATCTATGAACCACGTTGTGAGGCTCAAATAATACTTGTAGGTGGTCAAAAAAGTTCTGAGGGTGCCGTTGTCAGCGACAAATCAGATTCCTGTCCTAGGTACAAAGACTGAATTAGGACTTCCCTGCCAAAATTATTTGTCCTGTACCACACAGTCAAAAACCCCTGTTTCCAGCACTGACCTATTTCCCGACATTTTAGTAAGTTCAATATAGATGAACCCAAGTCATTTTGATTTACTTAAAACTATTCAGCCAAAATGAGTAGTAATTTCAAGTGAAACAACAGAGGCTACTGATGAAGACACTGAGAAAGAAAGGCCATGTAGAGAAGACAAGGTAGTTTGTGATGTATGAAGTACAAGGAATAGTTCTTGACAACAAAATTTACATGGAGAGAAACTTCATTGTCTAAACACTGACAAAATAAACATTTTTCTTTGCTCTATTTTAAACTTTTCCAATGTTAACCTTAAAATTAAAAGTTATTTTACCAGCAAAAATAGGTTCATTTGGGAATAGAAAAGAATTGCAACTCAGAACAAGAAAGTTATAGTGAAACCACAGGCAAGTCAGAGAACAAAAAAGAAGAATTATTTTTATTTATTTATTTATTTATTTATTTATTTTTTGATAAAGGAAAGGAGGAATTAGGAGAAGCTGTATAAACAAAGTCCATTGGTGGAAACTGGGAGGTGGAAGTGTACCGGCTTTTTGTTGGCTGGTTGTGACAGTCTCTCATTAGCTGGGCTGTTGCTGGGCAAGGAGAAAACCTTTGTTTCTCCTGCTGGGGTAGTACAGTAGAAAACATCTTCCAGTTGAAAATGCAATATATGTCTTTTCCTAGATGAGGTAACTGACAATGAGTGGTAGGATGACAGAGCTCCCCTTACTGGTTCTCTCTACTCCATTTTTAGTTGAGATTTTCTTTATTAATTTTCACACTAATATATGGAGTATATCCTTAATGATTCACTTAATAAGTTAATTTTTGAAATTGCTTCATGTTTTCCTGGGAAAAAACCAAACCCTGGCTATCTTAAAAGAAAAATGTTAAACAAATTTTGATGAATATCAATATTCATTATTATAACCTGAGCCATTAAAGGTATATGTGAAGAAAGGTGTGTGTGTGTGTGTGTGTGTGTGTGTGTGTGTGTGTGTGTGTGTGTGTGTAAACAACCTGGGGAGAAAACCTGCTGAAAAGTACCCCACAACCCCACAGAAAAGAAACTACAACACATTCAAAGTTTTCAGGAAACAGGAGAAATTCTAGGCTCCAATTATGTACCTTTTTTTGCAGTTGAGAAGTTAAGAAGGAAGTTAACAGTGTCTATTTCTTTTGAATTCTGTAACTGATGATGGAAGAGAGCAGTTATATCAGCACACAACAAACCTGACCTTAAATCTTTTAAGCTCAATGGTTCATTATATTAAAGCACTCCACAACAAGAGTCACTTTTAAGACTTAAAACTTAGAAGCCCTAAATGCGTTAATCTCAGTTGTTCAGTGTTTTGAACAATTTAGTGCAAAAATCATTTTAAAGTCTTAGAAATAAGAGAGGGATACATCAATCATGGGAAGTCTTCAAAAGTAAAAATTGGTAAAAAAGATAACAAATGAAATTGGTAGCTGTGGTATTTTCTATTTATTAATGGGAAGGTGTTATTTCCTGATTGCCTCACTATCTTCAGCAATAAACCAGTAGATTATCTTCCTGAAGTCCAACCCTTGTGTAATAACTGTTAGAAGTTACAGCCACCAATAGCATGGCTGGCTCTAAAATTAGCCTTACTGTCTCAGGCTACCAGGTATTTTGCAGGACCAGGGTTGGTCATCTGTGTACCATAAAAATGATAACTCCTCTTATGAATCTGAATTGTTCTCATAAACAACCTTCTGTGGTAAACTGCGTAATGGTCCTCCAACGTGTCACCATCCTAATCCCTAGAATTTGTGAATATGCTATGTTACATGGCAAAGAGGAATTAAGGTTGCAGATGAAATTAAGTTTGCTAATCACCTGACTTTAAAATAAAGAGCTTATTTTGGATTATCCAGATAGCCTAATGTAATCAGAAAAGCCCTGACGCTGGGAAGAACGCAGAACAGTCAGAACAGAAGAGATGCCATCTTAATAAAGACTTCACCTGCCATTGCTGGCTTTGAAGTTCCAAGTATTCGGATATCATTTCCTTCTTAGCAATGTGGACAATGTGGTCAGATCAGATCCGAAGCTGGGATGCAAAGCAAGCCAGATGGAGCATCAGAAATGGAATTCAGTTATTTGAGATAGGGCCTGAATTTAAATGACCAGCTTTACCTCTGTTCATTCACCCTTTGTACTACACAGGAGAGTTTAGTTAATTGAGACAGATTATTACCACCCACTCGGTGGCAATTCTCACATTCAGCTGATAGGAACTTGTAGCTGGTGTTTGGTTAGGCACTTTATCTTGATGTAATTATGGTCATGCTAGCACAAGTGGATTCCACTTTACACTCATGGCTCAACCAGCAACAATTTTATGCAGACGCAAGTACTTGGAAAGGTGTGTATGCTTTGATCTTATAGATACCTTGAGATATGTTTCAGGAAAGCATGTCACAGATAATAGAAGCAGGGAGAAGGAAGTCTGATAACATGGATCTAATATCTCTCCTACCACTGTTGGTGTGAGAACAGTCAGCTGGTAAGGGATGATATATGGCGATAAGAAGTTCCCACACTCCTGAGCGTGCTAGCACTGCCACTCATCTGTTACGTGTCTGAGGCACTGAAAGAAAACCTCCTGGGCAGCTGCTCTGCACTAGATCTACTCCCTTAGCTCAGTGGTTCCTGATCTTTTAGATCCCATCTTCTTTTCTATCCCACTCTCACATTAGCCTTTTATTTGAAAAGAAACAAGAGAGGGGAGGGAGAAGAGAGGAAAAGAGGAAAGGGAAGGAAGAGAAGGAATAAACCATATCACACTAAAATTGATCTCTCTGGCCTCTCTCTCTCTCTGTCTCTCTTTCTCTCTCTCTCTCTCTCTCTCTCTCTCTCTCTCTCTCTCTCTCTCTCTGTCTCTCTCTTTGGTCAGGGAGGCCTTTTTTATTAGAAACAAAATTATTTTTTCTACTTCCCAGACAAGAGGGGCAGGGGGGATTCTGCACTCAATCCTGAGGGGAGGGTGGCAGGGGTGTATAATGTATCAAATGACTTCTTCTAATAAAGTGGACAAACAACAGAAAAAAACAAAGATTGTTTATGTCAAAAATAGTATGTATATATAGCCCGAACCCTGCTGACATTGAGCCTCTTTAGATTCAATCGAGAGCATTTAACCTATTAGGAACAAAAACAATAACATGCATTAAATAGTTAACATTCCTGGAAGTGAGGCAGGTAAAATTGGAACCCAAGGACAAAATATATTCTGAATACAATATTCTCAGTCAATGCTCACCTTTCTGGATAATGAAATGTCATAGGTTTCTCAAGAATAGTCAATATATGTATATTAGTAAAGCCTTTGGCAAATAATTCAGTCATAAGTGAAAGACAGCTGTTGAAAAACTTTTTGTAACAGTGTCTTAATTTTTGTATGTTTGTCTTTATAATAAGTTCTTGATATTATAGTATCCCAATAAAATAGTTTAATTATGTGATATATACTTGATATAACATTTTGTTCGTTGGGCTAGGAATGACCAATGGAATGTGAGTAAAGCTAAAGGCATGCCAATATTTGGATGTTTGTGAAAGAGGAGTGTTTTATGTATCACGTGACGTAATAACTATTTTGTTATCACCCTACACAAACATTTGAAAAAAATCTTGAAAAATGCCATGATGCATTGATAATATAATTTAAATTTCCTAGCAGAAAAATCATGCTAAATGATTATATACTGCCAAAATTCACTTTTATAATACAATACTATAGAATTCTTTTTTTAACATAGATGGAGACATTGAAATTAGCATATAATGGTTTTTTTTTGATATCCCAGATTAAGAACATTCTGTTTCTGAGTAAACAACGCCACCGTGTTTCCCCGAAAATTAGATCTACCCGGACAATCAGCTCTAATGTGGCTTTTGGAGCAAATATTATCATAAGACCCGGTCTTATTTTAATTTAACATATGACCGGCTCTCAATATAATATAACATTATAATATAATATAATATATTATAATATAAGAAATACCGGATCTTATATTAATTTTTGCTCCAAAAGATGCGTTAGAGCTGATTGCCCGGCTAGGTCTTATTTCCGGAGAAACACGGTATCAGAATTCTTAGTGTTTTAAGCCTGATAAAATTTCATCTAGAACGAAAGATTCCTTCTTAATGTATGAATATCAGTATCAATCAAACTTAACCTAATAAAGTTAGTTAAATAACAAAATTAAATAAGCACAAAAAATGTAAAAACCATTTTGAAAATTATATTTGAAAAGGTTTATTATTTTTATATTTAACTAAGTGGTTAAATAAATATCTTTGATGTTTAAGGAAACCCATCCCCCTACAAAGTAAATGTTATTCTGAAGTAAAAACAAAAAGGAAATCATTCCAGTGGATTGATACATAGCTACGGAGAGATTCTACTTATAATTAAATTAAATTAAATAAATATTGAATAAGTTCTTATTTACAAAACTCTGTAGGCACTGAGGGCAGCATCAGGTTAAATATGACAACATCTTTTGCGTACTAATAATAGAACATCCATTCTTATTAACTCCATTCCTTAAAAATACACTTAGGGCCCATAAGGTGCAGGCTCATGAGAAAGTTGGGTTCATGAATGATTGATTTACTGAACCAGTCTTTGTACCAGTTTGTCATATGCCAGACCTTTTCATGCTTTATATTCCTATTCAGTGCCTCCAATCCCATCTTTTTCTTTAATCGCTTTAGATTTCAGCAAGCTTTCTTCAGGCAGGCTCTGAAGATGCAAGCTTCACATCTGTTGTAGACTTTGGCTCCACCTAAAACTCTCCATAGCTGGGAGCTGCTCTTGGCAGTCCTGTGACCCAGCAAGCAACGATGTCTTTGCAAACCAGGTGTTTGGACTCATCTTTCAGATGTGGCTTGCAGGGAAGCTGCTTTTCTACTTTATAATGAAACAAAAAAACAAAAAAACAAAAAAACAAAACAAACAAACAAAAAACACTTTTCCTATCTTTTTTTTTAATAATCTCTTCACATTTGATCATAATGAAATTCTTTAATGCTAACATAATCGATTGGTTTTGTAGTCTAATTGTCAACTGGAAGACAAAACATAAAAGAGACAATCCAAAAACTTAATTTTAGCCAAGAGTTTAATATGTCATCTTTGCGCCTCAGTCTCAATATTTGTCTAACCCCTCTCCCCACCCCACCCCGAACTGAAAAATTAAGCAGTAAGTAGTGGAAAGACAAAAAAGTTAATGAAAGAAATAGATGAAACAAAAAGCTAAATTAATCTACCCATGAATTTGCCCTTCCCCTGATAGCAGAGATCACCATCTGTGTTTTGATTTTCTGATATAATCTACTGTTCTGAGATCCTGAGATTTAAAAACGGATGCCCTCCATTTTATTGAGGTCACTTAATTAACTAAAAAGGGCAAAAAGAGTGTATAAATCCTTTGAAGCTCTTTATTGCATTCTTATTTCTCTTGTGTTGAGGTGCTTTTCTTAAAGGAAGAAACTATTTTATGTTGTTTATTCATCTACCACAGACCATTAAAAGATATTAAAATTTTGTATCCATTTTTTTTTAACCTATGTGTCAGCCTAAGTCAATTTTCCCAAAAGAACATGAATGGGGTTGTATTTGACAAGTCACTGAAAGTTTTGTCTTTGCAAGCATCTTTTCATTATAGATTAATGAGAAAAGACACTGCTCTTTTCAGTGCCACAGCTTTTATCTTTGCAAGTGATTTTTTTTATGTGTTAATGTAAACAAAATATTTTTTACAGTTTGTTTTAACTCACTTTTTCTACCATAATTTTCTCTACTGTCATTATTAATCATCTGAAAATTATTTTTTCTTCTTGTATAAGAGGCTGAACTGCTGGATAGAAAATGATGTGTTTTATTTTATTTTATTGAGAATTCTATTTTAGGAGGGAAACATATAGAGTTTAATGGGAAAAAAAATTGTAAAATCCCATTATTTAAAGCTCCGTACTCTGGCTAGAAGATCATTCAGAGGACACATTTAAATTGGAATTACTGTAGTCAGAGATTTAAATAATCTATAGAGGCACATGGATAGATAAAGTCATTTACAGTCTGGATATGCTGTATGAGTGCCAAATAAAAGCAAGCAAACAGAATCCATTTACAAACATTTATTGAACACTATGTGCCAGGCACTGATGTAGTCACTGAGATATTGTAGGGAACAAGACAGACACGATCATGTTCACGTAAAGATTGGAGAGAACCATATGCTAAACACCGGGGGTGCCAGACAAATGTATACACATTTTAAGAGATGTTATCTATGTATTACTTTTCGAAGTTGAATTGAATTACAGTAGCAATGTGTAGTGTGACATTCTCTCAAAAGATGGTGTTAATCAAATGAATGCTAGCGTCACCAAGCGACAGGCAGGACAGTCAAAGAAAATGGTGGAAGCACGTTTGTCATTTGAGGAATGCAAGGCCATTTAGAAATGGCATTTGAAATTTGAGAACGTTGTGGATGTATAATGACAGTGGAGTCATGGGGGTATGGACACCTTACAGGATGTGGTGGACCACAGAAAACCGGCCACACTGATGGTGCTTCAGGAAGTAATTGAAACGGCACATGCAGCAAATACAAGTGGACGCTTTGGCCAACGTTGCTCAAGCAGTAGGTCTCCACAATCAAAAGTGTCTTGACACTGATGGTGACCACTTTGAGCACCTCTAGTAATTGCAGAAGTTAGACGTGACTTGCGTTCATCGTTTGTTATCAGTGTACATTGACTATCACACTTTTAATACAGTTTTTTTTCCTTTCTTAAAATGTGTGTACATTTTTTTGGTACCCACTGTATACGACATTATCTGTTTAATCTCACAGAGGCTTGGTCTTTTGATCTCTTGATACATCGTGATTCACAACATTGACGTAGAACCAAGAAAACATCTAACATTTCTGGAGTATTTCTATTTATACTCTGAAAGACCAACCACAATAACAAAATTTAAAAGACAATATAAGCAAAAAACATCTAGCCACGGAAGTAAGGAAGTAAGAGAAGTTGGCAGAATGCTCAAAGAACAGTGAAAAAGAGATAAGAGGCCTATGATCTAAATATTTAACAAAACAGAGGAAACAACAGATGAACATTACAAAAGTTTAGCAAGTTGAGAACCAGATAAGAGTGTCTTACTGAGTTAAATCTTGATCATAATTTAATAAGATAGCCTGTGGGTACTCTTCCATGGTAATGATTTCAAATCCTAATAAAAATAATAAATCAGTGGAAGGTGACCTGCTGTGTTTATCTCTAGCTCTATGGAAGTGCTTTCAAGCAGGTCGTGGACCAATTCTGATGAAGGGTATGAGCGCTTATGGTGGAGCGTTCATAATGAAGAAACCAATCAGCCAGTTCTGAATGAGAAACAGCTACAGACAGTAACTCATGAAGCAAGTGGTTAGGCTAAAGCATTTTAATGGGACTCCTTGGAAAAGGGGAATTCTAATTTCAAACTGAGATAGAATGTATGCCTGTGTTAATAAAATGTGTAATATCTTTAAAAAAACAAATGAGGTATATGATATAATAGCAGAAAGACCAGGATAGTTTTTGGACAAAATATGTATAATTGGGTAAAGTAATTTTCTATCAAACAGTCCATTTGTCTTGACTATAGAAAGGAAGTTTTATCTAAATCATACCGGCTAAGTCTACAATTCACATTGGAGAAACAAAACACTTGTACATGACAGAAGCAAAGCCAACATGAAACATCACTTTGTTCCACCATTTTACATGTCCTGTTGATTATATTGAATTTTAAATTGAGTGATTGACCTCAAATCACATTGCTTAAACAGTTTTAGTTTTTGAGAAAGACAGTTATGCGATCTGTACTTACATAACAGGAGACGACTACTTTGAGAAGAAATAAACAATGACCTTTCTTTCCCTCTCATATGGTGGTTTTCTACCAAACTGTATTGCAGAGATCATTGTTATTTGTTAAACTGAAGAGTGTTAAATCAAACGATTTGGTTGTTAATAAATGCTTGCTGTCTTGGGTTCTTTCCCTTGTCTTTATTTATAATTTAAGATAAACCCACACGTTATTCTACTTAGACAATTATTCATTTACTAAAAGTTATAGGTAACGGGGTTCTATTGAACCTAATAATTAAGAGAAAAATTGATTCATTCATTCCCTTCAAGCAAATATTTACTGAATGTCGACTGCATATCAGTCATTATTCCAGAAGAGAACACAAAAGAACACAAGAACAGATAAAATCTGCCCTTGTAGAACTCACATGTTAGTTGTGTGAGGGACATACACTAAATAGTTAATAAATATGATAAATGATTATTCACAATGCAGGAGGAAAAGGAGAATAGAAAATGCATAGAGGAGTGTTATGTTACGATGTTAGATAAAGTGGTCAGGGAAGAAAGTAATATCTAATCAGAGACTTTGTGTAAGTGAGGAAGCAAACCGTGAGGTTATGCAAGGGCCCTGAAATGAGAGCAAGCGTGGAGTGTTGGAGGAATGGCCAGGAAGCCAATGCGAGCCAAGGTGAATGCAGTATGAGGTTAAGTCAGAGAGGCAGTGGAGGCCTGGATGGCCTAAGCCAAGGAAGCCTCTAAATGAGAAGCTGAGTCTTGGGGGTGTCTTGAATGAACGGTGACATACGTACCCTGCATTTTTTTAAGGTACAAAAAAATGTTTAAAATGACCTAAACTTTTTTGGAAATACTTCATTCTGAATTTTCAGTGAATTATATACTGAAGAATAATATACACTACAGAAAAATTTATGGATCCTAAACTTCCACCTTAATTAGTTTCCCCAAAGTCCATACAGTCATATCATCATCACCCAGATCAAACAATAACTATCCAGGTAATGCAGAGCAACACCTCCAATGCCCCTTGGAGTTATCACCTCCTTCCTGCCCAAACGTAAACAGTATCTTCATTTATTTCATTGGAGATTAATTATGCCTGTTTTGGAATTTTATAGAAAATGAAAACCATACAGTGTATACTTTATCATATCTGTCATTTTGCTCAGCATTTTGTAAAATGTATCCATGCTTTTGTCTATAATACTCTGTTCTGTCTAGAATTGCTCCAAAATGATACATAGTAAAAAATATCACAATTCATTTATCCTTTCTACTGTTGATGGGCATTTGGGTCATTATAATTTTGGGTTGTTAACATTAGTTCTGTTATGAATATTATTGTATATGTCCTTCGATGAACATATTTACACTGCCAGGGGTTAAACCGATCATAGAATATGATTCAGGTTTAGTAGATACCACTAAAAGTTTTCCAGCATTTTGTACC
The DNA here is from genome assembly GCF_964194185.1 of Rhinolophus hipposideros. Lineage (NCBI taxonomy): Eukaryota > Metazoa > Chordata > Mammalia > Chiroptera > Rhinolophidae > Rhinolophus > Rhinolophus hipposideros. Next base: position 71,999,963 of record NC_138047.1, on the reverse strand, counting down.
AATTTAAATTCCCACCAACTGTGGTGTAGTTTTTGCTACAACCTTGCCAACAGTCAGTATTACATACTGTATTAGTTTGCTAGGCTACCGTAGCAAAATACCAGACTTGGTGACTTACACAACAGAAATTTATTTTGTTGCAGGTCTGCAATCTGGAAGCCTGAAATTAATGTGTCCACAGGATTGGTTTCTTCTCACTGGCTTACAGATGGCCATCTTCTTCCTGTGTTCTCACATGGCCTTTCTTCTGTCTGTGTGTGTCTATGTCCAAACCTCCTTTTCTTATACAGACATCAAACATATCGTGTTCCCCCGAAAATAAGACCTGGTCTTATATTAACTTTTGCTCCAAAAGACGCATTAGGGTTTATGTTCAAGGGGCTGTCATCCTGAAAAAATCATGCTAGGGCTTATTTTCCAGTTAGGTCTTATTTTTGGGGAAACTCGGTATTGGATTGGGGCTCACGCTAGTCACCTCATTTTAACTTAATTACCTGTGTAAAGACCCTATTTCCAAATAGTCATATTCTGAGGTACTGAAAGATAGGAGGACTTCCACACATGTATGTTGGAGGACACAATTCAGCTCATAACAGTGCTCTTACATTTTAGCTATCCTGGTGGAAATTTTTCCACTGTGTTTCTAATTTACTCCTGATGACAGATAAGGTAAAGTACCTTTTCTCATGTTTATTTAGCAGTCTTTTAGGTAACCTGTTTTGTAAAATGGAGTGTTTGCCCATGTTTCTATTGTTGTGGTGGTTGTTTTTTTTCTTTCTTTCTCTCTTTCTTTTTTTTCATTAATTTTAGGAGTTCTTTATATTTTCTGGATTTGAATTCTTTGTCAGATATGACTTGAAAATATCTTCCTCCGTTTTGTCGCTTACTTTTCATTCTCTGAATAGAATCTTTCAATAAATGGAAGTTCTAAATTTTAATATAGTGCAGCAGCATTTAATAAATATACCATTGTTTCCTTACTGCATTATAGTAATCATTTGGAAAAAATAATTCTGTGTATGCTTGGGTCTTTTTCTGCAATCTATGCTGTTCCATTCATCAATTTTATTATTATTTTTTAATCTATAGGCCAACATCATTCTGTCTTAATTTCTGTAACTTTAAAATTCTTTGAATAAATTTAATTTTTCTTCATAGTCATTTTACCTAGAAAAGTGAGCACATCTTCCGCATGTTCACACACCATTTATGTTACTAGCTCAACAATATTGCATAAAACTAGCAACATATTTTGCACATGATTGATGAATTTGAAAATATTATTTATGTTATGTAGAACTTTATATTTTTGAGGTTATTTATCAGTATGCACCTTGAGTTTCTCATTATAATATTTCCACAAGGTAATTGGGTATTATTTGTTCCATTTTATACCCAAGGAAACCAAAGTTAATTGCTTCACCTAATGTGAGATGAATCATTATTCAAAATTAGAATTCACAATCCTTGTCTTTTCACTCTGTTATTTAACCAGCGAGGCAGGAGGCCATTTTAAGGCATTACTCTTCCTTAAGAAAATAGAAAGCTGTATTCCTGGGATCAAATATTGCTTACAGATTCCCATTAACTGTTAATTTACGGTTAACAAAACTCTGCATTTCCTTACTCTCTGGCATGTGCATCGATGAGACGTACCTCATGAGATAACTTATTCAGCTATATTTCAGTAATTTAATTGAGTCAAATAACAGCATTGTCACAGGACCTCAGTGTAGATTTCATATTCTGCCTTTGCTGTCTCTTCTCAGTTACCAAATCACACTAATCATTATTACTGTCCAAATTGACAACTGTCTTCTAGAGTATTTTTCTGACACCAGGATTTAGTCCTGTGGCTCCCTTTATGTTTTTGTACATATCCCAGAAGTAGTCATGTTCCCTGTTTCATTCCCTCTGGATGTGAAATATGTAGCCCTTCAACTCTGCTGTACCCCAACATCTGCCTTATTCCAAGTAGTTTCTCCTCAATATTAATCACATATTTCCTCCATTTATTTAGTCTTTGGGTGCTTCTCAAAGCTCTCCATTCCCTATAGAACACTTTTGTATTGAGGTTTCATTAGCTACTCATGATGAATTAAATCACTGGCCACTGAGATTAACTCTGACTCCAGCTCCTTTCCCCTCCCTTGAGGAGGTGAGGGGTTGGCTCCAAAGGTCCAACCCTCTAATCCTGTTTTGGTTTTTCCTAGAGAACAGCCCCCATCATGAAGTTATCATGGGGCTATACCTGGGAGATTTATATATAAATCATATAAATGATGGACTTTGAGCTCTCTCTCTCTCTCTCTCTCTCTCTCTCTCTCTCTCTCTCTCTCTCTCTCTCTCTCTCTCTCTCTCTCTCTCTCCTGGCTTAGAGAATTGTTTCAGTTCATTTTTTTTTTTAAATAAATAAGAAATGGCTTTGAACAATGTTGCGTGTGATGTCTGTCTACCATGATCTAAATCTCTTCTTTCCTACATGGAATCAAGCTTTTTAATTGTATTTCAGCCTGGAACCATGACTTTTCAATAGTTATTCCTTATTAGAAAAAGTCTTATTGCTACCTCTAAGACTTAGTCAAGTCATATTAAACTTTCTATTCCATGTGAGACCTCCTACCTCATGCCACAGGAACTCTCTGCCAGATTTCCTCCCTGCCTTTTCCCAGCGAAGGCCACTAGCCTATACCTTACAAAAGAATAAAGAGACACATTTTCTTACTAAACTAACCAAGGAGAGTGTGGGGACAGAGCCCCAGAAAGCAGTTTCCAGGCTCTCGGCCTCACGTGGAAAGGTGCTGGCTCAAGTAGTAAATGGCCATCAACTGTGATTAGATGGCCATCAGCTGTAGCTAGTTGGCCGTCAGCTGTAACCAGTGAGCCATTGGCCACTAATATAACTGCTGTGGCTACGCTAGCAGAAAAACGGGGGCTAGCAAGAAGATGATGGCTGAGCCTGCAAGCAGAGCAGTGAGGTTTGCGAACAGTGTGGTTCCTGCTTCCTGTGTCTCCAACCCAGCCGCAAGCAAGAGTATAGTGGTATGACTCCCCTACCTATGGCTCTGTGGGTGTTTCTTTTTGGCCTCACCATGTCCTGCGTTACTATGTGGCGAGCGGGACCAGACACCCTGCATGAGTCCCTGCATGACACATGGTTCAGCGAGCAGGGTTTCCCGCCTGAGACCCCGCCTGACTCCCCACGTGACAGAGAGGTTTCCATCCTGTCTTCAGTTAGCTATAACTGCTTGTCAATCAGGTTGTGTTTCTGGAAAGCAGAATTGGAAGAGTTGAACTTACAGGATATTTATCAAGAAGCACTCTTGGGAAGAAGGCATAACGGGGCAGAAAGGGAAGTTTAGCTGCAGTATAGCCCAAGAAAGAGATATTGCACACTCCACAGAGAGCTCTGGACCTAATGTGGACCAGAGCTGGGTCCTGCACTAGGCCTTTATTGAACAGTCTTTGGATGCCAGCACTGTTCTTTGGTGAGGTAATGCTCTGTACGTGCAGCAGTCCCTCGAGGGGCTGACAGCTGAAGGCTGTTTGCAAACTGCAATGCCCTGCAACTGTGGCAACAAGTTCCTCCCTGAAGAGAGAACTGAGTGACTGCTCACCATGCCCTACACAGCTGTTGGAAATTACATGACAGGTCCGCGATGACAACAGGCCCCACTGATGGAAGGCTTCTTTCCAAACAGCTCCTCTAGATACTAGTGGTCCTTTGAAAGATTTGTCCACATTTTTCCAGCTAACCTATATTTGACTGATAGCAAAAGGACGCAGGTGACATTTCTTTGATGCTCGTACTCGTGAACACAAGCACTGGAGGTCCTCCAGCACCGAAGCTGCGAGGCACCTGTAGGTGCTAACCTCCATGTTTTCTGGTATTAGAAATTTAAGTAGAGTGGGGGATAATACTGACTTGCCCCACTATGTCGTTTCATCTCAAGCTTTATGAGCAATCCCATGTGAGTTGTTTCTTTCCTTTCAGTGAATTCCAGCCAGTGAATGCTGCACTGTTTGTACTCTTTGTCCTTCTTAATTCTCTTCTAATATTGTCTGTGAGGGTAGAGGACGGGAGAGGGGGATTGTTTCTGCTGAAATGGTCACCCTCAGTAGGCCTGTGCAAGGATGTGTCCGGGCCTCTCTGAACTTAAAGCATCACATATTAATACACATTTTCTCTAACCATGGGTCTTAATAACAAATCTCACATTTAATAACAAATACAATTCTGTTACACATTTTTTATTTCTGTGGCTGCTTCAGCATGTAGGAGATTAATAGGCTGGGGATTAACAGTTCAAATTTAACAAATCGACCTCTCTATAGAGATGTTTTTAATTTGTTATGGAATTTAGCTATATCATCTGAGAGTCTACAAACTGTTTTTACTTTCAGCACTCTGACACCAAATGTATGGATTTGTTTTTTATACCAACAATCAATTCTCCAACACTCCAGGCCCCGATTGGGTATCCTACGAGTAAATTCAATTCTGACACTAACTACCTGGTATTAGCACAGACCCCACATATTAAGGGCTTGGTCCTACAAGACTGCCCGCCCCCCTACTTCAGATGCCAGGCATAAGTCCCAGGTTGTAATCTGTATTTCTTATCCACCAGCTATAAAATGGGATTCCCATTCTCAAGTTCAGTAATGTGTGGTAATGGTTTATAGAACTCAGGGAAAGACTTTACTTACATTTATTGGTTTATTATAAAAGATATTGTAAAGGAGACCAATGAACAGCCAGATGAAGAGCTATAAGATATGAGTTCCAGAAATGTCCCAAGTGCAGGCGTTCCTGACGTTCCTGGCACAGGATGTGCTCACCAAGCTGGAAGCTCTCCATTCCCTGTAGGACACTTTTGTATTGAGGTTTCATTAGCTAGTCAATGATGGATTAAATCACTGGCCACTGAGATTAGCTCTGTCTGCAGCTCCTTTCCCCTCCCTTGAGGGGCTCAAAAGGTCCAACCCTCTAATCCTGTTTTGGTCTTTCCTGGATACCAGCCCCCATCTTGAAGCTATCCTTGGGCTTCTAGGTACCAATTATCTGATTAGCATATAAAAAGACTCTATTATCACTCCCTCTCTGGAGACTTTAAGGGTTTTAGAAGCTCTAGTGTCAGGGAACAGGGACTAAGACCAAATGCAATAATAAAGTATGCTCCTAATATCTCTATCACTCAGGAAATGACAAGGGTTTTAGTAGCTCTGTGTTTACATTCTCAGATGTTTGCTACAGAGTTTTGTTTACCTGTGCTTTTTTTTCCCAATGTGCCTTAGTCAGGATTCCTTAGAAAAACACAACCCATAGGAGGTATAACAATACTAGAGGGTACCAATACACACACGCACACACACACACACACACACACACACACACACACATTTTAAGAAAGGAAAAGAAAAAGGTGTATTAAAATTGTAATAATATATACCGATAACAAAGGATGAATACAAGTCAGGTGTATACATTTTTTGGCCCCCCGGTATGTATATGGATTTATGATAAGGTACCAGCACACACAGCTGTGGAGGCTGAGAAGTCCCTGTGAGCTGGAGACTCAGGCAAGCTGCTGGTGCAGTTTGAAGACCTGCTTGATGGCACATGAAGGAGTCATGTCACTGGGTCTCAAACATTGGCTTAGTAAATTCTGCTTATGTGATGTGGATTCAGATTTTCTTATCCTCTTTTTCTTTTTTTTTTTGGATCTTGATGTTTTTGACAATTTTAGTTTTTAGGACGATCTTTTATGTAAAACTTAAATTCTGAAACGAATTCCTTATGTCAAAAATAGCTATTCTAAAAAGGTGCAAAATTCCAAAGGTTGCACTCTCTTTGTCCTAAGAAGCATGGCACCTGCACAGTATAACCTCCTGAGTTTTTAATTATTGCTCAACTGCCAGATGGGTGATTTAGATAACATGCTTAGCTCAAATTATCTCTTTATAATATGAGGTGATGCCATGAGATGATATTAAAGGTCCTATCCAGCTCTGAGATGTTTTACTTCCATAAAAATAGTACTGTTATTTTTATCACAAGAAGGAAGTGCTGTATTGGGAAGAAATAAAGGTTACAAAGAAGAGCAATGCTATTGAAAAATATAGAGGCAGTAAAAATGTTCTCTCTTAACACCACTAACAGGATTAAGTTATAATTAGCACAAAGAATTTGTAGCTAATATATCTTAATTAATGTTCTGATTATACCTCTTGTTTTAACCATTTGTAAATTGATTTTCTTTGGTAATTTTCCCAATTTCTATGGCAAGACTTCCAATACCCTCAAAAGTCTCCTCATCCCAATTCTAGGTGTTCCCTGGGCATGTTTTTTCACCATTTCTATGATTCAGAGACAAGGAGAAATGGTATGTGTATTTGTATGTGAGCAGAAATTATCATTCAACTATCTCTTCAGTGCTCTGGAAACCTCTGGTAACAGGTGCTCCTCCTTTCAGCGCTGATGTTCGAGGCCAATCTAAGTGGGTTTTGTCTCTCCCACTAAGCTATTTACTGTCAGATATCACTGTCATTGTCTCTTTCTGGGTGTCACCATTGCCACTGTCAGTTTGTGCTTTCTAAAACCCTATTTGGATATAGTAAATTTGTGAATCTTACAGAAGCTTGCAATTTTCTTCTGTCTCTGCTTGAGTGTTGTTTTTATCCTCAGGGGTACCAACAGACTTAGTGCTTACCCTGTAATGTTTTACAAAAGCTTTTGTGAAAAAAGTATTTTTTTGGCTTTTCTTTGTAGCTAGGTGACAGTAGTGTCACCTTCACCCACTGCAAATACACATACCATTTCTCCTTGTCTCTGAATCATAGACATGGTGAAAAAAGAGCAGGCAGAAATTACTGTGATGAAAGAATAATAATTTGTGCTAAGATTCTAAGTCAACTTTAAAGGAAAACGAAGAATAGGCATTGACATATAAAGAACAAGAATTCATGCTTGTGTGGTGTGTGTGGTGTGTGTGTGGGTGTGTGTGTGTCTGTATACTGCTATGCTTAACAGGTATGTTGTTGTGCTATAATGATCTATACTTAAGGGATATGTCATCCAGAACTAAGTCAAGAGGTAGTTATCTTAGAGTAATCTGGTCTGTATTCATTAGAGGTAGGTGACTAGGGAATATATAGGTTGTCGAATGCATTCATTCAATAACCTTTTTTTTTTTAACAATCTACTGGATGGAAGATAAAAATATCATATAAAATTGTATATGATATAAAGCTATACAGAACTATAAAGGGCCCTAAAGGCTACTACTTTTACATCAGGAGAAAGTGAAACATTTTGGAGTTGTCAATGTCTGGGTTTTTAAATATACCAGCTCTAATAGCTTATGTTTGTGGCCTTTAGTGTAGTCTTGGGCCAGTGCTTGAGGATTTTGAAGGAATCACCCATCCCCTATGAAGGACTGAATCTGAAGATAAATTTGAGTTTCAAACACTATGCTAAATTCTCAGTGTCCCTTGCCTCTCATGACTAAAGATTTATTACTAGACCAATGAGTCTAGTGTCTGCTTCCCTCTCTTCTCTTAGTATAAGTGCACTCCCAAGAGGCTTCTAAGTTCCTAATGCAAACAGACTTTGAGGCAACCTGACTCAATTTGACAGATTTTCCTGGTATGCACAAATACTAGTATTGGATTTAGTTGAGCTCCAATTTGACTATACCCATCAATTGACATGTATCTAGATAAATTATGCCATCTCTCTGTGCCTCTCATCTCTCACTTGCAAAGGGAAGTGAAAAGTAATAATGCATATTTTAAAACTTTAACCCAATTCATGTCACAAAAATATTAAGTAAATTACATGGTAAGTTAATGACATAATAAAAATAGAAAAGTCAAGAATAGGTAATATAAACAAAAGTATAATGTTAAAACCAGATATTTTAAAAGTGTAAGTTATCATCTTCTTGGTTAAATTGAGAAACATAGTCAATTGTAGAGTTTACAATATCCAATATATCCAGATTTCCCAACACCATTTACTGAATAGACTGTCTTTACCCCATTGTATGTTTTTGCCTCCTTTGTCATAGATTAATTGAGCATATAGATGTGGATTTATTTCTGGGCTCTCTATTCTGTTCCATTCATCTATGTGTCTGTTTTTATGATAGTCCCATGCCATTTTAATTGCTATAGCCTTATAGTATAGTTTGATATCAGGTCGCATGATACCTGTAACTTTGTTCTTTTTCAAGATTTCCGTGGCTATTTGGGGTCTTTTGTGGTTCCATGTAAATTTTAGGATTATTATATTTGTTCTAATTTTGTGAAAGATGCCATTGGTATTTTGATAGAGATATCACTAAATCTATGGATTAATTTGGGTTCTATGACATTTTAATGATGTTAATTTTTCCTATCCATGAGCATGGTATATGCTTTCATTTATTTGTATCTTCTTTAATGTCTTTCTTCCGTGTCTTATAATTTCCTGGGTACAGATCTTTTGCCTCCTTGGTTAAATTTATTCCTATGTATTTTATTTTATTCTACTTTATTTTACTTTATTTTATCTTATTTTGTTTTGATGCAGTTGTAAATGGTATTGTTTTCTTAATTGCTCTTTCTGATAGTTCATTGTTGGTGTATAAAAATCAATACAGTTCTGAATATTAATTTTGTGTCCTTTTACTTTGCTGAATTCATTTATGAGTTCTAACAGATTTTTGGTGACTCTTTGGGGTTCTCTACATATGGTATCATGTCATCTGCAAATAATGACAGTTTTACTTCTTCCTTTCCAATTTGGCTGCCTTTTATTTCTTTATCTTGTCTGATTTCTGTGTCTGGGACTTCTGATACTATATTGAATAAAAGTGGTGAAAGTGGACATTTTTTTTTTTTTTTTTTGATCTTAAGGAAAACTCTTTTACCTATAAAGTTAGCTCTGGGTTTGTCATATGACAGGCTGTAAAGTCTGATATTGCTTACTAATATTTTTCCCCGTTTACCTAGTCTTCTCTCCAACTTCGTGAGTATCTTTATGACCATTAATTTGAACTCTTTATCAGGTAAATTACTTAACTTCATTATTATTTATTTTTTCCCGAGGTTTTGTTTTGTTCTTCTTCATTTTGAACATATTCCTTTTTTGTTGTTGTTTCCACTTTTTCGTGTTTTTTTTGTTTGTTGTTGTTTTTGGGTTTTTTTGGTTGTTTGTTTATTTATTTATTTATTTATTTATTTAACTTTCTGTTGGTTTCTATACAGTACATGAAATAACCACCACTCCTAGTTTTGAAGGAGTGGCCTCATTTAAGAGAGGAACTTTGTCATTCAACCCTGACAAAGCTCTTGATTGTCTCTCAAATTTTTGTGCTTGTCCATACAGCCTATTATATTTTTAATAGCTCCCAGTAATTGAGGATGTGCCAAGATTCGTTCATGTCTGAAAGGGGAGTATTGCAACACCTAGATTCAGGATGATTGGAAGCTAGAATCTCAGGTATAAACTTTTAAAGGTATGTAAATATATATAGTATGTGGGACTACAAGATTAAGTCCCACTGGCCACCAGAGCCATGCAATCGGGAAGTGTCCCTTGGGCATCAGTCACAAAAAATTGGGGCTTCCAATAAATTTATAAGCTCTTTTCTGGGTACTGACAAACTGGAACAATGCAAAGGGAGTGTGTCAAGGTGGCATCTACAGCCAGTGTTTCTTTTGAGCAGCTCTGTAGGCCACTCAATGTGTGTCAAACTTGAAACCTGTCCCTAAGGCTGAAACTCCAGGACAAGCAAAGATGCCTCCTTCACAGAAAGACTTGGGGGTGTGCCTCATTCTGCTCTCTGTACAGTAGCCTGCCAACAACCATCTCTCTGATTTCCACAGTCCCCTGGGGCCCAGGATTATAAGCCCCACAACCTTGTTCCCAGAGCCAGCCAATCAAGGGGTATCCCCTGCAGCAGCTATAGAAACCGGGGCACCAAACATAAAAATCAGGGCACCAGATACATGTAGGAGACACTGGTGTTCTGAAGCGTGGCAGAGGGTGAGTGTGAAGGTAGCACCCACCCTCCATGATCTCTGGAATGGATTACATTCAGCCCCTAGATACCTCTTTAATTAGAAGCCTGACCTTGTAGTACAGTCATGATAGTTAGCAAATAGGCCTCCTTCACAGAAAGACTGAACTCCTGGATGTGTTCCCTCTTGCTGTGATCCTAGAGTGGTAGCTATTTAAGTCTTTGTACATTGGATACAGTTCCATGGATGATGGACCCTAAACCCGATGGCCAACAAAGCTAGATGACTTGAGGTGTCCCCTGGCAGCAGTTGCAAAAATTGGGGCACCAGAGAGGAGTCTGAGCTCCTTTCTGGGTGACACCAATTCTTATAGTTTCATGGGACCAGGAATGCAAACTCCACTGGCTTCCAGAGCCAGGCATGGCTGTAGGCAGCAGCTGTAAAAATTGAGACATTGGATGCATGCAAAAGCTCTCTTTTGGGAGGTACCAGTGCTGTGGGAAATGAAAAAGGGAAAGTGTGAATATGGGGACTGACAGACTTTGTCCAGTGCAGTGTACCAGCAGCCTCCTAGATGTATATATTAAGTTAGACAGCTGCCCCTCAGGCAGATGCTTTAATATAATCATATGAGCCTTTTTCACTGTAAGTCTGTACTCGATTGGCTGTCTGTGAGCTGGATCCTGGGACAGTGAGTCCAAACCTATGATCCGTTTAAGAGCAGTTTCTCAGATTGCAATAATCTTATGGGTCTTGGAATGCGAGTTTTGTTTTTCAATGTTAGAAGTTTTTGAGGGATTGTCCCACAAGAGGATGTCTTAAAAGATGTAATGACCAATATGGAGTTTGAATCCTTTGCTCTCAAGGGAGAAACTCTGAATTCCTTTCTTTCCTGGTAGTGAGTTTTCATGCCAGAGGTAGGATTTATGGGATGATTATTTCCTAGCCTCTTCTACCTGGTTCAGTATGTTTTCCCAATGTGTACTCTGCCAGCCCTTAGGTTTTTCTTTTCTTTTTCTTTTTTTTCTTTTAAAGAGACAATTGTTCTATATATAGCTGTAGACGCAGTGTGTCCATGGGAGGAGGTGAGTTCAGGATCTTCCTACATTGCCATTCTGAACTGGAACCTCCAAATTTATTAATTCTTAATATTATATACACGGAGCATCATAAGAAAACAAAAGTGAATACCCAGAAAGCAGTGAGATTTTTAAGTTTATATACCATCTTAATAGGGGAAAACAGGAATTTAGGGAACAGTGAATGACTTTAAGGAAGATGAATGGGACCTCAGAAGAATAGATGGGAGGTATGATAGTTTGTGAAAAAAATTGTCTTCGTGTGTGGTGGATTTCTAGTGCCCTCTTCCATACTGAGAGTCAATCTTTCTTGGTTGATGGAACTCCCAGGGAGGGCACTGATGACAATTGAGTTATTTTTGGAGTATCTCTCTTTAGGCAGTTAAGAATAGTTTAGAGAAAGCCTCTCCCTGAGTCTGTTGTTTTTCAAAGTGTCTTCAAACTCAAAATAATCAGCATACCAAAGTGACATTATTAGGGGTGGTATGTCTTAAACTCCTTCAAAACAAAGATAATTGCTTTTTTTCTTATCTAGTGTGCATATAGAGTGAAAAGTTCTGATAATTCAAATTGACTTTTAAAGTTTTTATTTTTATGTGTATACATACAAATATATTTAATATTATTTCCAAAGAATTGATATATACTGCTAATAAAAAAAGTAACCTGCAATTTATTATTTTTTTTAATTTAAACTTTTTAAAACCTTTAACTGTATTAAAAAAAAAAATCAAGCTAACAGGGAAAGGTTGTAAGAATTGTATGAAGAAACCCCATATATCTCTTACCCAGGTTAAGCAATTTGTAAAATTTGTTAAATTTGCTTTTGCATTCTCTCTATATGCGCATTATTACCATTTTTCTGAACCATTTTTCTGAGAATAAGTTACATATCTTATGTGAATTTTCTAACATTTGATTTTTATATATTTATTATCTTTGAACATGATAAAACTCTAATATATATGAATGACTCGATGTTTGTCATTTAATTTACTTCTCTATTCACTGTTTATTCAAAACATTTTTTGAGTACCCATTATGTGGCTACAGTGGTGAAGAAATTAGGTAAAATCCCCGTTCTTATAGGTTTTCCAAAAAAAAAAAAAAAAAAAGAGCAAGTACATTAAAAGCCTGATGAGGGTTATGGTAATGAAAATAAAGTCGATGTGAATGCACAAAAAGCAAGAACATCTAATATACCTTCATATTCTCAAACATCTGGAGAAAGGTACATTTAAGCAAGGGCTAAATAATTAATTTATAGAGGAAGCAGGAGAGGGGTCTTCATGCAGCGAGGACTGACTGTGTAGAGCTTCCGAGGTGAGATAATATGCCCAGCCCCACGAATATCCATATCCTCAGGCCCTGGTATAATTCTATGACCTAGATAATATAAAATATGGTGAGCACTTACTTAGGGTCATTTCTTTATGTACATAAAGAAATCAATGATGAGCTCTTTCACAAGTAATCTCAAGCAATGAAACTGAGAATGCTTAAGCGCGTTGTTGTTTACTAATGGCAATGTTGAAAAAAGTGAATTTCTCTGGGAGGTAGAAATGAGCTTCCTCATGTTGCGATTTAATCAAATAGGAGAGAAACTTGAGTTAGCAGGCATTTCCAGGTGAGCTTGGAAGAATGACTTGCAGTGAGGCCGTTTAGGGTCTTTTTCCAGAAGAGATGTCCTCTTGACACACACAAGTGAATGTTCCCGATGAGTACTCTGACCAGGAGAGGAGAATGAGTGCCCACCAGCAGAGCAGGTGGCAATGCTTACATCCACTGAGCCACCATTATGCAAGGCAGCCAAGAAGAGAAGACAACAGCTACGTGAATAGACCAAAGGTAGTGCTTTTTTACCACCAAGCGCAACCAGAGATGTCTCAGGCTAACTTCAGGCCAATCATTTTATTGTATGACTTGAGACTATGGAGTCATGTAAACTTGCTCATTGCAAGGGCATGTCTACTGCAAATTGTGTTTCTTAGCATTCTGCGAACGGGCTGGAGACAGACATTTTATAGTCCCCCTTCGAGTCTTCCTTAGACAAAAGTAAGCTTGGTATTTTGTGCTGTAGGCACCTCATTGTGAGATGGACTACCCAGAAACATTTGGAGGAGTTTGAATGCTTGCATTGAAATATATGATATGTGATATTCAGGCATATTTGTGAAAATTCAAGCACTTTTAAAATAGCATATGCAGACTAATGTCTTTGGTGAAAACAGACTATCATAAAGCAGATCTCTGATGAATCTTGGAGGTATAAGTGCTCTACAATTATAAATGTATACTTATTTCTGTCATAGTCTTTAATACAGTGTTATAATTATAGGCTATGTTTTTGTCTCTTCAGTTTAAAGGGAGGCACCATGTATTATTTTCTTCTATATATATAGTTAGTGCCCAATATAGCCTAGGGCACTAACTAATGAGTGGATAAATACATTGATTCAGTTGTCCCAAAGTCATGTATTGATTGGTAGTGATTGAACTGAATCATTGGAATTACTATATACAATAATTATAACACAATTAGCATCTACAGAGGAGATAGTAGATTTTATAATGTATCTCAGCCTTTAAAGTAAGAGATTTGTGTTTTAGCTATAACTGTTTCAATAAACTTAATTTATATGTAAAAAAGTAATAATAGGTTAAAGATCTACTCCCTCTTACCTCTACCTGTGTTTTAGCGTTCCAGGAGCGTTATGAGAAAACTTTCAGGAAGAGGATACAATGACTTTAGATTTAGTTTCTGGAGACAGCATTTACTTATTGTAGCCCTGTAGTACAAGCAAAAATCAGGGAGTGTGATACCTCCAGTATTGTTCTTTTTTTTTAATATTGCTTTGGCTATTCGGGGTCTTTTGTGGTTCCAAACAAATCTGATGATTTTTTGTTCTATTTCTTTAAAAAATGCCATTGGGATTTTAATGGGGGGAGACAGCATTTACAAAGGTTAAATGAGTTTCCTACTGAGGAGAAACTGGAACTTTCCTCAATCCCCTGGTCTGCTTCACAACTTTAAAGCGATAAAGAAGAGGCAAAACTTCCCGGGTGATGGGTCATATTTTAATTAACCATACAGAGTTCTCCAGTCAGAAAGCTAATGAGATTTTACTTCCCAACTGTAATGAGAATAAAGAAAGAGTAATATGTTTTACTAGGCTGGGTCATTCAATACCCTGACCATGGTGGAGTTGAAGCAGAGATGAAATGTTTAGCAAACCTGATTCATTATCTCTGCAAGCCCAAGTCTAAAGCTCAAGGTTATTAGTGGTGACTTCTAAAGCAAATTAATGTATGTTTCATAGAAATGGTCAAAAAAGATCTTTTCAGTGAAAGATAATGCCACATTGTTTACTTTTGGGGGCCCAGTGGCAAAAAGGCCAGAATGATAATATAGGGCAAATGATTGTTTTAGCCTGAGGATTTTCAGGAAGTTGATTAGCATTGCTAGGAATTCTTTGTATTAAATTATTTTTTTATTATGTATAGATGAAAAGTTTTTAAAGGCAATTGTTTTGTAGGAATATTTTAAATTTGAACCTTTCCTTATTTTATTCTGCTCAAGCAAGGGTCATAAAGGTAACTCAGGGAAAGAATTCTGCAAGTCTGTCCAAACAATATAAATTACCAGGGAGCTGCTCGGAAGCAGGAACATTTACTATTTCATTGGGAAGCATCTTATCTCCCAAGAAAGCACCACAGATTAATGTATTAATATATTAGAGTGGCAAGCTGAGTCATATGTAAAGGTTTCAGGCCTTTACCCAAAAGAAATCTGCTCTTCAAACTGTCTATGCATTACTGTGAGCAAAAAACAAAGGTGGTATGAGCCAAAATTATCTATTTGATTTTTCTGGTGTGACCTTTTTAGGAAGGACAGTTAACATGCACAGGTATAAATAAATGACAGACTAAAGATGGTGACTTGTAAGGACATCATGTAAAACACTATTTTAATTAATATATTTTTAACAGACATTAGTTGGATGTAACAATTTGGAAAACATGCATCTGCCTGATTTTAGCTGTCCTCAAGCTTGTCTGTTTCTCCCCAAGCTTGTTTTCAATTAAAAGTCATCAATAATGAAACTCATTTCTTTCATCTCTATGGGCACTGACAATGAAAAATGAGCAAACAAGTTGAAGTGAATATAAATATTAGATGCCCAAATATGCTGCTCATCATGGCATGGAGGCTGGGCATTGTGTTGATCTGGGTGCATTCTGCAACATCTGACAGAGTGATGAATAGGCCAAAGAGCTCAGTCACAGTCTAGTAACTAGATAAAGCTCTCCATACAAAAATGTTGTATTTTCTATGCCCACATTAAACTTTTTAAGAAGGAAAGGAGGGAGGTAAGGAGGAAGGGAGGTAGAGAGGGAGGGAGGAAGAAGGGACGGAATTAACTGTAAAAGGAGTCATAAAGCCTATGGTTATTATTTCTTTCTTTTTTTCTTTTTTCCTAGTAGCTTGTGATGAAAAGTTTCCATCTGCTAAAGGGCATTTGAGATGAATGCAAATGGCAGGCAAGTTAACGTTTTTAAATATTAGTTGGGTGCAAAAGTAATTGCAGTTTTTGCAATTTAACCTTTTAAAACACAATTACTTTTGCACCAATTTAATAGTATAGATATATAATAGTGTACTTTTTTGTTTGTTTCATTGTGACCTCTAAGAACTATTTGCCTATTTACAAACCTACACTTCTTCATGACTAGCAAATCAGGTAGGAAGTTCTCAGACTTGGCCTTTGAGGTCCTCCACAATGTGAATCCCACCCACCTTGCTGTAGGTATCTCCCCCTGCTCACCTATATGCTAGCCTACAGAATACTTGACCCATTCCAAGAACTATTTTGTTTGTCCCTACTTCTGTTCTTCTGCACACATTACACTTTATTATTGTCCTTACCGTATTGTACCTTCAGTAAATCTTCCCGAATTCTTCCAAGCTTCATTAGGACAGGGGTTTTGTTGTTGTTGTTGTTGTTGTTTCTTTGTTTTGCCTTGAATAATATCTGACAAATAGGAGGAACTCAACCAATTAATGTTGAATGAATGCATGAATTGCTTGTTTATTTTGTAGCCTCTTAGTGCCTCCTAACTTTGTCCATAGTTCACATTCAATAAATACTGAACTGTGGTCTTGGTTGTTGTCTCCCCCTCCTCCTCCTCCCCTTTCTTCCTTCACTTCTTCCCCACCCATTCCCCCTCCTTCTCCCTGCTCCTTCTTCTTTTTAATGACAAAAATACAAGTGTTAGTGGATGACATCTAGTTTTCAAACCTAATTGGTGTATACCTCTTTAGAGCTATGCATGGTTTGGAAGGAGGGGACATTAGAATGTGGGCTCCCAAGAGACAGAAGGGCTTTCCTGAGGACCTTTTGTTTTATGATAGCCTCTTTCTGAAGGAGTGACCAGTATAAGAGTTTTATCATGAAAAATAGCCTTCTTCACATAGGCTGCTTTCTTCATTTTCTATCTGGTTAAATGAAAGTCATTTCTTTTGAGTCCTATGTTCCTCCATTTTAGGGGTTTCCCACTTGTGCTCTGTGAAGTTTTATTGTTCTATAGAGATACATCAAGGGGTTTCGCAGGTGCTTGACTCAAAATATCATATGAAGTGTGACAATTAAGTTTGCGACCTCATCCTAGAAAAAGTGCTACATACCTCATTGCTGAATATCACTATGGTCACCTTCAAAGTACTCCCCTTGGAAAGCTATGCACTGATGCCAGAGCCTAGCCCACCTTTCAAAGCAATTTTGGAACTTTTTCGGGAATGGCCATCAAAGCTGTAGTCATATTACCCTTGATGTCCTGAATGTCATCAAAATGTCTTCCTTTCAATATTTCCTTTGTCTTTGGATAAAAAAAGAAGTCATTGGGGGCCAGATCAGGTGAGTAGGGAGTGTGTTCCAATACAGTTATTTGTTTACTGGCTAAAAACTCCATCACAGACAGTGCCCTGTGACCTGGTGCATTGTCGTGATGCAAGAGCCATGAATTGTTGGCAAAGAGCTCAGGTCGTTTCTGTCTAACTTTTTCATGCAGCCTTTTCGGCACTTTCAACTAGTAAACTTGGTTAACTGTTTGTCCAGTTGATATGAATTCATAATGAAATCCCTCTGATATCAAATAAGGTTATCAATATCATTGCAACAAGTTTGTGAACTTAATTGTCTGACCTCATACATACAGACAATATTTTTAAAACTTCAAGGAGCTATACAGTATTTAAATATTGTAGCAAATTTAGCATATTGGAGACTGCTCATGAGTCAATGTATGCTTTCAATTTAGCTAAATTTTTGTGCTATTCTTCTATCATGGCTATGTATACATTTAGAATGTTTTGTAAAAGTGTTATGGATAATGATATGAGTAACCCTGAACTGTTTGTTTTGCTTTGTTTTGAAACTCAAGTAGTATAGGTTTATATGAATAAAAATGTACAAATATGCAGTACTTCAAGATGTAACGTGCATGAGCAATTAATAGCAATACAAGTTTATATGCGTCAGTTCAGAGCATATTCTCATTATTTCATGTAATAAATATACAAATTAGTATTTTGAATGCTTACTACCTGCTAATAGAGCTCTAGGCTCTGGGGATATAGAAATCAACAAAGTAGACAGTATCTTCTCTCATAGAACTTTAATGTTAACATCATGTAGATCAGAAAATGGACACATAAAAATGCATATATACTATACTTGGTCATGATAAGAGTGTGTGAACAAAAAATAAGCATATAAATGGTCTAGAAAAGCCTCTCCAAGAAGACGGTATTTGAACAGAATTAGATCTGAGAGGAGGACAAAAGTTCTTAGGATTTTTAGAGTACAGTGTTCTGAAAAGTTCAAGTGTAAAAACCCTAAAAAAGATAGACCTGCTAATCAAGGAATACGAGAGATATGGGTGGCCAGAGCCAATGTAACAAGTGAAAAAATGAATGCAGATATGTTTACAGAGTTGGGCCAGGACACAAATATGAAGTTTAAGAGTATTTTGAGATTGTAGGAAGAGCTGTTAAAATGAAGTACCAGACATTTCTCTGTGGGAATCATATTGTCAGTATGACGCAACCTAGTTCTGAGGCTAGTAGAGGAGCAGAAAATCCACCAATAACTCCTGATATCAAATTGTTGCTTTCCTCAACAGAATCAAGGTTTTCATTGATTCACTTTATGACTATTTAAAACTAAAAGTGTATGCATTGTATCAAATAGCATTTTATCACATTTTTGTGTTTCAATGCCCAATAATATTTTGCTGAAGTATAATTCTTACCTTAAAAAGGATTAAAATATATGTTTGTTAAAATCATTAATGTAGTCATTTGGAACTTGGATGACTTAACAGGGACTATTGTAAGTGTTCTGATTAAAACATTGGGAAGACAGGAGTTACATTCATGTACTAGAAAAGTAAATCATCAGAGCCACGTATTTTATTTCATCTGATAACGTTTTCTTCTGTGTTCTTTCCTCAGTGTAATATAATGAAAGATAATTCAATGATAGATAATTCAACTAGTAAGACATGGGAGAATACAGTGAATGTTCCGTGTTCTGATTTATAAGTGAGATTGATTAGTGCTTGTTTCATAATGCAGTAAAATATGATAATATCAATTTGATGAAACATTCCATGATTCTGTGAACTCTTTTACTTGTATACTAGGCTGATAACATAGATAAAATATTGTTTAGATATTTAATTCCTATGTACAAAATGAAGATACAATAGACTTTAGTTTTTCAAAAAAAACTGACCAGTTTTTCAATAAAGTAGACCCAACTCATAAAGAACATCTCATGTTATAATTACCTCTTCTTGAAACTATGCTCATGTCAGAATCTAGATATTATTTACTTATTTTAAAAATTTTTATTGGGAAGGTTGGGGAACAGTGTGTTTTTCCAGGACCCGTCAGCCCCAAGTTAAGTCATTGTTTTCAATCTAGCTGTGGAGGGCACAGGTCACTGGCCCATGTGGGAATTGAATAGACAACGTTGGTATTTGAGCACTGAGCTCTAACCAACTGAGCCAACCGACCACCCCAGAATCTATCTATCTATCTATCTATCTATCTATCTATCTATCTATCTATCTATCTATATATATGGAAAACAGACAAATGAAAGTGATTTGATACATAAATGATATGCTTAATCTATGTAGGTTATTTAGAGTAATAATAATGATGCAATAATGTGATAACCTACTTAGTTTTTCAAATAATAATTTTATAGAGTATTTATATTATATAGTATATGTATAATAATTTAAGGCCAGCTTTTAAAACATCTTTAATATTTGAAACTATAGTTTAACTAAAGAAATAAAGTCACTACCCTATACTAAACAATAAATAACATTTAATAAAATAAACAGTATTTGGAGAATTAAATGTTTCTTCTTTCATTAATAATAGAAAATATATAGGAAAAATCAGTAATGATACAGAGAACCTGAACTACATGGTCAATCAAATCAATCCAATTGACTCTCCATACAACAATAATAGAATACACATTTTTCTCAAGAAAAATTTAAACTTTCAACTGTATAGACTTCCGAGGCCATTAAACAAACTACCAAACTACCAACGAAAATAATAATTATACAGAGTGTGTTCTTGGCTCACAATGGAATAAAAATTAAAATCAATAACAGAAATATATCTAGAAAGGCCAACAATGAAATTTAAATACAATATTTTTAAATAAACTAAGTTTCCAGTAAGTCTTAAGGGAAATCACAGAGTATTTTGAACTGAACAAAAATAAAAATGCAACGTATCAAAATCAATAGATGTGGCTAAAGCAGTCATTATAGGAACATTTCAAGTATGGATATTTATATCAGAAGATAAGAATAGTCTCAAATTTATAACCTAAACATCTTCCTTAAGAAACAAGTAAAATAAGAGCAATTAAACACAAAGCAAGAGTGTGTATGTGTGTATATATACATATATGTATGCTATGTTCTTCTCACCTCTCATTCAAATGGTTCTAGAAATCACAGCCAATGCAATATCATAAGAAAAAAAAGAGCATATATAGGAAAGAAATAAATAAAACTATCTTTATTTGCAGAAGATATGATTAAAACCTTAATGAGGAAACTGAAATGTCTTTCAACTTCTGAATAGAAACCAAACTGTGGTGCACTCATACAATGGAATACTACTCAGTAATAAAAAAGAATTACCTTTTTTTGATATGAGCAATTGTAACCTCAAATGCCTAATCATAAGTGAAAGATGACCATCTCAAAATATTGTATATTATATGATTCTAGATCAGTGGTGAGTGTGTGTCGGGGAATGGTGTGTGGGAAATATTATCAATCTTGCTTATGGTGGTGGTTACACAGACTTAAAACACGCACAGACACACATACACACACACACACACACACACACACACACACCAATATGATAGCAGAAAAGCTTATTAGAATAGTTGAAATCACATATGCTGTCAATACCAAGTCCTGATGAGGCTGTGGAGCAGTTGGAATTCCCATGTATTACCAGTAAAAATGAAAATAGTACAGCCATTGTGGAAAACAAACACTCAGCCTATGTCCAAGTAATCCCTCTCCTAGATAGTAAAACAAGAGAAAGAAAAAATAACATTCAGATACAAAAATACTTAATTCCAATTATTATATGTTGAAGCAGTGAAGGAGATAAAAAGTCACCATTATGCTACCACACTGCAGAAAATGCTTTCTAATGGATGTTAAAAATACTAGGCAATTTATTGAGGAGAAACAACGATACTTGCACATTCTCAAAATATCTCCTCAAAGATGTTGGTTAATTACAAACAGAAAAATAATAACTTGACAGTAGAGAAACTGAAAATACCATTTTAATCAAATTATCAAATTTTGAATTACTAGGCCAAGATAAAACAATATCACATAACACCTGGTTAATACACTGAGAAGGACAGATCACTTCTGTAGTACTCTTCCCTAAAATGCATAACCATAATCTAATCATGTGACTGTATTAGACAAATTCAAATTGAGGGACATTTCACAAAATAACTGATCAGTGTGCTTCAAAAGAGTTAGGTTATAAAAGACAAGGAAAGAACGGAAAAGACCAGACATGACAACAAAATGCAATGTGGGATCCTGGACTGGGTCTTATCACAGAAAAAACAATGTATTAATGGAAAAAAAAAATGCTGCAGTCCAAATAGTCTCTACTTTAGTTAGTAGTATTGAACTAATGTTAATTTCTTAGTTTTGATCATTGTGCCATGGTTAGGGAAGATGTTAACATTAGGGTAGTATTGTTGAGGGCAAATGGGAACTCTATTATTTTTTCAACTTTTCTATTAGTCTAAAATTATTTCAAATTGAACAGTTTGAAAAACAGTAAAATAATCACGGTAATGGATTATATCATTTTGGATAAAAATAATCCATGAGTCTCTGTAGATACTAAAAAAATGAGATATCGAGGATGAAAGAAAATTCTTCTTAAAAGCTTTTGATAGCTATAAATGCAGAAGATGATGATAAAAATAGAAATTTCCACTTTACAACTTCCAGTGTATATATAAATCAGGCAAGTATCATTAATGGCTATTAAAACCTTAATGGATACAGTCACAATTGAAATTACTTATTAATTACAGAAAGAAAACTTTGTATAATGGAAGAATTTTAATAAACACCAACATTGCCTAATTTAGCATCCTCAGTAATGGGACAAACTGACATTACAGGACCTTGACATGATGTAATAGGCAGTAGTTTTGTCGTATTTTGCTTATGAAGTATTCTTACCAAAAATATTTAGTTGAACCTTTTGATGTGGAGACAATTAAAAAAGCCATTCTGTAAAATAACTGATTTGAACTGTTCATAATATCAGTGATATGAAAGACAGCAAGAGGCTGGGGAATGATTCTTTAGGAAATTGATAAAGCAAAATAAAATGTCATGCGTGATTTGTGATGGGATTCTAGATATAAGCAAATATAAAGAACAGAAGAGTTATAAAACATACTGTTAGGATGACTAGGAAGTTTTGGATATCATCATTACAATTTATCATATTGGTTCAATGTTTTACTTATTGGGTGTGGTTATGATATTGGCTTTATATAGGAGCATATTTTAGATTTCAAAGAGAATATATCTCACCATATTTAGGAGTCATTGTAATGATGTCTACAAACGAGTTTCAATTGTTAGAAATAAACAAACACATATATGAAGACGGGAAGAGAAAGAAAGTGAAAGTGAATAGTGTATATGCTAATATTTGCTGAATCTAGCTGAAGTGTTTACACGTATTTTCCTATTGTTCCAACATTTTTACAAGTTTGAAATTTAAAGTTTGGGGTGGATTTCAGAATAGGCTATTGGAACATCCGCAACTCTTGAACTCTTAATTGATTAATCAAAAGCTACTTCAAGAGAAAAACAAACAAACAAATAAACAAACAAACAAAAACACACAAAAATGGCTACACATGTCTTGTACTTATGAAGATTAAATTGAGCCTACAAAAACTGTTTGCATTCTTACACATTTATACTCATATACATCAATCCTTTTTTGGCAGAATAAATGAAGAGTCTTAAAATTTTAAGTAAAATAAACAAAATAGTATAGGGCATTTGTTCAACTTGCAAATACTATGTTTAAATATAACCACTTCTGTCAATCAACATTAATGCAAACTAAGAAATACCCAAAATATTCAAATAAGTGTATTAGAAAATATTAATGACTTAAAATGGGAGCTAACAGCCCATTTTCTTAAGTTTCTAGATGATTGCTAATTCATTCTTTTGTGATCAACTCTGGTCATAAATTGAATGTGATTGATCACTATAAAGTGTGCACTAATGATGATTAATTGTACTGATTAAGCACATCTGCTAAACCCTACAACTATTCAGCTTATCATTGTCGGGGAAAAAAATCACTTTAAATGCAATAGTAAGCTAATGCAACTTATTTTTACTTAAACAGAACATTTTAATGGGTTTTAATTACTTGCATAGATTCCTAAATAACTTACTATACTTGTATAGATTCCTAAATAACTTACTAATAATGACATATTTAATATGGCTTTTTCTAAATATGTCTTAATAAAGGCCAAAAGCATCATAATTTGGTCTATGGTGAATAATGTATTTTGTAAGAAAAGAGCTGTCATGTCATAAGAAGCTTTATCCAGGCTGTTTTCTATACCTAATATTTTATACAACACAGTCATTCATTTTGTTCTAAGTTAATTAGCTTGAAGAAATCTAAGCATGATTTTAAAGCACATGAAGAAAGACAAATTAAAATGCTTTTGATAGTGTGATCTTTCAAATGAAAACATCATCAGTGCTGGAGAAGAAAGGTCAATTAGCAGACAGAATAATGTCAGAGTGTCTCAACCTCAGCACTTCTGACATTTGGGGACGGTGGGCTTTTCTTTGTGGAGGATTGCTCCAGGCATTGTAAGATATTTATTGTCTTCTCCCACTAAATGCCAGTGGAACCCCCTTTCCTACAAACCTGGTTGTAGGAAACCAATACAAACCAAATATCTTTCCAGAGCTTGCCAAATGTCCACTGAGGGACAAATCACCCCTGGTTAAGAACCGGTTAGGAACCACTGGTATTAAATATGCCTTCTTATATTGATAGATATTTTGATAATATATAGGTGAGAACAAATTTAAGTATTGAGCACAAATTATATACCAAGTGCTTTGATAAGTGCTGAAACATATCAACTCCTTAATCCAGTGCTTTAGACCACTCGGCCTTGCTACTGCCCCAAAATATATCATTTCCTTAATTTGTTTCATGTACCATATGAGGAATCACTCTAGCCATGCTAATTTTAGAGATGAAAGAACTGAACTCCAGGAGATTGAATTGTATGTCCAATTGCATGTAGCCAGTAAATAGAAGACAAATCATTTGAATCCATAAGTCATAAATGTCTGATTTCAAGAATTATACACTTGACTATTTGTACTACCCTCATTTCCTTAAAGCTTCAATTTGAAATGCCTCCAATGAATTTAAGAATCAAAGTGTAAAATGAGAAATTTATAGCTGATACAAATAAATGGTTTAGACTTTTTATAGACCCAGATAAATACTATGGGTGGCATTCAGAATGTACAAAATACATGCTGTATCACGTCATATCATTCATTAGTTGGTACAGGGGAAAGGGTTTCACTATTGATTGGGTTTGACTGACAGATACAAGGAAGAGGAGAGCCTGGGCAGGAGCACCTCTCAAGAGGTTGCAAAGCCCTAAGCACTGGAACGAAGGCCAGAAAAAAAAGAAAAACTGAGGCAAGTGGAAAAAAAAAAGTCTCTCTATAGAAAGTATGTTAAACCTGTCAAATCAAGAAAATAAAATAGAAACATCTGCCAGTTTCTCTGTTAACCAGGATATACGATTGATTCATTAAAAATGAAGATAAAATAAAAAGCTAAGTATCATTGTCATTTGTATAATAATGGACTTTTAAGGTAGGAATATTGGACAGATCTCATTAGTCAGTTGGAAGAGCTCTTGAACAATTATACCTTATATTTGACGCTGCCATCAAACACTTAGCATGATAGCATTACCTCATGGCAATCACTCCTTTGATTACAGGCAGTTGCCAATTAAAAACTTTACTAAAAAATCAGCTTGTAACACAATTGCAAGATTTTCTTACTGATATAATGCATGGATATGCTAATAAGTTTTTTATGTGAATCGTCAAATATCAGTTAATTATGAATGAATACAAATTATTCTAAAACCAAATCTAATGCACACAAACAAACAAAACACCTTTATCATCATGTACGTATTTTCCAATTCTAAAGCAGGAAAGGAGCAGATTTCAGACAAAGCGACCATTAAAATAGGCTGACAGATAAAAATGGAAACAAATAGAGAAGAAAAAAGATGATACTAAAAGATGTAGTGTACAAAATAGGTTGTCATACTAAAATCTATCCATGTAGATTGAGAAGTAAAGAATGGATAGATCATTGATATTATTTAAAAAGTTGATTACTGTATTAGTGTTCTATCGCAGCATAACAAATTACCACAAATTTAGCTGCTTAAAACAAGATACTATCTCAGTTTCCATAGGTCAAGGCTAAACTGAAATCTAGGTGTTAGGCAGAATTGTGTTCTCATAAGAGAATTAACTGGAGAAAGATTCAGTTCCAAACTCTCTCAGATTGTTGGCAGCATTCAACTCCTTATAGTTACAGAAATGAGGTTCTCATTTTCTTGATGGCCTTTGACCAGGGACTGCTTTCAGGTCCTATAGGTTGCTTGCATTTCCTTGACACACGGCCCTCTCTATATGCCCACCCACAAGATGGCAGCTTATTTCTTCAAAACCAGGAAGAGAGAGAAGTGTTTCTAACATGCTTGCATACAAGTATTTGCTCGCATATTTCTACTGAGAAGTACACACACACATAGATGTGTGTACGCATATGTATATATTTATACAGGGATCGATATAGATCACACACACACAATTATAGGTGACATCTCAGCACCTTTGCCATGTCAGGGGATTATACAGTGTATAAACATAGGAGACATCCTAGGTTCTATCCATCACAACTACTCTGAAAAGCATCAGTTCAGAACTTTTATCTTGGTGGGTTTAGAACTTCAAATAAAAAAAGCAAACAAACAAAACACCAAAACCCATAAAATTAGAAGAAATTACTTATTTTACAGAAAATATATTTCAACTCTTCATAGAATTAAATTTTGTAAGTACTGCTTGGGAATAAACCTCTTCTCTGGGAATCAGACATTTCTGACAGCTCTGTCAAGTGATAATGTGACATGACAATTCTTGGTCTTTCTGCATCAGAGAGAAGAATCTTTGGAAAGATGTTTTGCAAAAACTTCTTTCTAATTCTCCTTCAACTAATGTAATCTATATGACAGTTACAGATATGGCATCAAATCTAAGAATCAATGACAATGTTACTTTATATTTTCTCTAAAGGAAAACACTGTTAATTAAATTGTCATTATACATTATTCCTCAATGTGTTATTATTTTTTACTTATTAATAAAACTCATTTAGACTTAGCAATAGATTTTGATCACTTTGACTGTTGAAAAAGAAAACATAAATAAAATATCGATTAAGATGGCCCTGATATTTATTCACTTTCAGACTCTCTTTTAAATCACCTATCAACTCAAAGTTAATGATAACTACTTTGACCAAACAATACAGTACTCTACAGTGTATCAAGAGAAATCGAATCACAGCATATATTGACAGAATATTTTACTCTTGTCTCTAAGCCAGTGACACCCATATCAAGTCAGTTAATTATTTTTTCATCTTGGGAAAATAAGAATCTCTGTGTTTTACATGATAAATGAGGCTGTATTCTTTCCTAAGGATGCCATAACAATTTACCACAAGTTTGGTGGATTACAATGGAAATTTATTACCTCACGATTCTAGAGGCTAGATATCTGAAATCAAAATATAAGGGTTGTTGGTGCCTTCTGAAGGATCTGATGAACCATTGGATTCATGACTCCCTTCTAACTTCTGGTGATTGCAGGCAGTTCTTGGCATTCCGTGTCATCCTCCAATCTCTGCCTCTGTCTTTACATGGTTTTCCCCTGTGTGTCTCAAATATTCTAGTCCTTTCTCTTATAAGAACATCATTCATTGATTTAAGGCCCACCCTAAGTCCAAGAAGACTTCATCTCAAGATCTTTAATTATATCTGCAAATACCATGTTTCCAAATAAGGTCACATTCACAGGTATCGGGGGTTAGTATTTGGTCACATCTCTTTGAGGGACACCATCCAACTCATTATAGTGGTCCATTATAGTGTCAACGTTGTATAGTTATTGTATGTAAATAAAGGCATACTCTAAATACAAAGCTATATTTTTTTTTCTGCATTTTAAATCACATGCATTAGCTACTGTTACTTGATCAGTGAGTCTCAGTTCTCATACCAAATTTATATTTTGTTTAATTAACAAAATTTTATGGATGCAAATCAATAGTCAGAAGACCTGGAGATACATGCTATTATTTTAAATGCAACTAACAGGAATAGCATAAAATTATGCATATTAGAAACATAAACATCAGCATTCTTAGAGATATGAATGACAGATAACATTATCTTTTGAATTTGTCCACTTTTACATTTCATTGAAAACATGTAAAAATTTGATGAATTGTATTAGTTACTGACAAAGAAGAGCATTTAAAATGTACCTCCTTTGTTTTACATTTACATTTCTTTCCCCTGAACTTAGCCTTATTATTACCAAGTGCTTTATAGTAAATATAGACACATATTAAATTTCCAATGAGTTCAAAAAGTAATTTCAGTATCTTGGCTCTTAGTTTCCAAAGACATTCTAGGTAAACATGCGAAGACTGAATCTAATAGTTTCTCTTCTTCAAGGACGACTGATTTCATATATATTCTCAATTTTTAAGTCTTACCGTTGGAGAAAAATCACACAATGGAATTGGTAGCCACATTTTTTAAATTGCTGAGGGAAATTTCATTTAAGTACGAAACAATAATAAATTACTTCCTATAATTATGGTCTTTCAGATACACACATATGCTTTTAGGAATGTCTATATTTGAAAGTTAACATAAACATGTTTAAATATGCACAGGTTTTGATGCTGAGAATATACATCTTCATTAACTTCAAGGTTTGTTGGCATCAGCAAGACACTAGCTTAGGAAGTACTGCATTAAAGTAACTGCCATCAATATTTTCATATAAAAATGTGATCTTAATATTAAACCAGGATATTTATGATAACCTACAGAAAATGGATTTCTTTGTAAATAGCTTACTGTCTTCCTGACAAGTCACCAGGCTAAGCCGGGTTATGGGTTACGTATGAATAGTAAGTAATAATTGGAAACATTGTATTGAATTCTGCACTGGATTAAGGTTTTGCTGTTTAGAACTAATCCGGTTGGTTTTAAAAATACAGAGATAGCCCTCAGTTTAAAAACAAAACAAAACAAAACTTCATTTTAGTATCATTTGGATTCCTTTGTTTATTCTGAGATACTTTTATAATAAAAACATTTATTTAGTTATTTGGGAAATATTTATTAAGTACTGACCACTTTCTATGCACTAAGTAGGAAGCAACCTCTAAGATGGCCCAAGACCTCACCTCCTGATGTTCATGCCTTAGTGTACTCCTTGCCACTCGAGGGTGGGCTGGGGGCAGTGACCTACTTCTAATGAATAGAGTGGGACAAAAGCAATGGGATGTCACTTCTGAGATTAGGTTATAAAAAGACTGTGACGTCTGTCTTGTTCTCCCACTCTTGCCTCTCCCTTTGCTTGCTCAGATGGAAAACACCTGCCATGTATAAGAGACTCATGGCAAAGAATGATGGAGATCTCCAACGAAGAGCTGGAGCCAACAGTAGGTGAGTGAATTTGGGAGCAGATTCCTCCTTAGATGCACGTTGAGATACCTGTAGCGCCAGCAGATACCTCGATTGCCTCAGGTAAGCTGATGCAGAGGTACTGTGAGATGATAAATGTGCGCTGTTTTAAGATGTTAAGTTTTGGGAAAATTTGTTATGCAGCGATAGATATTTAACACACTGCTTGTATATACTAGTAAGAAAATCAGAAATAATATGTTTAAGGGATCCAGGAAGCAGATAAAGTTCAATACCTCGGGTGAATAAGGGTATTTTGATATAGTAGTATGTTTTTATGAGTTTGCACACAATTAATACTTCTTGCACTTGAAGCAAAACATATGACTATTTATTTTCCTGAAACATGTGACATTTGCCTCATAACTTTATAGGCATAGGAAAGGATAACATTCTGAGTTCTTGTTAAATAAGAGATTTGAGCACACAATACAATTTGAATAGCCTCTCTGACATAAAATACTTAGTTCTTAATTTCAAATATACTTCGTTGTTTTGCTTCTCTCCCTGAAATATTTTCTCTCCATTTAAAAATGCAGACTGCAGAGGTTACAATTACAAAGCTACAAATGAGGCAGGAAAAAAAAAAAAAGATTGTAGCTGGTTACAGAGTTTAAGAAACAACCTGCAGTGTAACTTATGTGGACTCTGACATTGACTTGAAGAAAATTAACTATTTGGGGAAAATTATTTGATATAAATTATTCCTCATGCTTGTCTTATTTTTACAAATAGAGATATAGCATTCATTGTGTCACATTCATCAAGTGTATACCTGTTTTAGAAATATGAATCAGTATCAATGAAGTACTACATTTGTTACATAAATTGACAGTTTAAAACATGTACTTGGAATAAATTTAAAAGATGGTGGGAATATAAGTCAGAGTGACTTGCTTCTTCCAAAATGATTTTAGAATAGCTCCAGCCATAAAAACTTTGTCCATTACTGAGAAGTGAAGCTTGGTGGAAGCTATCTGTTTAAACTTTTTATCTGAGGCTAATCAGATTTTCTTCCTATACAATCATATAAACATTTGAATATATACACATCCATACATCTTTTGTTATTTTTTGGCATGGAAAAACATACATCTTATAACTAAGACATTTCCTTTTTCTAGCTCAAACATGACTTCTGTGAAAAATTTGTTCCAGCAGACAGAGTCAGATATTTCTTTGTTTATATTTATAGCATGAATTATAATATTTTTGTTTTCTCCCTTCTCCAAAGGAGACAATAGAGGATTGGAAAGACTTGATTCTGTATCCAAAATACAAGGCCCAGTCTCAGCACAATAAGAGTTAATTATATTTTTCTAGAACAAGTATATCATCATACTGTTACTTTGTGCTTTGTAGAATATTAGTAGAAAGAATTAGAGATTTGTTCTAATAATAGATCTCTAAGGAAGAGATACCGCAAAAATATGAGAAAATGTCTCATTTATTTTGTATTTCTTGGAGTGGGAGATGCGAGGAGGTATATACTATCAAATTCATCTTCATTCTTGCTCTGATATAGAATCTGTATCTAATTTTAGATAAAAAAACCATGGCATAATTCTCAGACCACTTAAGTTCATGATTTATTCCCTATTGTATAGAATTCCCCTCTCCCCCAAATAAAAGCAAACATATAACAGCAGAAAAAACAAGTTATTAATAATTTATCAGAAAGGTTCACATACTCATCTTATCCTTAATAACTTGTCGTAGCTCTTTAGTTAAATTAATGACAATCTGTGGAGATTTTAAAAAATGGACTTTCACATGTTTTAAGGGTTATTGAATTTATTTTATATCTCTATGTAATTATGTCTTCCTTATGAGCACTGGCTAGGTACTAAATGGGAGGAAAAAGGACAATAAAAGAAAAAAGCATATTTCATGCCCATCATCCACATATGTTGGGGTCAATCTATATGAATTTCTGAATACACGATGTTTTCTTTACTAAAAGTGATACAGAGATTAAAAGACCTATGAGGTGTTATATTTTCTACTTTAGATAATTTATGTTGTTCAAGTTGTTGCCCAATATAACATGTTCAGCTACAAATACGCTCCATAGGAAATTGAATTGTAAATTGCTTTCTCAACTAGAATACCAAAGATTCTATATTCAAAAATACAATCCATTTAAAAATGATAAACATTTGTGATTTTTTAATGCTAATATATAATAGGCTGTGAAGATAATTCTAAAAGAGAGACTCTAAGTATTTTTGAATGATGTTAATGTTTAATTATATAGCTATAAATAAATTATATAAACATCCAAGTTGACTCTTTATAAAGTAGTACTTGGATGTATAAGTTTGTGTAGTTCTTAAAAATTGTTTACGTTACTATTTACATAATCCTACTACTTTCAGTTTTTGAACTTATATTACTTACATCCATTTAAAAAGGGCATGATCTTCATTTTGGCATAATTTCTGGGATCCCTTGAGACCATGTTCTTTTAATTTGTATGTGCATGCTACCATGATTGAATTAATTCTTACTGCCCTTAACTAAATTTATGCTTCTAGATGGAATAGATTTTGTTAATGGATAAATAAATTATTAGAGAAGTCATTAAAATAAAAAAAATAAATATCTTAAAAATTGCCAGAAAAGCTGTGGAATTACATTAAGGAATGATATGTACTTTGCCAATTGGGTAGATTAATTACATGGGGATGTACATACTAAACTTACAGGGAAACAAAGTAGGACAAAACATTTAAATAACAAACATTTAAATAATTTTAATCACTGACATTAGCCAATGAAACTGGTAAGAAAGACTATCCTTTCTATGCAGATATTTTTCTGTATGTGAAAAAGACATAATTGGTATTGATAGTGTTTATATGGCTGGACTATAACTACATTGTCTATTTTAAACCAATCCCCTTCACTGATACTAATTGAAACAGTTAATAGTCAATGTTACATTTAATATTTGAAAAAAACTCACAACAATGTGGCAACTGCTGATATTACCTTCCTGATTAATTCTCATTTATTCTTTCTGAACTCTATCCTTTTGAATGACAAATTGCTTTATCTTTTGTGTTTGTTTGTTTGTTTTTTTGCTATTGCTATCAATAGCGTCCTTTTTTTGGGGGAAAAACATTTTGTTTTCCCTTATAAATAAAATTCAATAAAAGAGGGGTTAGTTAGACTATTTGGGCTTTACATGTTTTCAAGCACTGCTTCTCAGATGTTAATATGTATAAAAATCATGTGGGGAACTTGTTAAAATGAAATTAGGATTCAGTGATATTAGAATCAGGTTTGTGATTCTGCATTTTAACATGTTTCCAGTTACTGTGGATACTGCTGGTTGATAAGTAACATTTTAAGGAATAAGAGTGAAAGAGGTGGAAAGGTACAAAGGATAAAACTAGACATGAGGGAGCAAAGTACAGCATAGGGAATACAGTCAATAACACTGTAATAACTATGTATGGTGTCTGATGTGTACTAGATTTATCGGCGTGATCACTTCATAAGGTATACAAATATCTAATCATTATGCTGTGCACTTCAAATTAATATAATATTGTATGTCAACTGTAACTGTAAAATAAATTTCAAAAAAAGAACAAACTCTATACCCTCTTTTCAGGTTTACTATGGCTAATAAGTTTAAGTAGTCATAATGAAACTATATATTCTTCCCAAAGACTATATCAATAACTGTAGTTCTTATTTTCTCTCATGGAATAATTTATGTATTTTTTTTTTAAAAACTCCATTGGTTAGTGAAAATCTTCCCTTTGTATCCTAAAATGAAAAAGGAAAACTTTCAAACTCTTTACATTATAGTAGTGTCTCCTCAATCTGTTGCTAAGATACTGTCCTTATCTGTCTTCTTAGCCTTTTAAAACTTCCCCCATGTAGAAGCTTTTCATTTTTGTTTTCCCTAGGTTTGAACATAGGATATATTTGGATTGGGATATAGGTAAAGACTCGGTGGTGATTATAGATCATCACGCTGGATATTGTATTTTACATTTGGGAAGCAGAGGAGTGTGTTCGCTATCCAGGAAAATAATACTGAGATTTCTTTTTTCTATCCCATGTTGCCTGTCCATCTCCATCCTAAACTTCCATGGCAACTATGGGCTCTATGCCCAAGGGCACATCTGAGGTTTCCTTCAAAGGGCTTTTACAGGGACTGTACAGGTGTCCCCTCGAGAACCAACTGCTTTCTCCATTGCTTTAACCTGAATATAAGTAAATTAATCTGAAATATAATTGTTACAGGAATGCTATAGGTAAAGGTAACTTGTCTTTAGTGCGGAGTCTGAAAGGAGTGGCATGTTGTAATCTCCTTGAAGACAAAGTCTACCTATTTCAAGAACTAAGAAAATTTGGGCAATATGTAAGTGTCCTAAGAGTGGGAGAGGTTTTCCCACTTGAATAAGCCTAGACTTTGAGGACATGTTTGACGACAGCTCCACAAAATTCTATCTGAGAAGTTTTTACTCAAGAACCTAAAATCTTAATTTGTAAATATGAATTTCAAATGGAAATTTCTGTTTATTTAATAATCTAAAGTTTCATGTTATGATTATGAAATCCAGATACTCACTGAAGATTAAAGTTAAAGATTGGTGCTTGATAGCCCAATGTTAGCAGTGCTTATTCTCTAATGCTGGCAAGCTTACTTTCGAGTACGGTATGCTTGAGAATTATTTAAATTTAACACTACCATTTCAACTGAACGTGTTTCACTATAAACTGGAATCTGAACACAATGAAACTACATGGCAGTATTCAGTTATAAGGAGCTTACACAGATGATCCAGAGATATTTCTTTTTATTATTTTTAGATAATGAAATAACATAAATGGAATCTGATAGAGAACCCAGGAACCCATATATCCACATATTAGTTTGCAAATAGTGGTGTAGACCAGGGCTTAACAAACTTTAAAATAAGTAAGTAAATAAATAAATAAATAAATAAATAAATAAATAAATAGTAAAACATTTTAGTTTGCAGGAATTACAAAAAAAGGTGAAAGGCTGGAATTGGCCTAAGGATGTGAGTTGCTGACCCTTGATGTAGAGAGTGCATTTGGAGTTTCCATATTTGAATGATTGATGATCAATGTATGTTGAAAATAGTACTAGATTTGAAAGTTTTGATGGATTTTGGAAATAGAGAGGTTATGAGGTATTGTGCATAGCAAGAATAAATATATCTGGCACTACAGGGCAAAAGAGCTAGTTGAAGAACAGATTTGTGTTTGGTCAGGGAAGGCATTGAGTCATGATTTTGGGTGTTATCTAACAGCCTTTTAGGTTTGTTTTGATCAAGGCTAAGTCCCTGATGAGAACACCACAGGGGAAGATCAATCTGATGGTGATAAGCAGGATGAAATGGTTTTTCTGAAGTCTGGGAAGTCTTGTAGAAGATTAGGATAATTACCCAAACATGAGACATTCATCTAGGAAAGTGGTCATTGGTAATAAAAATATAGAGGAAGAGATAACAAAGATGTTACCAGTATGAAAATAACTGGCTCAGAGTCTGACCTAATGAGATATCTTACGGACAGGGAGAAGAAATTCAAACCAATTTCTGAGAGTTGAATTAGTGTACCAAGAAAAATAATGGCATCACTGATGCTGACAGTGAAATCTGAAGGGATGAGCAATTTGAGAGGAAAGATTGTGATTTTAGGTAGACTTACTTTGGTTACTGAGCATAGGACTTCTAAATGAAAAAGCCCAACTGCCAGTTAAGTATAACAAAGCCAATATTTATCAAGCAGGAAGAAAAAGGAAAACACTTCTCAGAGAGACTAGAGGAGTAATTAGACTTGTAGAAGTACTAAAACGCGTTAGTATTTCCAAGATTGAGCAGGAGTGTGAAAGAGACAGAGGTGGTTCATTGTGTCAAATTTATATCTTCTCAAGCGATATTTTTGGCCCCAGGCTTACAATTCCATTTTGAAGGTGCAAATAGCCATATTCTCACCCTTTGGGAATGTTCAATTTCTATTCAAACAGTAGCACTTTGCTGTGTGAGTGACTGCGTCTCACTGTTTGCTCCTGTGAGATGAAGTCACAACAGAAGGTTAACAAAAGATTTTTCTGGTAGGTGTATATTTCTGCTAGATGAAACATAAGCTTCATAAGCAGAACATTATAATCTTGAGAAGCATTTTGCTCAGGTTCATCTCTTCTCCCATGGGCTGTGAAGATGCGTGCATGAGCCAATTTGCACCCCTTCACAACACTTTCATTCATCTAAAATTACAATACCATTCTTACGTGATTTTGAGGCACCCAGAGGAATTAAACTCATCACTAGTATAATGACAGTAAAGCTCTCTTAAGAAGTTGCTGTGTCGGAAGTTTTCCCAAATGATTCATTTTGATTTTCATGCCTTACCTCCAAGTATGTAATTTCCCATTTCCATTTTTAAGATACTTAACATGTATCATACTGGTGTTTTTAAAATATTTATACAAAAGGATTGTAGTAAGACTCACATAGTTTATAGGAAACAGACTATAATGTATGTTGGCTAACAAAATTTCTGTGTTCACAAATTATACATGTGAAAGCAGGAGTTTAGATTACATGGTTAGCTCCAATGAGGATATGTTAAGGGCTTTTATTTCTTGATTAGTGCAAGTTGAATGTCTGCTGAAGACACCTTCTAACCAGAACACATCTGTCTTTCACACATTTTATCTTGAACACAGATCATTGAAGTATCTACATTTAATTATCCGTAACAATTCAGAATGCAGGATTTTTAATGGAGTTGGTAGTTATTTGTGCACAGATTAGGCATCCCTTTCTTATTGTTTAAATTGTCTTGTTTTGAGAAAAAAAAATTCAGAGAACTTTTATTAAAATGTTATTCAAACTTTGTCTGAGATAAAAATACTAAGTAAAACAGTTAATATACCGTTTTCATTTGACAGCTGATTATCTCAGTTATCCTTGTCAGCTGGGAATGAATTATTCCTGTAGCGATGTTTAGAAACAGTGGTGAGCAAGGGAGGCTATACCCTCTATTTCCCCACCTAGACAGAATGAACAGAAAAATATAAGAGACCAGAAAGCATGACAGGTACATGAAATTAATTATATATGTATATGTATATGTATATGTATATGTATATGTATATGTGCCGTGTTTCCCCAAAAATAAGACCTAGCTTGACAATCAGCTCTAATGCATCTTTTGGAGCAAAAATTAATATAAGACCCGGTCTTATTTTACTATAAGTAAAATACTATAAGTAAATGTTTAGTAAAATAAGACCGGGTCTTATATAATATAATATACCGGTTTTATATAATATATATATAAGACCGGGTCTTATATTAATTTTTGCTCCAAAAGACACATGAGAGCTGATTGTCCAGCTAGGTCTTACCTTCGGGAACACAGGGCATATGTATATGTGTACATGTATGTGTATATATATATAATGTATGTTTTTCATATACGTTTTCAAAACTGATTCCATAATTTTAAGCATGAAAAATAAGTCAATGCTTGATTATTTTCCCCAAAACACTCAAACAGTAATATTTTAATTCTATAAATTAAAACAAACACAAAAGCATGGGTTCCCTTTTTATGCACCTGCCCGAGGTTTCTGCTTGTGAATTATCACCTCATCCTCGCTGTAACCAATTGATATCTGTGAGAAATGCTATCGTTAGAAAAAGACCCAGTATCTGAGGAGATGGCATGTTCCTAAAAAGTTGTATTATTAATAATATACTTACCTATAAATACTATTATCCTATATATTATATCATTTGCTCAATAAACAAACAAAATAGAAATGATTCCAATTTTATCATTCAAGTCCAGAACAGAAACCTGTGCTTGTGTGTGGCAAACATATCACTATAGGGAAGGTGATTAAATAGTGATGTGTCCTGGCCCCTGCAGATAAGGAACCTGAGTTTAATTCAAAGTCTAAGTAGAAAGCATCTTTCCCCACTGCCTGATGCCTCTAGATCAGTGCGGAAATGTTCCAAACAGGAAAACACTGATCACCAAGGAGGGTTCAGACACGTCCATCTAGCTCAGAGAACGACTGCAGAGGCATTGGCTACCCTTACTGAGAGTGAAAAGACAGAATCCAGTGGTATGATGTCCAGAGTAGAGCTAAGCAACTCCATGGCACTGCTGTTTATGCATCTGTTTTGTTTGGCCAAGCAGCCTGGGTTGGGGGTGGGGGCTTGATGCAAGTACATGTCCCAGATAACAGCCCACAGAGTCACAGGTTAATGAAAGTTTCTAATGTGACTTCCCCAAAACCCTTATAATAAACAGTCTCCCCTGCCTCCCACAGCCTTCAGCTTGTGCTCTCCTTGGAATAAGACCCTCTGGAGAGCGTACCCAAATCCAGCTCCTTTTGGTTTGAATTGACCAATCCGGCCTAACCCCAGGGAAACCCAAAGCACTCCACTCACACACAGGTCCTATGAAGGCACGTGCCCAGGTCCTGCCTTTCTCTCTGTCTATACTCTGCCCTGGCCACTCTGTGTGGCTCCTGGCAGCACGCCCTATACCTCCTCTGGGACCTGTGAGTAATAAACTTCTCTGTTTCAATTCCCTTGTGGCCTTTTGTCAAACCTGGCTCACCAGCCTACAGACCACCCCTGGGTTTACTTAACAAATGTTAATTTAAAGTGAAGTTACAAAATAGACTGTGAACAAGGAGAGAGACCTTACAGCAAATTTGGCTGGTTAAGGGCCATGTCAGTACACTTAGTAAGAAAATACCTGATAAAGAATATCCCTTATCCTTCCTTTTTTGTTCATTGTATACTTTTGTTCATAAATATAAATAACGCTAACTATATAATTCTCATTATCTAATATAGATTGTGTTATTTCAAACAAACAAGCAAACAAACAAACAAAAACACTTTGTTTTCTGCAGTCTTGAGCTAAATAAGCCTGCGGTATAATATTATACTTATATTGCTGCACTGAAGGGGATATTTCTTATCACATTCTAGAATGTCATTCAGTTTTGGTGGAAATACAAATTGTTTTAAAAAGTATTATGCTACAGATACTGTATTATCCAGCCATTCCACTTCTGGGTATTTATCTGAATAAAATGAAAACATGAATTCGAAAAGATATATGCACCCCTAAATTCCGCGGCCTTGCAGCACTATGTACAATAGGCAAGATATGGAAGCAACCTCAGTGACCATTGAGAGATGAATAGATAAAGAAGCTGTGTTGTGTATATGTGTATATATCTATATCTATGTATACATATATACGTGTGCGTATATATATATATATATATATATATATGCATACACACACGCACACACACACACACACACACACACACACACACTGGAATATTACTCAGCCATAAAATAGAATGAAAGTTTGCCATTTTTAACAATATGGATGGACCTATAGGGTATTATGCTAAGTGAAATAAGTCAGTCAGAGAAAGACCATAGAATTTCACTTATATGTGGAATCTAAAAAACAAAACAAATGAAGAAACAAAACAAAACAGAAAGAGACTCATAAATACAGGAAACAATCTGGTGGTTACCATATCAGGGAGAGATTGGTAGTGGGCAAAGGAGGTGAAGGGAACTAAGAGGCACAAACCTCTAGTTATATAAAATAAATAACTCATGGGGACGTAATGTACAACATAGGAGATATACTCAATAATATTTTGATAACTTTGTATGTTCACAGATGGTAAATAGACTTATTATAGTGATTATTTCATAATGTATATACATATCAAATCACTATTATGTACACCTGAAACTAATAGGATATTATATGCCAATTATGCTTCAGTTCAAAAGTAGCATTTTAGTTTTGGTGTGTAAAAAAAAGCAAAAGAGTCTAGAGAAAATAGACACCAAAATAACTGTGATTATCTTTGCTGAGTTAAATTCAAATAATCTATTATTTTCTTTGTATACTTTGTATAGCTTTCAACCCTTTTATTATGAATGGAAGTAGGGTAGCTAATAACTCAGCTTTGGCCTGAACTGCCAAAATTTGTTTCCCAACTGCAATTTATTAACTGTGCTGAAGTTAATCTCTTTATGTCAAGGTTCCTCATTTAAATGGATTTGTTGTGAAGCCAAGATTTAAACACACTTATGCAAGGAAAGTTCAACAATATTACTATTAATTTGTTATTAATTAAAATTTATTTTGCAATGAAGGAAAAAAGAGGGATTTTTCTTTGCTTCTTCTTCTTCTTCTCTTCTCCTTCTCCTTCTTCTTCTTCGCAATTTTTGGAAACCCTGAGAAGTAAGAAATACATTTCATGGTTCTTTTTTTCTTTTTCTTTTTCTTTTTTTTAATTTTAAGGTATACAACATGCTGATTTGATACACTTATATATTGCAAAATGTTTACCAGCATCGCAATAGCTAATACCTCTGTCAGGTCATATATTTACCATTTCTCTTTTTGTGTGTGTGGTGAGAGCATTTAATATCTCTCTTAAGCAACTTTCAAGTGTGTAATACAGTACTATTAACTATAATGCAATGCTGTTCATGAGATCCCTAGAATTTACTCATAACTAGTTTATACTCTTTGACCAATACTTCTTGATTTCCCTCAACTCCCAGCCTCCTAGTAATCACCATTCTACTCTGTTTCTATGAGTTTTGCTTCAGTGTTTTTTTTTTTCCAAACTGGATTTATTTCACCAGCTGATTCCATGATTTATTACAAAGTTGCAATAATCAAAACAGTGTAGTATTGTCTCAAAGAAAGACAAATAAGTAGATGGAGTAGAGTAGAGATTCCAGAAGCGAACTCATACTTATATTTGGATAACTGATTATGTCAAAGGGGAAAATGCTTTTGGCATTAACATTCTGGGATTGACTTTAAAATTAAGAGATAACCTACTTAGTTCATTCATTGGAATGGAAGGCTACTTTTCCTAAATTGTTGTGTTTTAACCAAATGCATGCCTACCTATTAGTGCTACTCTCTTTGATAATATGCTTGAGTATTTACAGATAGTCCATAGTATTTCTACATAGCAAGCTACAAATCATGTGCTTTTAACTCCAGATGATTGATTAAAACAAACAAACAAAACCATACATAGAAATAAAATAATGTTAGGGAACCAAAGTATAGTGAAATGTGAAGATAATTACTTTACCAGCTATGTGACCGTGAAGACATCATTATTCTTACTTAATCTACAATTTTTGTCAATAAAGTTGGGATATAAAAGGCTAACCAAAGATAGATTTGGTTCAGGTGATAGAGTAGACAATATCAAACTAAAATGATAACAGATAATGATTATAAACTTTGGAAAATATATATACACAGTATATGTATACACATGCACATACACACACACACACACACACACACACTATTTCAGGGCATGGGACTAAAGCAGAAAACAATGATGGAGATTTGACACAAAATCCAGCAAAAGCTTGCTGAGAGTAACTCGTGAGGCCTATGTTGATGTAGTTTTCCGTTTATGATGGCTAGAACTCAAGCAGAAATCTACCACAGTTATCCACTTGAGGAGGCAGACGATGTAGTGCTGGGCTTCCAGACCAGCTAGAAAATTAAGCATGAGAATGAAACCAAGTGCAAAGAACTACATATGGTATGATGCCATTTATAAGAAATGTACATAATAGGGAAATCTTTAAAGACAGGAATCAGATTTGTTGCGCCTTGATTTGGAGGTAGGAATGGAGATCACCTGCAGACAGAAATCAGTTTGAAATGATAGAAATGTTTTAAAACTGGCTTTTGAATTCTATACATTTATTAAAAGGCATTGAATTATATACCTACAAATGATGAACTTTATTTTATATGCATTATACCATAACAGTTAAAAGCAATAAAAGTATAAAACAAAAAATTACAATGCCTGAAAAAAAATCAGATATGTTTAATTGGAAATAGCAGAAAAGAAGATTCAGGTAAATCAAAGTACGATAAACAGAAATCATCTAATATGAAGAATAAAGAGACAATTCAATGAAGCCTCAGGTACTTATAGAAGAACTACACCAAGCAGTATGACGTACAAAGGTCTGACAATTAAGTTTGTGAATTCATCCCAGGAAAAGTGCTACCTCATTGCTGAATATCACTACAGTCACCTTCAAAGTACTCCCCTTGGGAAGGTATGCCCCACACCAGTGCCTAGTCCACCCTTCAAAGCAATTTTGGAATTCTTTTTCTGGAATGGCCATCAGAGCTATTGTCGCCATATTACCCTTGATGTCCTGAATGTCATCAAAGGTCTTCCTTTCAATATTTTCTTTATCTTTGGGTAAAGAAAGTAGTAATGGGGGGCCAGATCAGGTGAGTATGGAGGGTGTTCCAATACAGTTATTTGTTTACTGGCTAAAAACTCCCTCACAGACAGTGCCGTGTGAGTTGGTGCATTGTCATGATGCAAGAGCCATGAATTGTTGGAGAAAAGTTCAGGTGGTCTAACTTTTTCATGCAGCCTTTTTAGCAATTCCAAATAGTGAACATGGTTAACTGCCCAATTGGTACAAATTCATAATGAATAATCCCTCTGATATAAAAAAAGTTTAGCAACATCAGTGCAACAAGTTCACGAACTTGATTGTCAGACATCATATGTGTAAACGGAATCCCAGATGGAGAGACTGAGGCAAAAAAATACATATATACTTGAAGATATCTCTAGAAATCCTTCAATTTGCGAAAGAAATGCACATATAGACTGAAGAAGCTCAGGCAATCTGAAACAGAATAAATGCAAAAATGTCACATTTAGACACGTCATATTCAAACTGCTGAAAATTGAAGTTACTGAGAAAACTTGAAAGTAGCAGAGAGAAAAGAAAACACACATAAGAAAAACATTAATATGTGAGACTACTAATATATCATTTGAATCATAGGACAAAAAAATGGAACATGTCTAAAATGTTAAAAGAAATTAACACCTATTTCTATAGTGAAAATAGTTTTCTAAAATGAAGAAAAAGACATTTTCAACTAAATGAAGGATGACAAAATCCATCACTACCAGATCTACCCTAGGAAATGTTAAAGGAAGATATTCAAGATGAGGGGAATGATACCAGATGGAAACTTACATATAAAAAAAGAGGAATACTGGAAATCCTATATTTGGGGTTAAATATTATTTTGCTTAATTTTCTGAAAATATAATCAATTTAAAGCAAAATTAATAACCAGTAAAATACTTGTAAAATTTTCTGGCAAAGGACTTCTATCCAGTTTATATAAAGAACTCAGTCAAATTATAGTTGAAAATACCAACTACCCAATTAAAAGACTTGAGCAAACACTTTACAAAGGAAAATGAGCATGGGGAAGGAGCTCAATGTAGCGTTTC
The DNA here is from genome assembly GCF_964194185.1 of Rhinolophus hipposideros. NCBI lineage: Eukaryota > Metazoa > Chordata > Mammalia > Chiroptera > Rhinolophidae > Rhinolophus > Rhinolophus hipposideros. The sequence continues at coordinate 71,957,952 of NC_138047.1, read as the reverse complement.
ACTAAGGAAATGCAAATTCAAACAACAATGATATGTCACTACACTCTTGAGGATGACTGAATTTTTAAAAATGATTAAAAAATAAGTGTTTTTATGGTGTGGATCAACTGGGAACTCTAATTGCTGGTGGAAATATAAAATGGAAACCTGTTTCATATTCTCTTATTAAGGTAAACATGTACCTGCTCTACAATATGCCACCGTGTTTCCCTGAAAATAAGACCTAGCCAGACCATCAGCTTTAATGTGTGTTTTGGAGCAAAAATTAATATAAGACCCGGTCTTATTTTAATATAACATAAGACGAGGTCTTTAATATAATATAATATAATATAATATAATATAATATAATATAATATAACATAATATAATACCAAGTCTTATATTACTTTTTGCTCCAAAAGACACATTAGAGCTGATGGTCCGGCTAGGTTTTATTTTGGGGGAAATACGGTACTTCTTTTTTTTTTTTTTTATTAGTTTCAGGTGTATAAGACAAGGTAATACTTAGACGTTCATCATTTATATCCCTCACACTGTGAACCCCCCACCCCATCCATTATCCCTCCGACCTCACACCCAGCCATCACATTATATATATAAAATTATAGTTGGCATTCATTAATGTTTAGCTTCTGGTGTACAATGCCATTCTTGATATATAATGAAAATAAATGAATGTGCACATTCCGCCAAACATATATGAAAAAGTTTTGGGCATCTTTATTTATAATAGCTACAAACTGGGGTGGGGGTAAAGAGAATAAGTTATTTATATATAGGAAAATGGATAAACATACAAAAGTGGTATAAACTAACCAACAAAAATAATTACTAGTGCACACAACAACATGGATTAATCTTACAATTAGCATATTGTATGAATATATCAAGACAAAATAATATGTGCGTCATGATTCAATATATATATATATATATATATACAAAGTTCTAGAAGAGGCAAAAAAAATCTATGTTGATGGAGATCAAAACTATGGATACCTCTGTGGGAAGAAATTGACTCACAAAGACAATAAGAACACTCTCTGGGGTGTAGAAATTCTGTTTTGAGTGTTTTGCACACAGTTGTCTAGATGTGTGAAAACTGAACAAGTGAACACTTTGGATCTCTGCATTTTGCTGAGTGTACATTAAATCTGAATAAATCTTTTTTTTTTTACTTTAAAAATTCTAACTTGATGTATTAGATATGTTGACTCCTCATTGTTTCTGGAGCAGAATCATAATTTTGTCCATCTACCTCAAATAATTTAGTCTCTTGAAACTAATGCACAATAATCGTATTTTTAAAAGATTCAGCTATAAACAGAATCACAAAATGCTGATTTGGAATGAGCAATATAACTGTGATGTCCATGGTGACTTTCCATTCTCTGTAAAAGAATGGAAGCCAATTTCCAACCAGGATTTAGTTGGGTGAGTACAGAATCAGTTCAAGGATAATTAGTTTTATAATTGCAATGACTGGTGTCCTCAAGCTGCGATAGCCTGAGGCAGCCGTCTCCCTTTTGGGCCATGTGGACCTTTTCCCAGACTAAATAGATGTGAAGTCACATAGTCAAGAGTCCAGCCTTCTGAATGCACTTTCTCTGAGCCCCATTGAAACACTGTTTTTCTGTTAACACAGTCTTTCTCTGAAGAATAGTGAAATCAATGACAATTAAGTTTTATTCAAAATCACCGTCTCATTCTGTTCTACTAGGACTTCTGCTAGGTCATTTTGTTTAAACTTTGATATTTCTATATTTAGTTACTGAGTTAGTTACAGTTACTAATGCAGAAATTTATGTGTCTCTTAATATTTTAATACTTAAAAAATAAATTCTTAGGGGGTGGTCTCTGATAAATCTTTTTATGTTCATGATGAAACAGGATTTGTGATATGGTTGATTGTACAAAATAATTATATTGTAATGGTCTATGCATAGTCACATCATAATATTAAAGGTTATTTTTAATGCCAAAAAAACTGTTCTATCAGCTTTCAGAGTTTTATCTCTGAACTTCACTCTACCTCTCATCCCCTCTTTGATTCTTACTTTATCCCTGACTCATTCATAAGATTTTCTCCATTTTAACCCAACTGTGAATCTGAACTGTCATATGTTGTTTGACTAATTCCTGAGTCTCAGATCATTCTGAGCACAGCTAGATATAGTGATAGGGTGAAATTCAGACACTTTTCATGTTAGCTACATTAAAAATGGCCAAAGGTTAGTTTTCTGAATTTACTTTATCACAATTATCTCATTAGAATTATCCTATAAAACAGTTAAGTGAAATTAATTCTTGTATCAAAATAGCTGGTGAAAATAAGCGTCAGAAAAGGCTTTTTTTCTAAATGTTATATACCAATTTACCATAGATTTCATCTTTGTGGGAGGGTTCATTGATGGATTAACTAACTGAATAATTCATTAAGTCTCATGTTTTACATGTGAAGGTGATCTCATTTAATTCTTTTCACCATTTGATTACCAAAGTAGACTTAGTGTGTCTACTTTTTTTTCTTCAATATTCCATTCATACCCTAACTGAAGTAGTGATTTGAGTCGAATGGAATGATTACCTAAAGTCATATATTTTTAACATGGGATTGGTATTACAGACTTAATTTTAATGATTGTTATTCATTCATTTTGTTTCATTGGTAATAGCAAAGTTCATAAATATACAAGTGTCTTGTTGCTAGCATGTCATAGGTCCTCAGTAAATATTTTCTGGAATGAATGAATGAGTGCTTCTTTCCTCAAGGTTTCTATTTTCCTTGTATGTTACATATTATATCTTATGTTTGGTTATGTTTAAGATTTGACAAACATTAAACAATAATAATTGACTCATTTTAAAGCAATAAACTCATCCCTATAATTAGAATAATGTGTCCTTTAAGGAGGAGACAGTTCTTTAAGGAGAGAGCTCAATTCTACGACACAGCAAAGGATTGCCTAGATGAGATCTGTTGCATCTCTGAATTCCTGAGAGAGTATGGCAGCTGTTTTTTAACAAATGATAATGGAGGCACAGAAGATGGTGTGGCCCTACACACCGTGGAACAAGCCCTCAGATCCTGGTGATTGAGGAAATCTTATTCAACATTGAATTAGTGTAAATATTACAATGTATCCCATTTTCATCAATGCAAGTAGGAGAGAGGAGATACATGCTTAAATAAACATCCATATGTATACATATAAATAATTAAATTCTAGTTGATGGGCTTATTTTCTTTATTCCACAATTATTTGGAAATTCTGGCAACCTCTTAATTGTTTTACATTTTCACCAAAAATATTCACTTGTTTTCAAATTGTGAAAAAAAGAACTGCTTTCATGTTTTGAGCCACCACTAAAATAAATTAAAAACTTTAAGGCACCTCCAAAATTTAGACAGACTCTGTGATTAAAAATATATAATATTCTCCATATCTGTGGTTGAATATGATCACCAAAAAAGTCTCTTAAGTACACACTTTACTATTTCCTAATTTAATGAAATTACTATTTCTAAAATCAAAGAAAAATAAATTATTTGATTATATAATTATTCAATAGATTTCTTCTCAACTGAGGGAAAAATATAATCATACAACAAATGACTTGAAATTATATAGAACATTAGTGTATTTGCATCTAAAAAGTAGTAGCTTCATATAGCTACATTTATATACTCAATAAAGAGCACTTTATGAAAAATTGTTTAACTTTTATATTTAGGTTTAGACTGCAGTCAAATTATTCCTTTTTTATTTCTTTATGCCAGACGTTGCCTAAATAAGTCTTTAGAAACAAAGCCCAAACATAATATCAGAAACATAAAGAAGTTTATTCATATATATGAATAAAAGTTTGTATTTTTAGTATCAGGCCTTATGTTTAAAATGTTTTATTGAACTGATAAAAGACATGTTTATAAATTAAACCAAAAGTTATACATTATACCTCCTAGAACAGTGTGTTCTTGTTGAATAATACATGTTTGAGTATAGCATGGTTCGTGTGAAGAATAAGTATGTAAGATTTCTCCTGTTGGCTATGGCAGATCAGGTTGTATCAAACCAACTCTCCTGCTGAGAAAAACTAGAAAAATGAATAAAATATTTTTGAAAATCAATTTAAAAACATCAGAAAACAATCAAGTCAGCCAAACCTTTAGAGGTCCATATCTTAGAGAGATAAGAGACAAAAAGAATGTGAGTTTGATACTGGTAGTTGCTCTTACTTTGGAGTTATCCGCCTATTTATAAGTAGCAGCCAGATTTTAAGCTTCCACCAGCTCTATCCCTGATTATATAATGATGATCTATCCTTAGTCTAAAGCAGCAGAATGAATGCTGAGAAGCTGAAAAAAAGTATTTAGTACTATCACGTGGAAATAAGGAGGGTGGTAGGCTGTGGAACACATTCTAGGATTTCAGTTGAGATCCCCAAATGGAATAGACAGAAAGATTCTAGAATTGTTTTCATGAAGACTGGAATTTAGCCTCAAAACAGTTCAATCTCTGATAGGATTAAAGCAATCTTTTCTTAATCTGTTTGTTAGGATCAAAGGCATAAAACAAACAAACACACAGACAACAAACAATCCCCAGACCTCAAAAATAACCTGTGTAATTTTGCATATACAATGTCTGGCATTAAAAAAAAAAAAAAAAAAAAAGAAAAGAAAAAGAAAACTAATTGAAAAATCAGACAATAGAAACAGACCTACAGAAAAAGTAGTGGGGATAACAGTCATGGATTTTTAAATAATTGCAATTTACATACATGAAAATATATGGAAAGATGGGGAAATTCATCAGGAAATTAGAATTTATAAAAAACAGTTCAAAAATAACTTTAACATTAGAAAGCAACATTATTTACGATTAAGAATAAGAACTTGATAGACTGGTTAATAGTACCTTATACACAGTCTAATTGAGAATTATGATCTGAAAGATAAATCAATGAAAATAACCAAAATGAAGAAAATAGATTAGAATGTTTGCAAACTATAGAAAAAAAGGGTAAGACATGAAATATGAAAGAAAAATCTTGAATGCCAACTATAATTTTATATATATAATGTGATGGTTCAGTGTGAAGTCGGAGGGATAGTGGATGGGGGGAGGGGCTTCACAGTGTGAGGGATATAAATGATGAACGTCTAAGTATTACCTTGTCTTGTACACCTGAAACTAATAAATAAAAATAAATAAATAAATAAATAAATAAATAAATAAAAAGAAAAATCTAAAATATTTATAGAGTTACAAAGGGAGAAGAGAAAGGTAATGTGGCAGAAAAAATATTTGATGAAAAAAGTACCCAAATTTTTCCAAATGATATAAGATACCAAGCAAGAGATCTAAGATAGCACTACAATCTTCACGCTGGTGTTACAACTACTTTGTTGAACTTTTTGGCTGTGTCTACTAAGCATAAAGGTATGTTTAAGCATAAACATAAACATAACTAAGCAATTTCACTAAGTTCTAAAACACAGAAATGTTTATATTTATACACCAGAAGAGATGTTAAAAAATGTCTGTAGAAAAACATTTGAAATAATCTCAAATAAGAAATGACAAAATTATTTAAAATAAAATAGTGGATAACTAAACTGTAGTGTTTATACAATGGATATAGAAATGAAAAAGAACAAGTGACAGCTCCCTGCAACAACATGGCTTGATATTATAATCATAATTTTATAGTCACACACAAGGATACATGTTGTAAAAGTACATTTGAATAATGTTCAGAAACAGTGTGGTATTCAGAAAAGTTACCTCTAAAGAGGAGGTGTTATTGGGAGAGGCTTGAGGGGATCTTCTGAAAGGTGGGTAGTGTCCTAGTTCTTGTTTTGGATTTTGTCTCTAAATGTGTGAAGTTCATAAAAAAAAATAATAGACACATTATTTGACATTTTCAATGTAAATTATATTTTAGAGGAATAAATATAATGTTTGGAGAAAGATTATGAAATATGGTGGACTTCTCAAAAAAAAAAATAGGGGCAATCCTGCCACATTTTCATATATATGGGACTAGTTATAAAATGTTTTTTTTGCTGAAGAGAGGCAGACAATCCTCACTTTTATCTTAAGGAAATCACTTAGTGTTAGGCAATCAGAAAGCTAGCAGTTTCAAAGCACTTGTGGTCCTTATAGACTGATGAACCAGAAAAGTCTCCCTCTTCCTATTTAATCAGGTAATGGTTTACATTGCCAAGTCCTTGTAGCAACTTGCCAATTCATGTGATGTGCGTCCCTGCTCTCTTTGCACAGTTTGACTGGGTGCCATTCACCTTGTATTCTACGTGAATGGTGGCTTCACAAACTATACAAATGTGGTAGAGATTGTAAATCAAAATTATTTGTTTGACTGTATAACCTTGCATGTTGCCACATGGAAGGCAGACCTTGATGCAGATTTTGTAGCAATTGATTGACTCTGTGCAGTAACTCTGAAGAAATAAAATCTAATTGTCAGTGTGAGGCAATCACGTCTTCCATTACAGTGAACATAGATTGTACATACATTTAAAACATATATTATCTAAACAAAAATAACATTAACCTTTCTCTAAGTTATTCAATGACTATGCATGCATGATATATAAAGATAATTATCATGGAATTATTTACAAATATATGACATGTATCTTAATGTTTACACTTAACACATTTTTTTACACCTTTATGTATTTTTCACTGCTTATTACACCATCAGCATGTGGGCAAAGTCCAAAATCCTAATTTCAAATATGTACTTGAAGTCATGAAGAGAGAGGACACAGTCTCCAAGTAATAGTCACTTATTTGAAATGATACTTGTTCAGCATATGAGTATTTTTATTTGGCCATGTCAGGTGAATAGCAAAGAGCAGCTGATGGTCAATGATTATAGAGCATAATACTATGCTAGAATGGTGGACTAAAGTATTAATAAATAATTTATCTAACGTGTAATTCTTCTTTTCTTCACCTTCTGAGATCAGCTGCCTTTGCTATTTAGGATAAGCAGAGAAGTTTTTGTCTTAAATCTTTTGATTTGTGAACTTAGAAATTGTCTCAGCACTGTGCGCTCTTTTTCGACTGTGCCTACTTTTGCCATGGGCCATTGGCCATTGTGTAACTGGCATGCTGTTCCTTCAAGTAAACTTTCCTCAAAGTCTGTAAAAAGAGAATCTAAGGGATTAGAGGCCTTCATCAAAAGGTTTCCACCTGAGCACACATTCAATTTCTCAACTGTTCTGATAAGGTACAGCCTTTCTTTTCTCAACCAAACCGCATAATGCTCTTGTACTAATTGCCACCCCAATTATAGAAATGCAAATGTTCCTTCAGCAGTACATTTTTCCAACACTGAGACACTTGGGATTAAGCCAATATCTGGGCTTTGAGGAGGATGATCAATGATACCTCCATTCCTAAGTGCCATGTCTAGGGGAGGGGAGTGCCCTCTAGTGCTCCATGTCGATGGGCCCATATCCAGCTTCTCTGGCCAGTCTCTTTTACATGATTCCTGCTCACTGTCTCACAGAAAGCCATTCACAATTCAGAAACTAGTGCAGGCAGTGAATCTTATAGTGCCTTACCCCTGCATTGTCTCCTTTTTCATTCTCATTGGCATTGTATGTAATAGAAAGACTCAAGAGAAAAAAAAAAAAGAAATCTTTGCCAAAATGAGTTTTGACTAAAATGAGTTTTTTAAAACATTCATTGGGAAGTCAATGATCATAATCGAAAGAAAACAAAGCCTGTTTTTTTATTTCAGCATGTCCACACAAGGAAGTAGGAAAGAAAGAAACTTTATTCTGACTATAATATGGCTTTCTGATTGTAAGCAAGTCAAAGAAATATTTCTTTTTTCAAAATGGGTTTGAATACCACTGTTAGTGTCCTATTAGCAATGTTCAGTGTCTAACAAGGGTAAAATATGAGTGTGTGTGTGTGTGTGTGTGTGTGTGTGTGTGTGTCAAAAGATGCAATAAGACAGGTACCTCAGACTAGCAGCAATCTTTACCTATGACAGAGATGGAGTGCTTCCAGTGTGATCTGAGCAACCTGCCCAGCAGTGTTGGGCCAGCTTAGATGGGTAGGAAATGAGTAGCAACTATTTTGTCATCATCTCAGTAAGATTTCTAGAAGGAAAGCATAAGGTTTTATAGAACCTTCCATCCTCCAAAGTGCATAAAAGACCATCCTACATATAACAGACTCTGAATAATGTTTATGGAATGAATAATAAATGGGAACATCTTTGTTCCATATATAGTTTTCTGTTTTCAAAAGAAGCTATATCTAGCATTTAAAAAAGTTCTCCCATCGAAGTGTTTCTTCAGACTGTATCAAAACAATGCAAATAAAAATGTAAATTTGTAAATGTGACAATAGGACACAAGATGATAGTTTAGAATGCAGTGAGAGTAATGTATATAATTATCATTTAAACAATAAAATTGTACAGGGTAAGTTACAAATTGGATTGGAGGGAAGAAAATGGCATATCTGAAAGAAAACATGTTCTCTCTAATCTAACATTCAGAAAATTGTGATGTTCTATCCTCTCTGTAAGCTAAATTTACTGAGCCTTCTTTCACTCAACAAATATGTACAACTGGGATTCTTTTGTTTTCAGTGTTTGTGAGGATTGATGATTTGTTTACAAGTAACATCTAGCTGAGTATATCATTATCACAAAGTTTCAGACATTTAATGAAATGTCTGAAAGAGAAAAATCACATAACTTACAAACACATATGTATGTACATGACATATATATGTAATAAAAGTCATTGGCAAATTAAGTGATCAAAATGTTATAATTCCTCCTTTCTCTGCCTCTCAAAAATGTTTCACAAAGATTTCTTTGGACATGAATTTAACCTAACACTTTTCTTTCTTTAATTCACAATCAATAATTAGCTTCCATCTTCTAAGGAAAAAGGAGAACTCTGTAGCCTGTAAGTTCCCAATTATATGCATTAATGGAATGGCTAGGGGAGAATCCTCATTTGCTAAAAAGAAATAACTTTTAAGTCACATAAGTGGTAATACTGAATCAATATTTCATAAAAGATTATTAATATGAGAATATCATGAAATTTTGAACTCCTTAATGTTCTTTGTATAAAATTAAATAAAGGAAACACAACACACATTATGTCCCTCAAATTCACAATTGTAGAGTTTTCCTGAATTTATTCCAGTGTATGAAGTTGCCTAAATGATATACTTATTTGCCCAAATCAACATACTTACTTTTGACTCATCAATGGACTTTGTAAATCCATTAGAGATTTGTACCTAGACCTGGGAATATTTCACTTTAGTATTTAATTTTTTCCCCTTTTATGGTAAGAAATTATAAAAGAATAATTTTCATAAAGGGCAAAAACCAATTACTGAGTATGAGCCATAACTAAATGCACAATTTATTCAAAATTAAAATGGTTCATATGAAAGCAAAAATTATGATGCATTATGATTCTATAATTATATTACATACACCCTCATACATAAACTCAGTGCTAAGACTTCCAGCCAGAAGAAATGAAGGCTATATAAAAGAAACAGCACTCTAAAATGTCAGCATGAGAAGAAATGGAAGCAAAACAATTTGCATTTCAGATAACGCTAAATATAAAATATGATCTTGAACAAATTTAAATCTATATTTTTTTCCAAATACATGATTGGTGAGGAAAGACTGATCTATGTTAGTCTAGTTTAAAAAAGAAAAGAAAACAAAAAACCCTCTTATACCCACAGATACCTTTCTCTTTTCCTTCTTTCATGAAAATTCAGTTAAGAGTGACAAACACTCACTTCAGGATTCAGCCAATTTATGCGTTCTCCCCCCCACCCCAGATTAGTCCAGACTAAAATAGATCATTTCGATTGCTTTCTAGAAAAGCATACTTGAAAAATAAACTATCCCTGAGAATTCATTAGGACAGAAATTTAGGATGGATAGATTCAAGTGCCTTACCAGGAAGCTGTGATACTCAAAGAGTTCTAAATTCTCCAAGGGTCTAAAGAATAATTTAACGTTTCAGAGTACTCCAAAATTATACACGTTCTTTGACCTTTCTTTCATGGTCCCCCAAAAATAGAATTTGGTTCAGATTTGAGTCTTGGAGTAGATCACACAGTGTGATGAGTTCAATTTAACTTTTGACTCCAGTTGACTCCTTGTCCATCCTTGAGAAATGGACACTCTGAGGAGACATGCCTGAGAACAGGATCCTTTCTTTCATCTTGACAGTGATGTTGATACCTCGGAATCACTGGAGCCATACAAAACACTAGTAACCAGAAACATTTATCTCTGGGAAATGTCATCTATTTACATTTCATTCTATGTATACAATGTCTTTAGAGCTGTTTGACATCCCAGGCATGTCTCTATAAACGGTTTGCTTTTGGGTTAATGTTACTAATAACTATTACGCATTGACCACTTACTATGAACCAAGTACTGCTCCAAGGTTTAGATCCCTGATTAATTATCACAGACATACTATGTAGTCCCACTATTACCACTTTACAGATATGAATGGTAGGCAAAGAAAAGGTAGGCGACTAGAGATAGTGAATAACTACCCAACTTCGATCTATGCTACACTTACCTACTAATAAGGAGAAGACTGTTCATTTGAGCCCAAATGAACAAGCATCGGAATCCATGCCATCACCTACACTACTTACTGCCTCTCAAATGTGACTACTGCTATACATGACGACTCTGGAGACAACACTGGTTCTGAAACATGCTAAAACATAGAACTAATACAGTCCTGTAGCACTGAACCCATCTGAGACACATCGCTTTTAAAGCACGTCCTCTTTAGGCTCTCTTCACTTCAATGCTTTTACATACGAGTATAACGTGGATTATTCTAGTTCTAGTAAAACACTTTGACTACTTGTCTGGATTGTTACTAATCATTCCATTGTTACTAATCATGATTTCTAGGTAAATCTGTCATCTCATTTTTAAAAGGTGGGATGGTGCTGTATAAACTTTATTTTAGCATAACTTGGGCTTTTATAGTCTCTGATGTTATATACCTCTAATAGCATGTTTTGTTGTTGACTGAGATGTGTATCATTCATGCAGTTTTTATTAATGATGTTGTACTATCTTACAGTGACTCTGTAAAATGAGTTTTATCACTATTGTACAGATGAGAAAAATGTAAATCATAAGGTTGATAGTTTACCCAAGGTCACACACAGCCACTAACAAGAGCATAGGTAATATATGAACAAAGATCTGAAGGACATGATGGTGTAATCTAAGCAGAAGTGTGAAAGATGAACTTTCAAGATAGAAGGGCCAGGAAACCAAAGATGAGTGTATGTTGGGCCCGAACTAGGGAGAGAGGGAATCTAAAGTGCTAATTATTTAATGAGCAAAGGAAAATGTAAGAGATGATGCATTCAGAGAAGTAGTAGTAAACTTTATCCTGCAGCCAATTGGAAGAAAACAGTTTTTACAATTGAGCCAAATGGCATGCCATTGACAGTTTGGAGTAAAGGAGTGACATGATCTGCTTTGAATTTTAAAAGGATCATTCTGGCAGTTGTGTTAACACAGTGCTCATATATTAAGTGTGGAGAGTTAAAGAAAAAGAGGAGTTGGATGAATTCAAGGTTTTCTGCTTCAGCAATGATAAAATGGATTTTCTATTTACTGAGATCAGGAAACATCAGTAGAAACACATTTGGGGGGAGATCAGGTGTTTTGTTTTGAGTGTATTAAGTCCAGGATGTTTATCATTCATTAAAATAGATGAGTAAAAAATTGGATATAAGAATCTGGATTACAAGGTAGATATGCAAGATTAAAATTTCAATTTCTCAGTCATAGGCCTACAGATAGTATTTAAAACTAGGAGACTGAATGAGATTTCCAAAGGAGTAGATGTAGATAGACGACAAAGGTCTGAGGCCTGAGCAGTAAGGCATTTAAATGGCTAGAAATCAGGAGTATGCAGATAAACCAACAAAATCAGAATAAACCAAAAGAAGTGGTCAGTTATATAGGAAGAAAATCAGGAGAGAACAGTGCCCTGGAGTCCAGGAAGCAAATATTTGAGAAGGGCCTGAAAAACCATGACAGATGTCTCTACTAGGTCAACCAAAATGAGAACTGAGTATTGACTATTGGTTTTTTAGTAACAGGGAGCAATTTGATAACATGGGGACAATTTGGGGAAGAGGTAGAGGCAATTCCTGATTAGCATGGATTCTCAAGAGAGAACAAGAAGAAACAAATTACAGGTTAATATAGACCTTTGTGTCTTAACCAAAGTTTGTTCTTGATTTTCAGACTTCATTCTGTTGTGACTCATATGACTGGCTCTTCCATTTTATGGGTAAAATTTTGAACTATGATATACACATATTGCATTAACATAAAATGGACAGAAGTTTCCTAAGTACTTTTTTCTAAATATTCTAAATATAGAGGTTTTACAAATATTTTGCTTTATTTGGATGATACCAAATAGAACCGTAGTGCTTGTGATATCATAAGTTTGTTTTCTAATAATCACTGGTATTATAAATGAGAAGCTATCTCAAATGTTTTTGATATTGGGACTCAGACAGTTGAGAGGTAAATTAATTGAACAGATTTTTTATATACTAAGATTAAAAGGAATGAGTTATTTTCCCTTAACCTTTTACTTAATTTTCTTTGTTCAAATAACTACCTGTCAAAAAAGAAACAAAAAAAAAACCCAAAAAGCTCATTGCTGATATTCTGTAGATTATATCTGTTAGTTTTCTGGATTAGATTGCAAGCATTCACTTATTATATACCAAGTAAATTATATAACTTGTCCTCAGATACGACAGTTTCAATGAACCTGAGAATTTATTTACAAAATTATATTTATCATGTAACAATCTCCAAAAGTATGAAAATCGTCTTTATTTAAGAAAAGTAAAGCATAAATATTTTCAATATAAGGATCTTTTTATATGAGAAAGTATTGCTATACTTTATTTTCTCTGTTTATAGGTAAATTGTGTGTGTATAAATTGTGGATCACATTTATCTTTTGAAACTTATGACTTAAAGATGTAAGAAAAAAAAATTTGACATTTGAAAACACTTTAAAGTTCTTTCACAATCCAGTACTTCACAGTGTTTATCTTTCTTTTGCACCAACTGCTTTTTAACTTGTATTTCTCTATAAATAGCATTTTTGTTTAAAACTGTTTTTTCTTTCCTCTTACTTTATTTCCTCCCCTATTGTGTTTTTTCTGTTACTTTTGCTTTTCACAAGAACCACATTTTTTTCTGTCAAAAGTAACACAGCACCATCTTAAAGTGTTGCCCTTTGAAAAGAGTGGTAATAACTTTGATCACTGTATTTGTATAATTGAAGTGCAGGCCTTTGCTTTAGAAGAGTTCATTTCTAGCTTTGAATCTGGGAGGGCATGATGTATTTACAGAGATGAGCACTCTGTTGGAAAGTCCCTGGTCTCCTTTGGTGTCTCATCTATCTATGTCCCCAGACTGCTCATCCAATGTTCCAATGACAATGATTAGCTGGACCCCCCACGAGTTGCAGATGGAATGAGGCAGAGCGATAAGGCAAGCTGCCTTTCAGATCAGCAGAGAGAAAGGCCTTCTTCACAGGAAGCCCAAGAGGAAGCCGTTTAAACAAGTGTGCAGAAAATATTGGGGTAATTACCAAGCACCAGGAGGGGGTCTCAGCATTGAAAATGGATTCAAAAATTCATTCAGCAGATTAATTGATGTTGTCCCTGCAGCTTGTGTTTGGAAGTAATTCCCATGGAAATTCACAACTGAGACTGGGGAAGTATATTATAAAAAATATATTTTCATTATAGCATACATATATACTAATGGTAAAACTACATTTATTTCTGCCAGAGAAGCTCTTATGCTTTAGATCACTCACTCAGAATTTCAGTTTTGCTCTCTAAAGTAAGACTCTTGCACCTACAAAAGCCAGAAAAACCTTTATGTGCAGGTAAATTATAAGAAGCTTCTTGAAGTACTATCATTATTGGAAATATTCAGGCACATTTTCGTGACTTCAGTTTTTATTTTTTATTTTTTTATATAATGTCCTTGATCACTATTCTGATGTCTGATGCATCTAAAAGAAAATCTGCTCTGTGTATTTGAGCAGGAAGTGTCCTAAAGGAGCAGGACTGGTATCCCTCAGTCCCACATGGCTACTGTATTGGAGCATAAGTGTCATGAGAGATTTGTTTCTGGGGAAAAGCAAATCAACCTTTGCCTCCTTATTTCCTAACCAGCTGGCAAATAAAGGACCTTGAAAGCAAAAGTACAGAGAAAGCCACTTATCAAGTGGCTTGAAGAAGATGTCAAAAAGCAAAAGTGTGTCTGTGTGTGTGTGCGCGCGCTGTGCACATATGTATATGATACGGTGTTTATGGGACACAGAGTTAGTCTTAAAATGGGAATATGGACCTATTTTTGAAAATATGGATCTATTATCTTGAAAAATGGGAAGGAAAACTCTTAAAACATTGTTGCTGCATTATTTTCTTTCACACCCCTGGGAAAATCTGTTTACTATGTCCAGTTTAATTGGAAATTGACTTGGAATAAATTAATCTGAGTATTCTCACTGAAGATGTCTGCTCATGCACATAATGTTTCTAGGAGCATTTGGGGATTTGAGAATATGGACATCTATTCATTTGAAATGGGATGTTTTACCTTTCTGATGAGGAATGTGTATTTTGTTCTCTCCACCTTGAATGTGCTTCCTCTTTCTTTGTGTGCATGGCATATAACATCCATGAAGCTAGGGCAATATTATGATTTCCATGGGCCCCTTCATTTACAGAAATATATTAACATTTATGGTTCTCAGTTACACTGGCATAAAGATGAATGTATTGATGTTACATATTAAAACATTTTCTTGTACCTAAAATTTTATTTTTTTCTTCTCACTTAAATAAAATTAAGATTTATTTTGGACCCGAATATGTTGTGGGTCCTAGGCAATATACCTGTTGTTCCTAATGGATTAGTAAGTCCTGAATGTATCAAGTCTACGGTAAAATGTTGACAGTGCCGTGTAAGTTACCTGTGGCAGACCTGCTGAAAGCCTCACAACAACAATTCCCTTCCTTTCCTGGCTAACAGATCTGGATTCTGTTTAGAGTTCAGGCAATAAAAGACCCAAGACATAGAGTACCCCTCAGTACAAAAGCATAGATCATGGCTGGCCAATGGCATTGTGGAAAAACTATTCCCTTTGTCAGTGTGGGGGTTAGGTGTGTTCCATCTTTTGATCATAAGGGAGACCATGGAAGGAACAGCCGTGTGTCACATAATGACATTTTGATCAACAAAGGACTGTGTATATGACCGTGGGTGGTCCCATTAGGTTAATATAGAGCTGAAAAATTCTTATTATCTAGTGATTTTGTAGAAGTAGTAACATCGTGGTGCATTACTCATGTGTTTGTGGTGATGCTGGTGTAAATACAGCATTTTATACAACCTACTACACCGCAGGTTGTATAAAATTGCACACACACTCCTGTATAGCACATAATACTCAATGATATAAATGGCTATGTTACTGGCATGTGTCTACTATACTATTCTTTTTGTTGTTATTTTACAGTTACTTTCTATTCATTAAAAAGAAGCTTGCTGTACAATAGTATGCTGCGTTACATGGGCAGCAGCCTTATGCATCTCACGTTCACCAAGTCTCTCAATTGCATCATTTCATGTTGTGCTTGAGTTAATCTTGTGCTGTTTTGTACAGTAACATGTTGTACAGTCTTATGGCCAAGAAGCAGGAAGCTATGCCATGTAGCCTTGATGTATAGTGGGCTATATCAACTAGGTTTGTGTAAGCGCATCTTATGATGCTTGCACGATGACAAAATGCACCGAACAGTGCATTTCTTAGAACATATCCCATCATTAGAGGCACGTGGCTGTACTTAACAATTGTTGAACCACTGGGATTCTTTTTAAGTTATGTGATAAATGTCCTTGGTGTTTATGCGTGCTTAATTCAATATTCTGTATTGGCATCTTAACCAATGTATTTCCTTTGCACTTCCAGGAGATGTAGGCATTTTTTAACCTTAAGTATACTTGCACATTCTGTTATCATAGTATTCACCTTACGCTCTAATTGATGTTCAACATGACAATGTTAATATTGGATGATAAGCTCTGTCTAGTTCCTGGCACAATTTTGCTCAATAAATATACTAATATTTGTTCAACTAGTGAAGTTATAATCTGCATTTTTCTGAATATGTCTTTTTATTTCCCCTCCTTAATTAAAATTCAGGATGGTTGTGTTTCAGTGCTACTCTCACTCACCAGTTTCTAGCAGATCCTGGATTGTAATTTTCCTGAGCCCAAAAACGTTACCTTAGTTAATTCTTTCTTCATCCACTCCTTATATATTTTGGGCTTTTTTTTTTCTTCCGGATTGAAGAACACTATCATTGTTACAAAATATGCAAAGCATTGTATTTGATTGTTACATATTCTCTATGCCATTGGTTTTATCCTTACTGTGTATCCAGTTCTCAGTACCTGGCTAAATGGCAGATATTAGACAATTTGAAAATAAATTTTAGTTAAATGAATTATTATCCTCTTATTATCATCTTTCCTCAAATACAGTTCTACTGAATCCTTGTTCCCCCACTTTCAAAATGACCAAGCTCTACATCTTTTTATTTTCCTTAGCCTCAAGCTTTAACCTTTGGACAAGCTCTTAGGAAAACAACACTGAAATTTTAAAGCTATGTGTCCATATTTTCGTCTTATGCATTTTTAATAGGTTTTGCTGTAATAATCTCTGTCAGATTGGTTTTCCTCTACTAGTGCTACTTGGGAACATCAGGTGCTCTGGAAAGGGGCAGTGTTTCTTGCCATTATAGAAAGGGCTCAATGCAGTGAAGCGTTATAGGTTGGCATGTGAGGAGTGACAGATGCGAAGGTAAGGGACTCACATTTTTCCCCATTTTGTCCATTTTTCTAAGGAAAACATAGCATGGTCCACAGAAGTTTAGGATCACACTGGGCTACACCAATCTATAAGGCATATACTGGAAAATCCTGGATTTATAAAGCTTTCTAACCCTAACATACTATTGGATTTGTACCAGACTGAGTGCATTCTTCAGAACAGGTTCACCTGCTTTATTCATGTTTGTACTGTCCACCCAGCCTCCAGAAATGCCATGTTTCCCAGTTCTTGTTGTTTGGGTACTGAAGCCTCAAGTCTCCCCTCTGTTGCATGACATGACTCATGCTGGTAATCATCTCTGAGAATCCTTCTTGTACAACTGACTCAACCAAAAATACGAGTCAAATTTAGATGGCCTGACCTAGTAACTCTTCTGTATCATTTTTACATCAATATGCCACAGAATCAAATCGATAAGCTTGGTTTGCCACCTTTAGAGAGATTGACTGCATTAATACTTTTGATTTCTATAGGAACAAGTCTGGTAGCAAAGTAAATAATTGTCAGACCTAAGTATTAAGGTCAACAGTTGCCTGGTTTACATATGATAGACTTCTTGGAGAGTCTGGGGACAAATGTGGGTGGGGGTTAAGAGTGGATAAGGTTACCTCCTTGTAGTGTGGCTAGGTTGGGATTTTAATTTAAGTTTTTAGCTCCAAGTCTATTTGCACAACTAATCACTGAAAATAAATTAATTACAGTCACCATTTGTGCACTGCCAAGTGAGGAATTCTTGCTAATTTACAACTCTTAAACAGTGTGCTATGTAGAACTTTGCTCACTAATCAACTCACTGTCTACTATTCAAATTGGACAATTATTACCTGCTTTGAAACACCAGTGAAATTTTAGCTGTGATGGTGGTACCATTGTTCAATGTATACATTTGTTTCACATTTACATCTTAAAAACTTATCCTGACAAATAAGATTTAATGGAGTTCAATAACACTCTGACTCATCCACTCATCCAGTTTCCTTTGTTTGTTTGTTTGTTTGTTTTTCCTCTCAGAATATCAATACTTAGGACAGCACTAACAAATGAATATTGACAGGTACTAATTTGTTTAAAGCATGGAGTAACATAGGCACACAGTGGAATAAAACAGCGAGTACGAAGGCATATATACAGTGAATAAACTTTCTAAAGACTGCTAGAAATGTTCCTTAAGTATTAAATGTTAGGAATAAAACATTTTTGGAGAGTTTTAAAGACATGAAACTGTCTCAAAATAGTCAAAAGAGATTGAACAGAGGGGGAAAAATAATGCTATAAGAAAAAAAATCAGAAAATATTGTAGATTTGATGCATATATATATATGCATATATATAAGAATGCAAAAATCAGTAAGAAAGTACTTCTAGACTTATTGATTAAATAATCCTTAACATTCTAGGTGAGGTACTTCTAGGAAATGTGGGTTTGGGTCATTATTTTTTGAGAATTGGTTAGTTACTCAGGCAAATATCAGATGGAATTTCTGAATATTTTAATAGTATATGCCTTTAGGCTCCTTGTACTTCATAATCCATGCCACCCTACCTGTAAGGGTTTAGGTCATCAGACTGTGGAAAGCAAACCAGACAGGGCAGATGAGGGTTGGCTGCCCATTTTTGCCTCTATTGCTTTCAGGGGTTATCTTTTTTTTGCCTATGATTCATATCTCAGCAAGTTGGTTTAAATCCCAAATTTCCCCAATTAAGTCATATATGGTATCTCTTTTTCTTTTCTTTCTTTCTTCTTCCTTTTTTTTTTAAGTGGTCCGAAATATGTGAATTCATAAGCAGCCAGTTTGGTTTTCATAGACTTCCCGTTTTTCTTTCCTTTTGCCACATTTCAGGTTATAGAAATTTAATTATATAGTGCTTCTATTGTAACTCTTTATCCATTTTCTCTTTGAGAAGATCTGGCTATGGAGGATATTTCTTTGAAGTCTTTCCCATGATTTAACCTAATGTAAGGTAGCAGGTATTTTTATAAAAGGAACAGTTAAAAATCCCAATTCATGCGTCGGTACTTTATGTTCAGATTTAGAATTAGAAGAACCGTTTTCTTTATCATTCTCTTAACTTAGAGAATCAATTATTAATAAGTCTACCCAAGAATTTATCAGTGTTCTGAATAATTTGTGTAAATTTCCACATACCAACATCAGATCAGAAAAAAAAAAAAAGAAATTAAATGATCTTCAGTTTTAGATTTTAAGAGCAGCACAGGATGGGTGACGCATATTTGTTTAAAATATAAAGATATATTGCAGAGACAAAGGTGGGCTGTGTTTGGGCTATGTCCTGATTCACGACACGAACTTAGAATTCTGTTGCCCTTCTTATCTCCATCCTGAGGAGAGGTGTGTGTCAGGCAATTTCATTCTAATGTCATTAAATACTGAGTTCTCTAATTATCCCTTTCTCACAAAACAACATACCTATTCTTGTAATTTGATTTCCCATAATTATAGGAAAAATGAATTGGCTGGAGGATATAGCCATCTGGTTGTATTCTTTATAGTTCTCATCTAAACTAGCCAATTGGATTTTGTTCCCTTATCAATCTTACAAATCTATTCTTTTTTTTGTTAAGTAGTCCTTGAGAGATGGATAAAATCTTGTTGAGATGACGATGGCAGTTTCTAAGCTGACAAAACTGAAGCACAAAGTCTGGACCAAAAAAAATGAAAGCAATGCCGTACTATTAGATTTCTTGGGATAGACGCATCTGGTCTTATGTGAAAATCCCCTTACATCATTGAGCATCATGAGCTTGTTCTATTTGCAACTTGTACAAGTGGTTGCTACGTATTTGACATTAAATGTCTGGGTCAAAATTACTTTTGGACACTGCATAAATTTGTGATTTTAGGAAAGTGTGTCGTGTTATTACCTCAAAGATCCACAGCACATTTCTGCTGTTTTTCTCTCTGTCATTGTTAAATACTTTCTGCCATATTTCCAGCTTTTCATGTCTCTACAGACCTCCCAGATACATAGTGCTGTCTGCTATCCCTTCTAACAATGACAAACATATTTAGTTAAAGCCTTTGTGATATCACCGTGTATTGCAACTAATTAAGAAAATTAATTTCTTTATTGCCTGTTTCAGTTTATTTGTTCCTTAATCTCCAATATCCCTTAGTCCATTTATTCTCAGAATATGATCTCATTTCTTATTGATATCTGATATGAGCTATTTTAGTTTCCCACCAAATTTGTTGGGGAAACATGATTTTCTCTTTGTTAAATTTCTATGCGTAGATAACTATTCCATTCTCCAAGCAGAAGCACGAACAAAGTAATTTTTCCAGCCATTCTGTGTGTTTTCCTCACATCTCACCTCAGGAGAGGGGAAAAAAAAAACTAAAGACAGTCATTGACCATCCCATTGAGTTAACGCATTAAAGAGCAGTGCTCATACATAGTCCAACTTCTTGATGTTCTCTCTCATTCTCTCTCTCAACAGCTGCTCTTTTTGCAATTTAAAGTTTAAGTATAGTACATAGGGTTGACTTGTAGCTCACACCTTTTAAACCTTAACCCAAGCTGCTTTTTCGTTCCACTTTAACACACACACACACACACACACACACACACAAACACACACACACAAAATTATGTTAGTTAAATCCTCACTTCATTCATATATCTAATTCTCAGTTCTTTCAAAACATGAAATAGGGTAGTACCAGTAATCAGTACCTCTCAAAGCCTTCAATGTTAAAAAAAATCTAATTGTATTATATCATTATTACATTCTTTATATAAAAAATTATACTTATAAAAAGTGTAATAAGAAATGTGTATATGATGAAGAATTGACTTTATTAATAGATAACAGCTTGCTAACTAACTGGTTAATTTGTAAGTTCATTGATTAGACTGTATTTGCAGAAAAAATAACCATATTATATATATATATATATATATATATATATATATATATATATATATATATATCCCATAAAACTCCTTGCCTCATTTCTCTTGCCAAGTTCTCCAAAACTGAAAACAGAAATATGTCCCTTTTGTTTCTGGCAAATGTAGTTTCTAGTATTAAGTAGTACATAGAGATGTGAATTTTATTGCAATTTATGGCTATAGGCATACTTACATGTAGCCTGGGGCTTTGGCTTAATTTACTGGTACCGGGAGTTGTCTCTATACCCTTAATGGAGGGGTGGCTGAGTTCTAATTTGGAATGTTGGGGATAATGGAAAGAACCCAACTTTTGGTTCTTCTGGAGTCATACAGAATTGAAATGTAATTCTCCCTGTAAGTCATACTAGCTTTGACATCTCTAAACTTATGTGATTATTCATTTTCTCGTTTGAAAAGTGGAAATAATATTAAAATCATCATGCATATTATATTACACTGTCTATCTATCTATCTATCATCTATCTATCTATCTATCTATCTATCTATCTATCTATCTATCATCTATCTATCTATCTATCTATCGATCTATCTATCATCGATCAGTCACATAACACAATGCATGGATGCATCATAGAGAACATCAATAAATAATAGACTTCAATTTTTTTTTCTTATTGCTATAGTTTAAGTTAATGCCCTGTTTAACAAATAAGTCAAACTCCATGCTTCTGTTTAGAGTAAACACTCAGCAAAAGCCATTAATTCAGCTGGAAATAGCACTTTTGACATTACATGATAAATTTGTATATTAAAACCTTTTAGAAATGGGCAAGGAGTTTCCCTATATCTTAGAACAATTCACAGGATTGTCTCTTACTTATAGAGAAAAGCCTTTGCAAGGTAAAATGGACTTGTCCTTTAAAAACAACAGTAATTATGCCAATTGAGTGCCAAGAACCTGTGGATTTAAAGAAAATAACTCACACCTTTAATTGGGAGTTTAAATACATTCAGTTTTAGCATGTTGTTATAAGCAAAACATGTTCAAAAATTGTTGAAGAGACCAATAAGAGTCGGGCCAAATCAGGAAATTGTAACAGACCAACCAAAAGCTAGTAGCAAAAAGTGGGAAAGAAAACCTAAGCTGCTGCTTCTTTTTTTTTTTTTTTCTTTTTTAATTTATTAGTTTCAGGTGTACAAGACAAGGTAATACTTAGACGTTCATCATTTATATCCCTCACACTGTGAACCCCCCTCCCCCAATCCACTATCCCTCCGACCTCGCACAGAGCCATCACATTATATATATATATATATATATATATATATATATATATATATATATATATATATATATAAATTATAGTTGGCATTCATTAATGTTTAGCTTCTGGTGTACAGTGCTGTGATCAGGCATCCACAGTATCCCAGAGGTGGTCTCCCAAATAGGACACATGTCCATCAGATACCCAACAAAATCTTTACAACATTATTGAATAAGCTGCTTCTTTTTGTGAACAGTTTATGTGAGTGAAATTTAGAAAGTAATTCCAAACATGTAGCTCATTCTAAGGATAATATAGTACAACAACATTAAATATAACACTTAATTTTACACAACAAATTGTTAAAGAGTTATTTCACTTTCTTCTCATGATACTTGTAAGTAGTTATTTCTCTTTATATGCATGATACTTATAAATAATTATTATCCTGTTATTTTTTAAAACCACCTAAGATGATAAGTGGCTATTCAAATGTCAGAGGGGAGGCGGTTTATTAAATGAAGTCCAGGCAGGTGTATAGTCACAAAGAGGGAGGGCCATATGAGGTATACTGGGGACTGAGAAAACTAAATATTCTCCAGAGAAATAAAATTCACAGGAAGTAGAGACAGAGATTATTGGTGGTGTATGAAATTTACCCGCTGGCTGCCTACAATCCAGACTGCGTTTCTCTGGTGGCAGGTCTGAGCCTATATATGGGAGTCAATTTGGTTATTTTTCAGAGTTTGAGAACTGCAGTGATGTGGGTTCCAAAAAGCTATTATAAAAAAATACTATTTGAATTACAGTGTCTTTCGATACTTATCAGTATTCTGGATACTGGACCAGGCCCCTATTTTGTCCTCAGTATTCAAGAGGACACATGTGAAGTTAGGTTCTCTCTCCCAGACACATGCATCTCTAGGTAATGAATTTAAAATGAGAATTTCCACGTGTATTGTCTCCATTCTCATCTCCAACTGTAAACTAATTCTTTATGCCATTGCTTATAGAAAGTGCAGTTTTTTGTAGGTAGCACTCCCACAAAGTGAGTAACTTTGAGAAGGGTAACGTGAGAAGGAATAAACACTAACATTGTTTACTGTGTTAGTAATTTAAATAATCTTACAAATCCCATTTCATTCATAACTTACATGTATAAGTGAAGAAATAGGATATGGGAAAATGGAAGAGTGCCAAAATTTATGAATTATAAGATAACTTCTATTTAGTTATCTAGAAAAAAAACAAAAACATTTTGTTATTCATTTATTTTATATGTTAACAGAACAATCCTGTGTGAGTTCACTTATTACATGATAATGCTACAGTCACTTCAGATAAAAAGCCTGTGATCATTGGAATGGATAAATGCAAACAGCTTGTTGAAATAGATGGCTCTCCAGAGCCCATTTCTGTCAGCATATCAGAACTTTTGATCAAGCCAAACGAACTATGAATTCCTTATTTAAGCATCTTAGTTTTTTACTATTGATTTATTTTCTTCCTTCCTTCTTTTCTTCCTTCCTTCCTTCCTTCCTTCCTTCCTTCCTTCCTTCCTTCCTTTCTTCCTTCCCTCTTTCCTTCTTTCCTTCCTTCCTTTTTTGATATCAGCAAGAAAAAAACATCTTTGCATAATAGATGTAATATATTCAGTTGATCTGTATCTGAGACATCTTGTAAGGATTCAGAAGTGACTTTCATGGACCTGAGATGTTCCCTTACTAAAGGCTTTATTTATTAAGACACCTTTCTGTCTTTAGATGCAAATACAAATATATTTGTTTATTTAAGCTCTAAAATAATTGTGGGTAGGGTCAGCAAAATAATGCTTTAGTTTTCTATTCTTTATATACTTTAAAATGTAGTAAACTATAAAATGCCCTGTGCACTTTTTATAGTAATTGATATGAATATTTATTTCCATTTACAAAGGTCCACTGACAATAAAGTCCAGGAAAAGTTACTGCTCTAACATGCATCTAAGATACAGTTTGGCTAAAATTTCATTATAGTTATTTATTTATTTATTTATTTATTTATTTATTTATTTATTTATTTATTTATTTATGTGTGTGTGTGTGTGTTTGTGTGTGTGTGTGTGTGTGTGTGTGTGTGTGTTTTCATGCATGCTTTTAGATGCAATTTGGGTTAAAACATCTAGGTACTACTCTTTAATCTAACCTAATAAATTTCTAAAATATACTGTGTAGGATACTCTCAGAAATGGTTGAATCAGATTCCTAAATGGTCACAGAGATTTGATTAAAAGTTTAAGTTCACTCTTGAGGAGAACTTTAAAAAATGATAAACCTTAACACATTAGTTATATCTCTTTCTTATTCTTTCACAATGAATAATACACAAATGCTATTTATTACCTAAAACATAAAAGTATATCTCCATCATCTACTAATGGCTTTGTTGAATTCTCTCAAAATCAACCATAATAGGCCAAGTATTTAAAATTGTGTTTGGATTTAAACTAATCTCTAACCTTTAATGTTTCCCCAAGCTGAGAAGTGTGGAAACATTTCTATAATATTTCAATATGTATCTGTCTAGCTATTTATAACTTCCAAATGTGCCAGCCAGAGCAAAACAATGGGTGCATAAAAATAAGTCTTTGTGTCATGAACTCAAATCCTGATCTGAAGCAGGTGTCCCTTCTCCATTTCTTGTTAGTTCATTTTCCAGGATTTATTTTGAGAATCCATCATAGAATTCTAAGTGTTGTGTCCACTGGGATTTACACCACTTGTTCAATCTATTTATACTGAGTTAATTAAGTGATAATCCCAAAGTATCAGAGGACATAAGCAGTAATAAATACCTGCTTCTCTCACAGACATGCCTAAACCACATGGTGAGGAGTCATAGGGCAAAATACTGTTTTATTACCTAATGTCATATTCTTCCGTATAGGGAATATTGCTATTAAAAAATCTATCCTCTTATTTTCAGAGGTTGTATGCCTTTCATTGGATAAATATTTTTTTGACAACTGATGTGATGCTTCTGGAGATTCAAGCCAAAGATATGCATACATGAAACGTTAACAATTTAAGTAAGGGATTGGCCCCTACTTAGAAAACTTGGTCAAATCCATTGACAAAATAAGTAAAAATATAGCTTAATTTTCTAGTTGTTGAATGAGTTCCATGAATAGGTAAATAAAAATATCCATTGTGCCTTTACTTTGAACCCACATTAATCCTACTCGTGCAGGCAAACACATGCACACATGCACACACACACACACACACACACACACACACACAGAAACAAAGATTATCCATTTACTAATTTACCTGGACGCTTATTTAAATTTTATTAATCTTGTCTGTTTTGTTGACTAACCAAGAAGGAGGTAAAATTCATTGTTATTAAGTTAGCACTAAAGACAGTTGTGAAAGATAAGAAATATCTGAAGATATTTCTCTTAGAAATTCCATGAGTGATTTTCTGCTATAAACTAGATATAAAATTATTTACAACAATTTAAAAAACTAAAATAAAGATTGGCTAATGTAGAAAAGCTAACTATTACATTGCGAATGATCTAGTCTTCTGATGATATAAATAATTAGGGAAAAGTCCATTTTAGGTAAACATACAGTACTCCTTCAAAGATGACTTCCTTCACACCAACTTAAAATGTTGATAATAAAAAACAAAGGAGCTTAAATGATACTGACAAGTTTATAAATGTGTGAAATTGGGAAATTTGGGAATGATGTAAGTCTTGGTTCTGCTGTGACTAATTAGTTTCAAAAATAGTGAACACTTTACCACATTGGCCATAATTTTTTCCTCTATTAAATGTGGGAGGGTTGAAATAGTTTAGCTCTTAGATCTTTTTGTTCTAAAATTATACTATTTGGAGTTTGGAATTCTGAAAATAACTTCAATATCATGCTTATGATTATTGAAGTATGCCTTTAAAGAAGAAATAGCTATTAAAATGAAGCTCTGATTGTACAAAAATAACTAAAAATCACTGTCAGGGTTTCTTCCATTGTAATTATGAATACTGTATTATTTAGTTTTAGATGATTAACTAGTTCTGTCCATTTTCATTCATATAAGCTGTCCAGAAGCCTCTGGAGCAACATTACATGATAATTTTTATGAATGGTTTGTAAGGACAATGTGTTAACACTGTGTCCCTCTTATTATTGTTAGTCTTAGACTGTAATCTTCAGTAAAACAAATGCCGTTTTTTAACCATAGATAATATAATGCTACACTAAGAAATTAACAAATGAATATTTTTCTTGATAGTAAAATAATGGTTATATATGTTTCCTTGCATTAGGCAATATTGGGAATTTTCTGCATTACAGATTTTAATATCACATCAATAAATATATTTTATTTGTTGCATAAAATAAAATTTGAGGCACAAAATAATGTTTACAAAGTGAGCAAACATTGGAAATATGTAAAAATATTTTGAGTATAGATACACACTATGTTCATTTCTAATGTGTCTTTGGGTCTCTCCCCATCAGAATATAAACTCCATGAAAGCAGATTTTCTGTTTTTATTTATTTTTTTGTTCTGTTCTTGCTGTATTCTACGTGTATACACTATGTTCAACAGTACCTGGTACATAGCCGATACCTATTTAATATTTAATGAATAAATGAAGCTCTTTAAGAATACGGTTGTTAGTTTTCCCATGATTAAATATTTTAGAATATACAGTTAGGGGAAATGAAACAACTGGAAGAAAACTTCTCAGAAAGAAAAAAAACATAAAAATGCAATTGATTCCCTGATTCAGAGTGTCATAGCCTTGAGTAGAGAAAAAAATATATGTATCCAAAGATCAAAACAAGTTTCGTTGGCATTTTAGTTAATATAACTTTAGTTAAATGATAGAAATAATAAATCCATTATCTTACTATTATATAATGTTTTCATCACCATAACTAGTTTGACTTCATTCTCACCGCGTCTCTCTGACCTAAGCTGGATATGAGCCTACACTTTTGCATTAAGAAACAGGATCAGCAATAGCTTGTACATGTCCAGCAAGTAAAGAAAAAGTTAATATTAGGGTCTTGTGAATTTCATTTTGATGTTATTTACACATTAAATGATCAATATAAACATAGAACTGCAAACAATTTTATTGTTTGCAATTAATGAAATCTCTCTTCCTTGTCCCCAGCGAAACTTACAGCTCCAGCACTGGGTTGTTGCATATTTTCTAGATGATGATGACATATGTTGAGCCAAAATAGTGAATGGATTTCTGGCTTCTGAATTTCAAATAGATTTTTGAAAACTGTGGCCAAAACTATATCATCACAAAAAAATAGTTTGTGTTCCAAGACTCTGTCAAGAAAAGATTAAGTGATCGAGAAAAAGAGGAGATCAGAAGAAAAGCTGGACAATTAGGTGCTGTGACATATTTGGTGATGTCACATAAAATTATAAGTAAAGAGAATAATAGATTTTAAAACAGTTTTTTAGAGTACGACCGTATTTGAATTTACAAAAATAAATAAATAAGTCTTCCATTGTTCACTTCAGGATGTAGAGAGGTGGAAAGGGCACACCTCCCATTCTTACAATAAAAGAAACCTGCATGTCGAAATTTGAATCATTATTTCAAGCTTACATGTAAGGAATCTGAAAACTTAGAGAGCTTGAGGCTTGTTCAGGGTAGTCCAAATGTCACATGGAAAATTATTTCATAAATTATTTCTCTTAATGACTTCTTCTGATTCAGAAATAATACTGAATTAGCAATGGTAAATATATGAACTTTGTAGTTCTTACACACTCTAAAAGTAAAGAATGCCAAAGCTTACTTTGTTATACATTTAAAAATAATTCGACATTTTCTATTTTAATTTCCTATTACTTTTCTAAGATTAAAACTCACCATATTTAAGCATTTTTATTTCAAGCAATAAATAAAAAAATTGTAAATAGAAATATATTGGTGATTGAAATCCAGAGTAAACAGGGATTATAGATTTCTTCACCTATGTGTTTATTTACCTAAGAATTTTTCTATTTTATAGGCATAGTAACTTTTACTTCTGCACTTTTTCCTTTCCCCTGTACTCTTGAAAACAATGGTATCTACATGGTAATATAATAAAAGAAAAGGACCAACAACTCCTTTAAAGTTATTTTCCTGAAGTTACAATACCTGAATCATTTTGGACTTTATTTTTTATTTTATTTTCTTTTTTACTGCTTTTCCTTTGTGTATGGGTTGACCTTTCCTATTTTTTCACATTTAACATATTATTTTTCTTCAGTTTTATGATGGACATAGGGGGTTATATTGTGGAATATTTGGATTATTGTGTTCCCCATTAAAGAGCAATGCATTTTATTTTGCCAAGTATGTAAATTACTGGTCTATACTTTAGTCCTGTCAGGTTTGATCTTATTCTGTGTTAAGGAGGTTCTATTTCTGTTTTGCACTTAGTATTAGGGCACTTACTACATGGCGTGGTCCTTACTTTCAGGGGTTTTCTGGAGTCTCCACTGAATGTTTAGTGTGCTCAGAATGGGGTCTTTCCATTATGACTGGGCTGGGACTCAAATATCTATCTGTAGTAACCCACTTAGCCCATGATCCAAGGAGCCATGATGATTCCCTACAGAGAGTTAAAGGAGTCCTTTCTCTGACAGTTCTCTTTTCTCAGGTACCCCAAGCTACATTTTGGCTGCTCCAGAAGTCCGTAAATTTAATATATTTTCTTCTCAGCCCAGCAATATCACTGCTCATTTTTCTCCCTGTTTTGGAGCACAGAATATTTCCAGTAAGAAAGTCGGGACCATCATGACACAATCATCTGGCTTACCTTATGTGTTTCCCTTCTCTCCCTGAGTTCTCCTCTGCCTATTTCCCTTCCTTGAAATGTTTTGTCTCACATATTTTACTGTATCAGAGTAGTTTTCATGAAAATGTAAAATCTGTTACCATTTATTCTGTCATGACTCTGAAGCAGCGGTCCCACCATCGTAACATGTAACAAACACAGATTAGGTCATATCTCCTTGATTAAATATTTAATTGAATAACCATCATACTTATATTAAATTCATATTCTCTAGCAAGGCCTATTAGGTTCTCCATGGTTTATCTTCTGCCTTCTTTGTCACATAATCAAATGAAAATCTTTTTGCTCACTTGACTGCAGACACACTGATTTCTTTCAGACCTTAAGCACACTCTGTTGGTCACTATTTAATACCTTCACAAAGGATGTTCTATCAGCCTGAGATGACTTTTCCTGATTCTTTGTCTACTATTTCTCCAATTTTCACTTCAAATGCCATTTCCTCTTAGGAGTCTCTCCTGATCACCTACATGACCTATATTTCTTTCTCTCATAACATTTTTTTTTCTATTTTCCTTTATATTCCTTATTGCAATATTGTCAAAATATTTATGTAGGTATTTATTAGTTGATGATATACACTCACTATATTAGAGTTTTCCAGGGAGAGAGGACTGATAGGGTGTGTGTGTGTGTGTATTGAAAGAAATTGGCACACATGGTTATGGAGGATGAAAAGTCCCAAGATCTGTAGTCAGCAAGCAGGAAACCTAGGAGATGATGGTATGGTTCTAGCCAGAATGCCTTAAAACCAGGAGAAACAATGGTGTAAATTCCAGTCTTACTGCACATCAAAAGGCAGGAGGTGACTGATGTCTCAGCTCAAGGACAATCAAGCAGAGAGGGCAAATTATCCCTTACTCCATCTTTTTGTTCTACTCAGGCCTTTAATGGATTGGATAAAATCTACTATTAGTGAGAGCAATCAGCTTTATTCAGTCCACAGATTCAAATATTAATCTCATCCAGAAACACCCTAAAAGACACACGCAGAATAAGGTTTAACTAAATATCTGGGTATCCTGTGGCCCAGTCAAGTTGACACATAAAATGAACCATCACATTCAGTAAATGGTTTGTCAGATGAATGAGAGAAGTTGAGATCTAAAGGATGCAGGGAGTCAATAGTCAGTAGTATAAAAAGTGGTCAGTAACATTCTGGACAGATGAAACTACATGCAAGGACACAGATATACACAAGAACTTGATGCATTAAGGAAATGAAGGAAGTCAAGGTGCTTGGAGGTGAGTCAGACGAAAAGTGCTGTGTGATGAATTCTGAGGCCGCAAAGGGGCCAGATTATGTGGGACTACCTAGTGTCTTATTCAAAGTGTGGTTCTCAAATCGTAAACATTAACATTCCTTGGGATCTTATTAAAATGTATAGTTTCCAAACTCACCCTAAACCCACTTTAACAGAATCTGCATTTTAATAACATCCCAATATAAGACATGTTCCAGATATGTAAATTTTATAGGACATGGTGATAGATTATATATATTGGTGATGGTGAGTTAAGGATAACTCCCAGATTTTATGCCTTGACCAAAGTGTTGATAAAAGGGCATGTGTTCAGATGGAGAGTACTATAGGAAGAGAAAATTTGGCAGTTTTTTTTTTTTTTTTTTTTTTTGTGTGTGTGTGTGTGTGTATGTCAAAGAATTCAGTTTTCCAGTTTTGCCTTACTATAACTGAATTGACTATAAGATATCTGAGTCCTGATATCCAGTGTGCAGGATATAAAGGTCTAGAACTCAAGAAAGATAACGGGTCTCATTAACAGGGAAGTAAACTAGGAACATGTAAGTAAATTAGAAGAATATTAAATAGTTCAAGTGAATGCTAATGAAAATTTACAACTATTATTTAGAAATAAGAGTTTTAAAAATAAAAAAAATTAAGAGATTCAGCTACTGAAAAGATAAAACTAATTCAACATAGAGAAAAGGGCAGGGAGAATGATCAAAGATGACTCCAAAATTTCCACTTCTATAATATAATTAGAATAAGGATATATTAACAGACATAGAAAATACAAGAAGACATTTAAATGCATATGCAATATACTGCGGAAGTATAGTTTGAATCATCAACAGGGTATTCATGTGAAACAGTGATGTGTGTGTGTATGTGTATGCACGGATATACAAATACACATGTGTGGATTTTGATTTGAACCCCAACTGCCAGCAACAGTCTTTATTTGTATTCATGCTCCATTCTCATCTGGAGAAAACTCATTTATTTCTGTATATGTTCAAATACTCATAAATGAGATTTTTGTACAGTCAATAATAAAAATGATGAATATATTAAATATTAGGCATAATTATAAGGAATAGAAAAGATGGATTTATATTGTTAATTCACTCAAAGCTGAGGCAGGATTCAGTACCATGAAAAATTATCGTTGATGATGGGATGTGTGTGAAGGGAATGGGTTTGGACAAAGCTACAGTTAATCCTTAATATGCAAAAGAGAAACAATGAAGAGACTTCTTTTAAGTGGTCATCATCTTTTAATGTAAGGTATGAGGTCATCTAGAAAGAGAAGAATCAGTTCCAAGAGGAATTGGGAAGTTTTGGAAGTAGTGCTGAAGGGAATGGTGTGGAAACATTTCAAATCCTTCATCATATACCAGCCACTCTCAGTTATGAAGGGATTCTGAAAAAGAAATAAGTAGCACTTCACTTTTTATGCACAATAAACAGGGAATTTGTTAAAGGGAGTATTTTATGCTCGGTACTTAGGTAGTTCAGGAATTAAAAATTTTCCAAATGTATAAGAAAAAACAAAAGCTTAAAAATAAACCATAATGACACTTGGAAAGAGCAAATATTTAATCCAATATTTGCTTCTCCAAAAGCTTTGTTAAACCCAACGTGCTAATGTTGTTTATGACTTTTATACTTCTGTGGAGTACTCAGGTATTTTTTTCAACAAATTGCACCTTACGCATTAAGCCACTTATCCATTTTAACGGTCCAAATGCACCTCTAAAAATACATCATATGGTTTCATGTGTTCATTTCAAGGAAGAAAATGTTTCAGGCTGGATTAAGTAGGATATGAATGAGCAAGCAGAATAAACCAGTAAAATTTAATTAAGCAATGTAGCACTCCATAAAAGCAGCAACACGTAAAAGTGGGATGTAAACAGACGGAGGCCGGGGTGGGGGGGTGTGGTGCACTGCAATTGCAATCTTTTAGGAATCTAGAAAGGGGCACTGAATATAGCAAACAGACACGCTGTTTCTACACATTGTAAATTTAAAACAAGTCATAATTGAATCACCTTTATGTGGAACTTCTGTCCACTGTAATTTTCCACTTTTGCTTTGTGCTGCTGAGACAAAAAGGATAGACACAGAAATAACTTTACATATAACAAAGAAATGATTGTAAGACTCATATTCTTATATTTACTATAACTGGATAGGAAAATGGAGGAAAAAATTCATTTGTTAACAGTCCCATTTTCTTTTTTCTTTTTTTTTTTTTTCATTTTTTTTTTTTATTAATTAATTTATTTATTAGTTTCAGGTGTACAAAACAAGGTAATACTTAGACGTTCATCATTTATATCCCTCATACTGTGAACCCCCCTCCCCCCATCCACTATCCCTCCGACCTCACACTGAACCATCACATTATATATATAAAATTATAGTTGGCATTCATTAATGTTTAGCTTCTGATGTACAATGCCATGATCTCACTTATATATGGAATCTAAAGAAAAGACTATGTGAATGAACTAATCAGAGTCAGTTTTGGGGACGCAGAGAAAAAACCGAGAGTGGTTAGATGGGTGTGTGGGAGGGGGTTGGGGATAAGGGGAAAACAGTCCCATTTTCAATACAACATGCCTGCTACATGTAATCATTAACTAATTCCACTGAGATACTGAAAAACATTAGAAGCTCAGAGGTGAAACATATAAGGCAGGTCTGCCTTAAAAATACTGAAAGGATGAACACCATCCTTTGCTTCCATAGCAATCATTTCAGGAATCTGACTTGTATTTTCATACCTCAGGATTATTGTGATACCATATTTATTTTAAATTAAACCTGGTCAGTAAGGTGCCTATAACCTGGCAATTTCTAAATTTATTTCATATTAGCTCCCAAAGTTTTCTCAGAAATTTCCTTCAACTGAGGTTGTTTTAAATATTAAAACATTGAAATTCAAAAATCAACATTGAATTCTTTAACATGAAATCAGGGTCTTTATCTCGGGCTCTTCTAAACTTCAATGACATATTTGATAGAAATGCAAAATTGTCTCATTTATATATGGCTTTAAACTACTTGTTTTTATTCTCTGATTATTATCTTGAATTTATAATGTATATATTATGCAATTTTATATTATGTTATTTTCATTTATAATTTAAGTTTTTTTTATCACAAATATTCTGTAAATTGCTTTAAACATTTGTGGTGGAAGACAAGGAATAATAAAGTAGATATGTAAATAAAGATCATGATATTTCAAAATAGAGCAATTAACACCAAATTTAGTTTTATTTCTCCACCAAGAACGGAAGGTTTTTGAGCAGAAGAGCATACTCTATTCCCCCACCTATTTTACAGGTCTTAACATAACCGTAAACACACAGTAAATATTATTCAGCTCTATATGGATCAAGTCACTCATCTCTCTAATGAATATTGAACATTTTATTCTGATTATCTGTTTATTCAATTTTGCTCTTTTAAATGCAATTTTTTTATATTAAAAACAATAGTTTCACATATACAGAAAAGTTGCAAAAATGAACTCAGACATCCCATATTTTCATTTACTCAAATTTTCCAATTGTTAACATTTTACCATGTTTGCTCCATCTCCCTTCTCTTTAACTTGGGAGCATGGTGTAGACACAATCTCTGGCATCCCTGTTTGCTTATTGATAAAACAAGGACACTTCATCACTTAACCACAATGCAACCATTCAAACTTGAAAAGTACACACTGCCATACATTTTATAAACCATCATTAAATTGTGCCAACTGTCCTAATGAGTGTATTTTTCTTTCTGGTCCAGGATCCTGGATAAAACAGGTTGTCCTGTTTCTTTAGTCCCCTTCATACTGCTACAGTTTCTCAATCACTTTTTGTCCTTTATGGATTTGACAGCTGTAGAGAATACACCTGTCATATTTTATATATCACAGCTTTTTGATAGGCATTGTTTGGAGAGATACTCCTAAGAAAATCATATCATCTTTTACAAATGCAATGCCTGTTTCTCATTAATTTCTACCCACCAGCTCTAATATCCATTCATGCCTTCTGCCTGACTCAGACACCAGAATGAGAGTTGCCAAATGGTGATTTTCTATTTCAGTCATTCCTTCTACATTTATTATTTGACATTTTACTGTAAATAAGAGCTTTCTCTCCACCCACCCACCATTTGTTTATATATTATTTTGTCTGTATCTGTCTAGACTCCTAAATTTCCATTTTACTTATAGGATGTAACTCATTGTTTTCAATGCTTATCTTAAAGCTACAATTGTCCCAATTTTGGCCAATGAGAATTCCCTTAAGTCTGGCTGCTGTCTTTGTTATGTCCTCATCGTTCTTTGAGTACTTCATTACTTTCTGTTCCAACAGTATATTCCAGGTTCATCTTGTACTTTTCCTCCCCCAGACCCAATGCCAGCCTTTTTTACAATGACAGTTTCATTTGTTGAGGACAGTATCCATACAAGAATATCTGAGGGCCCAGTGTGCTTGTTCTCCTGTAGTGTATGCATATTTGTGTGTGTGTGTGTGTGTGTGTGTGTGTGATACCCAGAAACTTATACAAATATGTCTATATTTGTATCAATTTCTACATACCTCTATTTTATAAAAAGAATATAAGATCACAGCTGTACTTTCTATTTCCAATCTAACGCATTAGATTGTTTCTTTCCTGCTCTCTATACATACATTTTGTAAATCCTTTTCTAACAATGAGAAAATTGAATCCATTATTCTAAATATATTTACTATTTGTTTATTCCTCCTCCATGTAACCCACCTCCTACTGTGCTGGCTGCCTGCTTATTGCAGTCTGAATGTTGCCTCCACAGCTGAACTCTCTCTTTGGACCCTGAAAAAAAGAAGGAAAGGAAGAGGACGAGCTCTGCTATCTTTTCAAAGCAAAACTCAAACAGTCTGCTCTTCTGTATATTATGTGGTTTCTTCTTCTTGTCTATATTCAGCATGTATCCATCCATTCAATTGGGAGATACTTGAGTGCTTACCCTGTACTAAGTACTATTTTAGTCCCAGGGATTAATGATTAAAAATAGAATCTAATTGAATGGAATTTACATTCTAGAAAACAATAATATATTTAATATGTTTCTTTTTTTTTCTTAATTATGAAAGTGGTGTTCCTGGGAAAAACTAAACCTTTATAATGCAAACGAAGCTAAGGTTTCCTTTGGCAATTATGTTTGAGTCCTTATCTCATTCCCATTCTGTGTTCCTCTTCTGAGGTGACTACTTTTATCAGTTTGATGTGTAATATTTGAGACATTTTGCAATATACTACAACCCCCCCAAACACATTGTCAATTTAAGATGCTATAATTCAATTTTATATGTGTATTTTTCCTGTTAGTACAGAGATATCATGTTCCATGTATGATTATCAACACACAGTCTTACCATGCACTCTTACTTTTGTCAGTCTTTACATATTAATAAATGGAGAGCACACTCATTTTTAAAGTGCTGCACAGTATTCCACAGTATGTATAATGTTAAAATATGCAGAAGGTGGCAAAAATGTATATACATTTTAAAAAAGGAAAAAATTATACTAAAATTAGGCTGATGGCAACCACTTTGAGCACCTCTTGCAATTGCAGACGTCAAATGTGACTTGTATTTAACTTTTGTTAACAGTATACAATTATAATACAGTATTACAATTATAATACAGGTTTTTTCTTTCTTAAAATGTGTATACATTTTTTTGGCACCCTGTGCATTTATGTTTATTTTCCATATATAAGTGTTTTCTGAGTGTCTTATAATTTTGCCCATATTCCTAATTTTCCATTTCTGTCTTTTTTTTATTGAATTGCATTAATTCTATATTTATTCTGAAAATAAACTGAACTTTTAATGATTTGAATATTTCACGGTACCATTTGCCATATGGACATTAAATTTGACATTGTAATATTTCAATATTTTTTTAATTTTTCTATTGTGAAAATCTTTCTTACTCCAAAGACAATATTTATGTTTCCTATATGTTCCCAGACTTTTGAAATATTTAGACACATAATTCATATAAAATTTATTTTTAGTTATCTGGGAAACCACTGAATATATAGGTTAATTAGAGTAGACCTGACAGCTTTATAACATTGATTCTTCTCATGCATGAACATTGTATAGCTCTCCATTTACTACTCATTATATCTTGTGGTCTTCAATAATGTTTTCTGGTTATCAGATTTTACTTTCCATAAAAGATTTTCATACTTCTTGTTAGTTTTATTTTTGACCAATTTAATTATTTTAAGTGTAAAAATGGTATTTTTCTATTAGATTTGCTGTTTCTTGAGTAATAGTTTAAAGAAAAACATTGATTTTTGTGAGCTCTTGTATCCAACACATATTGGACTTTTTAAAAAAAGAGTTTTATTAAAAATATATCTTACATACAATATTATATTAGTTTCAGGGGTTATGCAACATTTATAAACCTAAAGAAGCTATCACAAAATTATTGACTCTATTCTCCATGCTGTACATTATATCCCCATTACTTACTTGTTTTATACCTAGAAATTTGGACCTCTTATTCCCCTTTACCTTTTCCCCCTTTTTTTTTTTTTGTCAATTACAATTAACATTCAATATTAGTTTATATTAATTTCGGGTGTATTGCATAGTGGTTAGACATTTATATAGTTTAAGAAGCAATCGCTCTGACTAGTCTAGTACCCACTGGCACTATACATAGCTATTACCATATCATTAAATATATTCCCTATGCTTTACTTTACATCTCCATAACTCTTTTGTAACTACCAATTAGTACTTCTTAATCCTTTCCCCTTTTCCTCCCTACCCCCCACTCCCTCACATTTATCATCCCCACAAATCTAGTACTCATCTGATACCATACATAGATATTGTAATATTATTGATTATGTTCCTTATGGTATACCTTATATCCCCATAACTACTTTATAACAACCAATTTGTACTCCTTAACCCCTTCCTTTTATTCACCCCCAACCTGTACCCCTCCCATCTAGCATCCATCAATATGTTTTCTGTATCTGAGTTTGTTTCTCTTCTTTTGTTTATTTTGTTCTTCAGATTCCACATATAAGTGAAATCACACTGCATCTGTCTTTCTCTGTCTGATACTCCACTCAGCACAATACCCTTCATGTCCATCCATGCTTCCACAGATGGCAAGAACCTGTTCCCTTCCATGGCTAAGCAATATTTATTGTATACGAGGTTGGACAATTAAGTTTGCGAACTGGTTGCAATGATGTCGCTAACCTTTTTTAATATCAGAGGGATTATTCATTATGAATTTGTACCAACTCGACAAATAGTTAACCAAGTTTACTATTTGGAAATGTTGAAAAGGCTGCATGAAAAAGTTAGACGACCTGAACTTTTCTCCAACAATTCATGTCTCTTGCATCACAACAATGCACCAGCTCACACGGCACGGTTTGTGAGGGAGTTTTTAGTCAGTAAATAAATAACTGTATTGGAATACCCTCCCTACTCACTTGATCTATCCCCTAATCATTTCTTTCTTTACCTGAAGATAAAGGAAATATTGAAAGGAAGACTTTTGGATGACATTCAGGACATCAAGGGTAATATGACAACAGATCTGATGGCCATTCCAGAAAAAGAGTTCCAAAATTGCTTTGAAGGGTGGACTAGGCGCAGGTGTCAGTGCATAGCTTCCCAAAAGGAGTACTTTGAAGGCGACTGTAATGATATTCAGCAATGAGGTATGTAGCACTTTTTCTAGGATGAGTTTGCAAACTTAATTGTCAGACCTCTGGTATATATACCACCTCCTCTTTATCCTTTCTTCCATCGGTGGACACCCAGGCTGCCTCCGCTTCATGGCCATTGTAAACAGTGCTGCAATGAACATATGGATGTGCACGTCCCCTCCAAGTAGCATTTTGGGTTTCTTCAGATAAATACCCTGCAGTGGGATTACTGGGTCCTTCTTTGTCTCTTGTTATAGCCTTTGTTTAAAGTCTATTTTGTCCATTATATGTATTGCAATCCCAGATTTTTAATTGTTTTTGCTTGTTTCCATTTTCATTAAATAATTTTTTCCATCTCTTTATTTTCTGTCTGTGTGTGTCATTCAATCTGGAAGGCAGCATATGTAATTATATTGTTTTCTTATCCATTCAGCCCTCCTATGTCTTTTGATTGGAACATTTAATTAATCTGCACTGAAAATAATTGTTGATAAATATGTAGCTATTCCCATTTTATTATTCATGATCTGACCCCACACCCCCCCACACACCAAGTCCCCATTTTGGAGAATTTCCTCTAACATGCCTTGTAATACTGGTTCGGTGGTGATGAACTCCTTTAGCTTTTTCTAATCTAGAAAATTCTATCTGTCCTTCAATTTTAACTGATAGCCTTGCTGGGTAGGGTACCCTTGGTTATAGGTCCTTGCTTTTCATCATGATGAATATTTTGTGCCAATCCTTTCTGCCTGCATAGTTTCTGTTGAGAAATCAGCTGACAACCTTCTGGGAGCTTCCTTATAAAATGCTAGTTGCCTTTCTCTTGCTGCTTTTAGGATTCTCTCTTTGTCTTTAACCTTTGGCATTTAACTTATAATGTGTCTTCGTGTGTGCTGTTTGGATTCATCTTTTTTGTGACTTTCAGTGCTTCCTGGACTGGTATGTCTGTTTCCTTTGAACATATTTTGTCACTATTTCTTTAAATTAGTTCTCAATCCCTTGCTTTCTCTCTTCACCTTCTGGTGCCCCTATGATTTGAATGTTGTTATGCTTAATGTTGTCCCAGTAGTCCTTTAAACTATCTTCATTTGTTTGGATTTTTTTTTTCTTTTTTTCTTTTTACTGTTCCAATTGGCTATTTTCTGCTATCTGCCGGCCAAGTCATGGATTCAATCCTCTGCTTCATCTAGTCTGATTCCTTCTAGGGCCTTCTTAACTTCAGTTATTGTATTCTTCACTTCTGACTGCTTCTGTTTTATAGTTCCTATGTCATTTTTAATGCTTGCTATCTCTCTGTTGAAGTTCTCACTGAGTTCCTTGAGCATCCTTATAACCAGTGTTTTGAACTCTGTCTCTGGTAGGTTGCCTGCTTCCATTTTGTTTAATTCTTTTTCTGGAGTTTTCTCCTGTTTTTTCACTTGGGATGTATTTCTTCATTTCATCATTTTGGCTGACTCTCTGTGTTTATTTCTATGTGTTCAGTAGATCTGCTGTGTCTCCCAGTCTTGGTTGGGTGGCCTTATATAGTAGGTACACTTTGGAGCCCTGGCACCATCTCCCTGGTCACCTGCTCTTGGTGTTGCAGGAGTGTCCTTTGTGTGAGTTGTATGTGCCCTCCTATTATAGTTGAACCTCGGTTGCTATTGGCACATCTGTGGGTGACATTGACCCTCAGGCTGCTTGGCTGTGCGGTTTGTCTATGTCCACAGCTTACAGGCTGCTGTGTGTGTGTGTGGGGGGGTGGATAGGGGGTGTCTTACTCCAGTGGGCTCCGGTGCCTGTTAAGACCATCCTGTGTTTGTGCCACTTGTAGGGCTAATTGAGCTGTGCTCTGTTGTGGTCTGAAGCCAACCTCCACTGTGTTGGTTCTAGAGCCTCTTGGAAGGGGCTCCACTGCAGGCCCACGTCACCCACTGCCTGAGACTGGCCAGGGACTACGTGGTAGGAGCTATACATCTATCTGTGGTTGTTTGCTGCCAGTGCTAAAGTTGGAGGCACGTAGGAGATGACACTCTGCAAATCGAGGATGGCTACCACCAGTACTAGGCCTGGGGTAGTTCCGCAAAAAGCTGGGACAATCCGATGCTTGCTGCCACCTGCTAACTCCTATAAGGTTCAGCCACTGATAAAGCCTCATGCAGTATGCAAGTTGTGTGAGGCAGGGTTTCAGGTAGACACTAGAGTGGGAAGAGTTGTATTCACCAGGTTAATATAGAACCTAGTTTGTGCCAGTGCTGAGCCTGGAGCCTCTCAACAAAAGTCTCAGCACACCAAGGCCAGTTATTGCCCACCTGGGGGCTGCAGACTCTGATAATTTTCAAAGGAAGAGTGTAGTGTGGGTGGGGCTGACTGCTCACATGAAAAAGTGTCTGGCTTTGGGGGAGTTGGGTAGGTCAGGTTCCCAGTGAGTCAGCAGAGTCGAGCAGTGGAGTTCCCCAGACCAATCAGATTCAGATTTGGCCTGTGGGGGTGGGCTCAATACAGGAAAGATGGCTCTGGCCTGCTGCCTGTACAGGAGGGGGACCTCCTCACAGGGAAACAGTCACTGTTCTCCAGTCCTGTCCCAAAGCCACATGCCTCAGTCTGCCTGCTATGTGCTTCCAATTCCTTACAAGTCACTGTCGCTCTGCCAGAGGCCAGGGTGAGTGCCTGGGTCGAGAGAGAGTCTGTGCATGGGTCATTTAAGAGGATAACTGGATTTCCTGCAACCTTCCATCCCATCTGGATGGTCAGAAACTCCTCTGTTTCTCACAGCCAGGTGTTGTGGGGAATCCTCTTTCCATCACCAGTACTCAGAGCTAGAGAGTGTCTAATGGCCTGGGTTCCC
Source organism: Rhinolophus hipposideros (assembly GCF_964194185.1). Classification (NCBI taxonomy): domain Eukaryota; kingdom Metazoa; phylum Chordata; class Mammalia; order Chiroptera; family Rhinolophidae; genus Rhinolophus; species Rhinolophus hipposideros. The sequence goes on along the minus strand of NC_138047.1, from coordinate 71,917,061 downwards.
TCATTCCTCCAGGGTAAACTACATGGCCGAGGTATCCCTCCCAATTTTCATTCACCACAGGGAGGTTTGGGGCCAGCCTATTTTGCATATCTACTCCTCCTGCTGCTCTCAACCTGGCTTCTTTTTTATACTTTAGTTATAAAACTTTTGTTCAGCCAGACTCAGATGGTTCTCCAGGGTGATTGTTCTATAATTTAATGTAATTTTACTATGTTCATGAAGGAAGCAGACACTGTTTATCTGCTTTGCCATTTTGGGTCTCTCCCCTGGATTATTTTGTTGTTGTTCTCTTTTAGTCATTATTTTAGGATTTATAAATTATATTTGATTCATTATATATTAATTCATTATATATATTAATTCATTATACAGTAATGAATTTTGCGTATTATTTGCAAATATTTTTCATCTTTCATTCCTTTGTCTAGTCATATTATATTGGCTAAAATCTCCACCGTAATGTAACAGAGAAGTAGTGGCAGTAGGCATTCCTCAATTTTTCATTTTAGTGGAGTTGCTTTATGGTTTCACTATTAATTGTCATATTTACTAATAGTTCCCTAAGTTAAAGAAGTTTTCTTTCGTTCCTAATTTTTTTCTTCTTGGCATTAGTTAAAATAATCTTGCGGGTGTCCTCCTTTGTACTGCCTAGGTAATGAGTTTTACTGATAAATTTTCTAATGCTGCATCATTCTTGCTATATTGGGATAATTCATTTATTGTCAAGCTATTTTTTTCCCTCTTTACCATAACATAAATGGAAAGAAAGTATCATCACCTTGTCCTTTTTGTCTTTTGTTCTGAATATATAAACAGTTGATTTTCAAAGACTTTGATGATTGTCTTTTTAACATATTCTTTTTCATATACTTTTTCTTTCCCTAAATTTCTTTTCTAGTGGAGTAGCATAAACAAAATGTGTTCCTTTTTTCCATCATAAATCACTACTCTTCAGCTATAGGTTATGCCTTCTTATGAGTACAGTCTCTTAAATCCAAGATATTTACATTAAGTGATACGTACTTCTCAATCAAGTGTACACTGTGTATATTGGTTGATTAAATTAAGGTTGCAATCATTTATTGTTTGATACTTGGGATGCTTTTGATTTTATTGTGCACTACCCAGAGAACCACTTAATCTCAAGATCACATAGAACCGGCATTGTCTAACCACACACAATTAAAACTACATGTGATAGTCACGACTGTTCTTATTACAAGGAACTGAATCTCAGTAATAGCTGGAACAATAATGTGATTGTATTGGCATAAATTACTGGACGTACAAAAGGTGATGGTAGCCCTATTTATGGGGAGATTCAGAGGTAAAGTCAATATCATCAGGATTTTAAAAATCCATTTCTTTTTACATCTATTAGGCTTTATTTCCCATAAAGTTCTATTCATTTAGTTGCAAAAGGCTGCCAGGAGTCACATATTCACAGTCTACAAAGTTAACAACTTCATAGGAAAAAAGAAAAAGAAAAGAAAAAGAAAGCGATTTCCGCACAGTGCATAAGTTCTTTGAAATTCTGGTTTGGGTTACTTACTTGTCCTTGCTTGAAATAATTACTGAAGCTAGAGGATGGGATTATCTCATTAGCTAGATGTGGTACATATGCCCATTCCTTCTGGGGTGTAGAGGAAAGGAGAAGATACTCTCCATCCCAAAGTACATGAAAAATTTCCCCTGGAAAGAGCGGGTTTCCATTTTAGAACAGTAGGGAAAAAAGAGTAGACTGACAATAGGAATATTTAGCTAACATTACATAATACTTATATCCCATGGGTTGATGTATAATAATTTATAAATAGTAACTCATTAAATCCTCTTAACAACCCTATGAGGAACGTATTCTTCTATTCATTTTGGAATAATTTTGCATTTTTACATTTACATTTTACATTTAGAGAAATATCACAAATATAGCACATATAGTTCCAGTATACCACTCATCCCATTTAACATTTTACATTACTATGGTGAATTTGTCAAAACTAAGAAACTGCCATAGGTACATTACTATGAATTAAACTCTAGCATACATTAAAGTTCACTCCGTGATGTATAGTTTGTAATGAATGCAATCTATGTATTTTGAGATATACATAGTTATGTAACTGATACCCCAGTACTATACAGAACAGTTCCTAATAGCAAAATTTTCCCTATACATTCTATTGTAGTCAACTATTCTTCCTTCTCCCAGCTGCTGACGACTACTAACATATTTTCCATTCTTATAAGTGTTACCTTTTCCAGAATATCATATGCATGGAATTCTGTGATATGTAGATTTTAGGGTCTGACTTCTTAAAGTTAATGAAATGTATTTTGTATTCATCCACATTTGTTGCATTAATCAATTGCCTATTCCTTTCATCCCCCAAATAGTATTCTATTGTATGCCTCTTCCACAGTTTATCAGTTCCTCTGTTGATTGGCATAATGACTGCTTAAAGTTTTTGGCTATTATGGATAATTCTGCCCTCAACATTCTCACACAGATTTTCTGTGATTATAAGTTTTCAAACCTCTTAGAAGAATAACTGATAGTATTATTGTTAAGTTGTATGGTAAGTCTTTGTTTAATTTTATAAAAATCTGCCATACTCCCTTCTAAAGTTGCTCCACCATTTCTTAATCCCATCATTAATGAGTGAGTGTTCCTGTTGTCCCTCATCCTTACCCGCAATTGTCATAGTCAGTTTTTGATTTGTATTTTAGCCTTTCAAGTAAATGAGCAATTTTTCATATTTTTGTTGTGGTTTTATATTTCTCAATGACAAATTATTTTGAATATTTTTTCATGCTTTTATTTGCCATCTCTATTTCTTCTTGCCATCTGTATGTGTACCTATGAGGTACATTGTTATTAATTCCTTTTTATAAATTAGAAAACTGAGAATCAAAGCAATTAATTACTTAATCTAAGGTCATGTAACAGGTAACAATAGATTTCTACTACTTTCTTTTTAAGTAACATATCTGCAAATATTAACAATCCAGTTACATAAATACCATCAAACTCTATGATACATGTATTCCCCACCTGATATCCACTTCTTTTTTTTGCCTTTATTTGTTCAACTGGGATTTTTATTATTATTATTATTATTATTATTAGTTTCAGGTGCACAAGACAAGGTAATACTTAGACGTTCATCATTTATATCCTTCACACTGTGAACCCTCCCTCCCCCATCCCCTCTTCTACTATCCTGCCGACATCGCACTGAGCCATCACATTATATATATAAAATTATAGTTGGCATTCATTACTGTTCAGCTTCAGGTGTACAGTACATTGATCAAGCATCTACATCTTCCCTGAGGTGGTCTCCCAAATGGGACCTGTGTCCATCAGATACCCTACAAAATCTTTACAACATTATTGATTACGTTCCCGAAATTATTTTTCAAAAACCCTGAGGCCATTTTGTGGTTACCGACTGTTTTCTAATCCCCTCACCTTTCCCCTTATCCCCACCACCCCCCGCCCATCTAACAACCCTCAGTTTTTCCTCTTTGTCCCCAAAACTGTTTCTGATTAGTTCATTCACTTATTCTTTTCTTTAGATTCCTCATATAAGTGAGATCATATGGTACTTGTCTTTCTCTTTCTGACTTTTTTCACTTAACATAATGTTCTCTAGATCCATCCATGTTGCTGCAAATGGTAAGATTTCTTTTTTCTTTATGGCTGCGTAATACTCCATTGTATAAATGTACCACAGTTTCTTAATCCAGTCATCTACCGATGGGCATTTCGGTTGTTTCCATGTCTTGGCTATTGTGTATAGTGCTGCAATAAACATAGGAGTGCATACAGATTTTTGAATTGGAGTTTTGGATTTCTCCGGATAGATGCCTAGGAGTGGAATTATTGGATCATAGGGTAGTTCCATTTTCAGATTTCTGAGATACCTCCATACTGTTTTCCATAGAGGCTGCACCAATCTGCAATCCCACCAACAATGCACAAGCGTTCCCTTTTCTCCACATCCGCGCCAGCACTTGTTGTTTGTTGATTTAGTTGGCAAACAGACATATGAAGAAATGCTCAAACTCACTAACCATCAGAGAAATGCAAATAAAAACCACAATGAGATACCACCTCACCCCAGTCAAAATGGCTATCATGACATCCACTTCTTAAGAAACACCACACAAAATCATAAACCAGAAAAACACTCCCCCAAATCAGAAATAAATAATATATTAAAAACCTGTGAGATTAAGTAGTGAAGAACTCTTAGCAAGAACATCAAATCATTGAATTAGCATAGATAGATACCTTTTTGCAAAATGTTTATGTTTTAGGCATTTTTTTGCATTTTTCATTAGTTTCAGATGTACAAAACAATGTAATAGCTAGACATTTACACCCCTCACAAAGTGATAACCGCCCTCCCCCCCCAATTTACTACCCCTCTAACATTGTATATATCTGTTACAATTCCTTTGACTGTATTCCCTATGCTGTACTCCACATCCTGTGACTACATGTGTGTGTGCGTGTGTGCATGTGTGTGTGTACACACACACACATGCACACATATATTTGATTATAGTTGACATTCAGAATTATTCAGCTTCAGCTTCAGATGTACAGCATAGTGGTCAGGCATCGACACTGTCCATGAAATGGGCTCCCTAATATTACAAGTGCCTATATGACACCCTATAAAATCTTTGCAACAAGGTAAAGGGGTTAAAAAGTACAATTTAATAGTCACAATATGAAAGAGAGTTTGGGGAATATAATCAATAATGTTGCACTAGGCATTTTTAATCAAGTTCTTTACTCTCTTACTTTTGAGAAAACTATTAAAATAATGACCTACATCATGCTAAATAGAGTTCTTTAGTAGCACTATATTTACTCCAAGGCATTTCCTGGCTTGATATTTGGAACCCCAATACATTGGTTTCTCCTGTTTCTTGTTTCTTTCGTCTGCCCATTTTTAATGTGAGATTTAGCTGAGATGCAATGTCAAATTACACCACTGGTTGCTCCAGAATGAGAAGTGATAATATTCCCACTTTTCAGTGTTTGAAATGAGGGGCACCTACACAACTATACATACACATAGGCTATGTGTTACTTTACGTAATTGAACAAAAGCTCAGATTGAATTGATTATCATCCATTTATTTTAGTCTCTTCGTGTATTGAAATTGAGATCATCTGTTCCTTTTATGTTGATTAGCTTACATTTAAAAAAAAGTTCTTGTTGTAGTTTATGCTTTCTTTTGCACTGTAAGTTTTAAACTAAAATGTATGATATCTCCCTAATGTGGAATTCGACTACTCTGCATACTCACATTCTTAAAATAAATCTTTAATGCTTAATCATAAATGTTAAAACTTCTCATTAATTTTTGTTTAAACCTGAAATTTAGTAGTCCAAGAAACTATGCTAAATTAGTTTTTTATACATGTACTTCATAGGTAATAAAGAACCACTTAAATATTTTATAATGTATTCAAAATATATCTGAACATGTATTTACCAATTCTGTAAATTACAAACTTATTTTTCTTAAATTAAGTGTATATATGGTTTGGTCTGTTTACTGAGTCAGAGATATAATTATTAATAAATATTATTTAATAAGGCATATTCTGAATATGAACTAGTTCATCATAGAATTATCCTTATTTCATGGGGAAGAAATGGTCAACCAACCATTTTATATGAAAAGCATGTCATGAAAATTCAAATGTAGACAGAATAATTATATTATTTTTAAGGTTTTTCTCCCTCATATTATGCTCCATTATTAGCTTTGGTTGTTAGTTTTGATCAGTGGGCTATTAGAATAAATTAATACAAATGAGGATTTCTGATGTGCAGTACCTTAAAAATTATACTAGATATTGCAATGACCATATGTAGACTTCTATAAAATTTCTAACTTTTTAAAGTAAGACATAACTACCTGTATTTTAGAATAGCAGCTGTAAGGTGCTTTCTTATATATATAGTACATACTTTTATTTATTTTTGTGGTGTATTACCATCTATCACATTAAGCACTGAAATGACATGAACAAATTGATCTCTAAAAACATTTATTTCCAAACCACTATTTATTTTTATGATCTATAACATGGTTTGGTATTTTGTTTATTTATATTTACTCTTTCATGGTTTCAGGACAGAATTAACTACATTATTGCTGTATTAGATTAGTTTTTCTTTTTGTCTATGATTTCTCCTGATAATATGCATCTTGTTCTCATATAACAAATGACAAAAAAAACACAAAAATAACCCTCAGTAGATACTTATAAATTTTATTTTTTAATATAAATTAGTATGCTAAGGTATATCAGGAGAAAATAAATTTTGTGTTCGCTGAAGTATAGTTTAAAAAATTAGAGTGAATGCTGTTTGTTTTCATACAACTCAAGTGGAAGATACAAAATAACTCAGGATTTGGGAATGGGATAATGTTAAGTACCTGGTAGTGAGATCCAATCAAACCACTATCAAATATCATTAAGTTCATTTTCAGTGCCAATAAAAGTACATGGGTATGCACGAGGTGTGATCAAAAGATACAATAAATGTTTAAATAAAAAAAAATAGTAAAATAAAAGACACATTGACATTACTCCCCCTCAAAATATACTCTCCCTGACTTCAAACACACTCATCCCATCATTCTTGCCACTTTCTGAAGCGGTTCTAGAAGTCCTCTTTCTTGTGTCTTTACATCATCCTCCATCATGACACCACTCAGTGTCATACATCGCCTCCAGTACAGCAATTTCTGTCAAGTGAAAACATTACAATGTGCCCTCATCTACCTTATTCACCAGATCTGGCTCCTTGTGACTTCTGGTTCTTTCTGAAAGTCAAAATGACCATGAAAGGTAAATGTATTAAATCCATTCAGGACTGCGGCAGCCACGGCAGCACAACTAAAGAAACTTATGAAAGAGGACTTTCAGAAGTGCTTCAGAAAATGGCAAGAACAATGGGATAAGTGCTTTTGAAGTTAGGGGGAGTAGTATTTTGGGAGGGATTAATGGCAATGTGTCTTTTAGTGTAATAGCTTTTTTTTTTTTTTTTTTGTAATTTAAGCATTCACTGTGTTTCTTGATCACACCTTGTTTCACCTTACCAGACGATGGAGATAATTGTTTCCTTTTCTTCACTGGGCAAGAAGAACGACTTTAAAAATATGGAACTCTAAAGAGTATTTTTTTGTTTGTTTTTAAGTTATCAAAGTCAGAAAATTAGAGCCAGAGGTATCAGTATGGGGGAGGAATCACAGACTTCTTAAAGAACAAGGTGACACAGTGTCTGAAGTCCTTGGGGACATAAACAAATTATGGTATATTGTTAACACAGAGTTTCTGGCCTTTTTTTTTTTTTTTTTTTTTTTTTGCGTAGAGCTTTTGCTTGAGTGCATGAATGTGTTTAGAGGAGCAGATAGTTGTAAGAGGTAGAAAGGCAGGACATGCTTTTAGCTTGTTTGCATTTAGTATTTCATTCAAGTTCAAATTTGAGTGAAAATCACTCAAGGTATAAGAGTATACTAGTCAAATTACCTGGTCAAGCCATGACATCTTCAACCTTGTAATTCAGATAAGATTGACCACACAAAGTAATTATGAAGAATCAAATGGAACAATAATTATAAAATACCTAGAACACTGGGAAATACATAGTAGGTATTCTATAAATTTTTAATGTATTTTTGTTCTTCTTTCCTGCTTTTATTTTTCTTTGCACAAGGATGGTAGTCAAAAAATCAAGCTATTAGATTAAGATTTTAATGGGATAATTTATAACAATTTATTTTAATAACAATTACTAGAGTACTGTTCAGCATTGAACATTATTTTACAAAGTAGGAAACCAGACCATAGGGATTAAACAATTTTCAGATGTTATAGCTAAAATATGTCAGAACTAAATTAAAATCCAATTTTTGTCATTTATTCTTCATACTGTATCTTCAAATTTGTTAGATTAATTTGCTCATATACTTGCTAATGGCTTAAACACTAATATGCAAATATTCTCAGTATCAATATTATTAATTAACTGGTTCTTTTAAAGTAGAATTACATCTTTATTTCTGTGGGAGCCAGTAAGAGAAAGGACGCTACCATGTTTCAAAGTTATTTTTCAACTTCATTTGATATATTTTAGTTGTAATATTCCATTAAGATGCATTTAAGTTAAATCTGAAAATTAAGTAATCTGATAGGCACATAAGGCTTCATTGATACTGTAATAGGATAATAATGATCAGAATGGATAAAAATATCCTCTCCTTTGTTTTTATTCTAGAATGCTTATTTTTGTTCAAAACCTGTCAAAAAGCCATAGAAGTGAATGATTATTAATTTTTTTAACATGGCCTTTTTTCCACAGGATATTTCTGAAGCAAAATATATTCAAAGGAAAAAAGGAATGGAAAGAAAAAGGGAAAACAAAAAGGGGTGGGGGAGGGAAGGAGAGTAAACTGCATTCTGAAAGATAATGAGTTAATAGCGGCTGAAGTACATTTTAAGATAGTTCCAAAATATTTCAGAACAAATAGGGTGACAAACTACTTGTTATAAATATCCAAGTGTTCAAAAATAGAGCTAATTAGAAGATTATCTTCTATAAATATGACAGAGCAATAATGAGGGAAATGTCAGTGTGGCCGGAATTTGGGGTCAGAATTGAATATATGAATAACTGGCAGCTGATTTGTATTTCAGGGGAAAAATGAAAAAAATAATAAATCATGGTCCAAGAAAAAGGGAAAACTTGCATAGAGTTATAGACCTAGTAGTAGTAATGGTATGGTTGGCTTGGATGTTGTGACTTAATTATTTCAGTCATTTGTCACTGGAACTTCTAGAATATTATGTGACTCATGAGGGCTCACTGGATTGGAGTTTCCTACAGTTTATCTCAGCTTCTCTTAGCCATTGGTCTATGGAGTGATAGTGCTTTGCGGACACTGTGGTGAATAAAAATGCCATGCATGGATGCATTAATGGATGAACAAGTGACAAAAATTCATATAACCTTAAGGGAAGTAATTAACTTCTTATATGTGAGCAAATAACCCCTATCTTAGATAATAATTAATGAATCAATTTTATATATCATTCATTCAACAGCATATTTATAGCAATATAGAGAATATTTCTCAATATAAAATAAAACCCCCCAAAATAGTATATGTTAGAGATATAGAAGGTACTTATCAATATAGATGTCCTGAAAACATTCCCCAGATCCATACATTTGTCAATTCAGCAAAGTATTTTTGTTTGTCTTTTAGCCCTTTCAATTCTAATATGACTGAAAGGCAGAAACTACAGTATTATTTAGGAAGTATATAGATAGAAGCAGAACAAACTATGCTATTAGTAATTATGTTAAAAGTTTTAATCAATGTTAAAAAGCTTATTTTCTTAGAATGAACTGTGTAATAATACTATTTGTAAGAAGCCAGTCTTTCCATAATCTTGAAAGCTGGGAGAACACCTTTCAGAAGATAGATATGCTCTGGTCTTATCAATTATGATTTTTGTTTTAAAGTAAAGGAAATGATTTTATAGATGCCAGAAGATTCAATTCTCAAATTCTAACCAAAACGCTCCTTTTTAAGAAGCCTACTGTCTTTATAGTCAGGTAAGTTTATATCAAAAAGGTCTTATGTGAAGGGATGACCACATTTTGACATTAGTACTTTTTCTTTTGTTTAGTTGACGAGATATCTGATTAATATTTCCAGGGTAGTAGTTGAAGAAAATAAAGGCAAAATAAATCACTATATAGGTGTTTGATTTGTATCAATAATGAGGATAATGTTATAAGCTTCCAAGGTGCTTGGGTCTATTTTAAAGTTTTCATGCTATGTGACCAAAGAAGAAAATCAGTGAATAGACATAGATTAGCCTTCTAATGAAGAGGTTCTAAGTTCAGTACCATTGAATCTGTCAGGCTGAAAAGAAAATCAGAGGAAACCGAGGAAGATATTGAAGTTAGATGCAGAGCAAAAGACAAGGGGTGGTTTCAGAATTTTTGGACTAGGCCTCTAGAAACCAAATTTTGCTAAAAATTACAATTCTTTACTTCTTTAGTATTCAGCAGCAACAAAAGCCACCTGACAATCATTGGATCCCTCCTGCTGTTTAAAGTGTCCAAAGGAAAGAAACATGGCATGGTATCTTATTGTTTCATTTCAGTGAGTTTAAGATCCTAAAAATAGGAGATAACATGACAAGAATTGCTAATAGCTTTTAAACACTATTTTTCTATTTACTGCCTGGTTTTATTTTTTCGCACAAAATGATTTTTGTTATCTTTTAAACTGATTGCTGATTGTTTAGATGAATAGAGCTCTTCTAAGAAAAGCTCATATTTAAAACATGAAACTTCCTGTCTATCGTAAATATTATAAGAAGAAAGAAATGAAACAGCTCATTGCTGAGGTTTTTTTTTTTTTAAATGAACTTATAAACGTTATGGATAGTAAATATTAGATAATCCACAGCAGCTTTCAATATTCCTTGGATGGCATTCCCTTATGATAAATCATAATTTTCCAATTACTACTATTATACATATATGAAAAAATAAGGATTATTTTGAAATGATGGCAGAGAAAAACAGTCTAGAAACACATAGGCTAATAAAGAAAAGTTATTTGATTTTAAAAAGTGGAAATCACTCTTAAACTAGATGATCTATCTGTATGGGACTTGGCCATAACTAATGACATGGGCCAATGCCTTCACAAATGAGAGTAAAACCAAAAACTAAATCTAAAAGAGAAAAACTTCAAATCTTCAGACTATGATTTAAATTCATAGTGTAACCAGTAAGCATAAGTGGCTAATAAAAGGTAAACCTCTAGTGTGTGTGTGTGTGTGTGTGTGTGTGTGTGAGTAACCGTCTTTGAACACACACAAATAACATCAATCTGCAAGTAAATGCGTACTTTAGCAAAGAAGAATCAATAGTGTCTTCTTATTAGACAAAGGATAATATGTGAATGACTACTCCAAATGCTTTCATTGCAAAAACAGAAAGCACTTGATCTAGCTTTCTGGTTGTATGATTCATGAATTCCTTGGAAGAGTAATGCCTAAAGCTTCAAAGTGATATTTTAAAGTCAGTGTAGGGAAAACACTGAAATGCCAGAAAATGTACTTGAACTAGAACGGTCTTTAACAGAAATAAATTAGTGGTAAAATAAATTAGTCTTTATGTGAAATACATAGATGGAGAAGTAAATATTTCTCAATCCATTATATTCTATCTCACAGAAAATTGCCTATCTTAAATAATTTTCTTTTCTATTACAATTATACCTTAAATCAATTTATTAATACAATATATTCAATAGATTTGCATCTCTTTTTACGAGTTACAGAATATTATTAGAGTACTATTGTGGAACTTACGGTAACTCATTTTATGGTAAGAGGGTTAAACTTTTCTAGCAAATGAGAGTAAAACCAAAAACTAAATCTAAAAGAGAAAAACTTCAAATCTTCAGGCTATGATTTAAACTCATACTGTATTGCAGGAAATAGCATTAATTCATTGTATTTTACTAGGATTTGTTAATGTGATGTGAGATCGATCGATAGATCGATCGATAGATAGATCGATAGATAGAGGATACGTGCATAGATATGGGCATAGGTATAGATATAGGAATAGTCACAGACATAGACATAGATATAGATATGCATGTAGGGCAGTCTGATGTAATACAGTGATTTTTAATGTGTGCTTGGCAAAAGATGAAAACTATATCCACATTACTGTGTTACCACAAAACACAGCCCATATGTTAGGAAAGTGCATGATTAATCACTTCAAGTGATTTCCTTCAGTATGGGACCTGAAAGAGCATTTAAAAATAACCAACTTTATTGAAAATATTAAAAATCAGTGTATCTCTAAAGACTTCTCCCAGCTTATTTGACCAATACACCCTTTTTTGGTGACATTTGAATAGGATAAATATGCAACAGAAGTCTCTTTCGGATAACATATTCCTTTAGAAAAAATCCTGCCCTAGTGGTACATAGCACTGTGTTAGATTTCAGGATCTGGAATTAACGACCTCTGGGACCTAATTTAGTCAATTAACTCTTTTCTCTTTTTGTAAAATGTCAAACCACCTTCATATATTGCATTTTGAGAATAAAAAGAGAAGATTGTATGGGAATACGTTTAAGAAGAATGTGCCAAAATAAATTACATTGCCCTTTAAACTGAAGTAACATATTCTTTGTCCTGTGGTTTTTTTGGCACCTCAACATTCAGACTTTTGCTGCATGTTAGAATCACTCTGGGAACTTAAGAACAATCAATGTCCAGACCCTTTCCTAAATCAATTAAATGAAAGTCTTTGGGTTGAGGCCAGGCATTGATGTTTTTAAAAGCTCTCAAGATGATTCTAATGTACACTGAAGGCTGTGAAACACCACTGTAGACTACATCTGAAAGGAAAGAAATCAACCTTTTTAGCCCAATCAGACGAATTGTCCTAATGGAATGTATTATCAGATAGTGAAGCATGTCTCTTCTCTTATAATGTTTGTTATTTGACTCAACTTTATATGCTATGCTAGTTACTTGGGTTCATCTGGCTAAGATTTGTCATCGTCTGGAACAGAATCTGGGAGTAAGAGGTGAAGAGCAGATATGGCAGGCAGCAAGAGGAAGGGCAATGGTATTGATTCAGGTTGTTTTAGGAATGGTTGGAGGAGGCAGAAACTTAAATGAGTGTTTCTCTCATTTAAGGGAGAGATAATGGAAAAATGTTTTACAGTCATCCAAGGACTGCTTCAAAATAGTCATGACAGCCAATCCCTTCTCCTCCTCACCCACACACATTCCATCTGATCCAACTGACCTGGAAATTTTGTTTAACTCTCATCTCTGCATTGAGAAACACCAGCCTGGAAATTTCATTTCAAATTTAAGATATCTGGTGAGCATTATACGTATTGGTAAAAATATAGTTAAATGTGAAAATGCAAATAGTATGAGGAAGGATGACACCACATTTTATTTTGTTTACTTTGGTGTAAAAAGTAGGACAAGAAAGAAAAATTTTAGAAAATTTGAAGGCCAGAGATGCAATGAAAATGAATACTGAATGGACACGGGATGTGAAGGAAAAACTGGAAAACATTTGAGAAGCTTGAGGTATTGAAGGCATTTTTACCTACTTGATGGCTTACCATCTATGTAAGTGTTATAAGAAATGTCAATGGTGAGAAGATATAATCAGACATATAATGGTATAGTGAGAATACATGGTAGACTAAAGAGTTTAGGGCCTGAAAGTTGTAGCCCATACAAAGTTTGTATATCCTTTACTATTGTTAAGTCTCAGTGTCTGGTTATGTATGGAATCATGTGATCTTGTTTAGAAGAATACCACCAATGGGATTGTTACAACAAATAGGTGAATTCTTTTAGATGCAGTAGGAAAGAAGACACTTTAACAGCATAGTTTCTCCCCTTTTCAAAACTAAACAAACTGCCACTATTAATAAAGTTTATACTTTTCCAAGTTCCTAGTAGTCTGGTTCAGTGTGAGTTAAATAAACTTGTTCACTTAACAGCTTTTCTTCTTCAAACAATTTTATCATTCAACATTACCTTATCTGGAAAATCCTTGCTCTTTCAGCAAGCCCTCATACTGTAGCAGCCATGAATCAATAGCACATATTGAATTTAGAGAAATACTGACTAACCCTATTGCTATAAGCTGGGATTTACTTCTAACTAGCAATTAAATTGTCGTGAAGGCTAAAATCCATCTTTCAAAATCATCACCATAATGTTATCTTATTTGATTCAGACTTTCAAAATGTACTTACTGTTCAAATATACTCTTATTAAAACATAAAATTTACAAAACTAAATCCAGTCATCCTCATGTCTAACTTCTTCTGTTTATTAAGTCATGGCAGCCTGGAAAGACTTTCTTATTACATGAGAGAGCAGAGGTGAGATCTGGGTAACAAATAAAATAGAGATTTACTGGCTCTAACCTCAGTCTTCCTTAAACTGTGACTCATACCTCAGTCTTCCTTAAACTGAAGGTATGGAATTAGGTATATGGATGGGAGAGTACAGGAGGAAGTGCCTGAAAGCTGTGGACTGAAATGGCTTGAAGAACTCTGAGAATCATAGAAATAGTAGCCAGCTAACTGTACTGATAAAACCTTCACTCATGATACACACTTTCTAAAACTATTGAGTGATTTTCCTATGTATTGTCAATACTTTTCTCCCAGATTTTCCCAAACTATTGTTGAGCTGCCAACAAAAAATTACATCTGTAGTCTCTCTATAAATACACACACACACACACACACACACACACACACACACAAGGTTGGATAATTAAGTTCTCAAACTCATCCTAGAAAAAGTCCTCCATACCTCATGGCTGAATATCACTATGGTCATCTTCAAAGTTCTCCCCTTTAGAAGCTATGCATCGACACCAGCGCCTAGTCCACCCTTCAAAGCAATTTTGGAACTCTTTTTCTGGAATGGAATCAGAACTGTCCTCATATTACACTTGATGTCCTGAATGTGATCAAAATGTCATCCTTTCAATATTTCCTTTATCTTCAGGGAAATAAAGAAGTCACTGGGGGCGAGATCAGATGAGTAGGGAGGGTGTTCCAATACAGTTATTTGTTTACTGGCTAAAAGCTCCCTCACAGACAGTGCCATGTGAGCTGGTGCATTGTCGTAATGCAAGAGCCATGAATTGTTGGCGAAAAGTTCAGGTTGTCTAACTTTCTCACATAGCCTTTTCATCACTTCCAAATAGTAAACTTGGTTAACTGTTTGTCCAGTTGGTACAAAATCATAACGAGTTATCATAATGAGTTTTATATATATATATATATATATACATATATATATATATGTATATATATATACATATATATATGTGTGTATATATATGTATATATGTATATATGTATATATATGTATATATATGTATATATATAATATGCTATATATAGTATATATTATATATATACAATCACATATACATGGTTAAAACTAATGTTGAAGCTAGTATTCAAGAAGTAAAACATCTCAAGGGTATTTTGTATTTCAGACTGTGAAAGGGATCAAGCCACTTACTTTAGTGCAGTAATGGTTGGATGGGTGGGTTAGGATATGTCTGATGGAGAATTTTCCACATGTAATAAGAGAATCTCAATATCATAAAAGTCTAGAAACATTAATCACCCTAAATCAATGCAGGTGTGCTCCATGCTTTTAGAACCTAATATATGTATATATATATATATATATATATATATATATATATATATATATATATATATCCAAACCAAAAACAATATATATATTTTTAAAAAATATATATGTTTTTGGTTTCTGTTTTCTTTAAAACAACAAACAAACATAAAACAGAAAATACTTTCCCTTTGGAAAGATTGGCAAATAATGTAATTATTAATTGTACTAAAAATAGTACACTAAATATTTAACTATTTTTGTTTCCCTCTAACAATAAAAAGGAATATCTAAAATTCCTTAACTATTCAAAGGGCGGTGAATGAACATTCTTGGAACTACAAAGTAAACATATGAGGGTAAAAAAAATCAGGATGATGAATAATGTATTAATTCAATAGTTAGATATAGAGAGATATCCTAAACAAGTAAAGATATAAGGGAAGGATTCCACATGTATAACAAACTTTTGTGGAAACAATGAAATTTCTGACTCAGGTGTCTGTGAAATATGCTGTATTCTTTCTGGCCTTCATTGTTTCTAATGCAAAAGCATTTTTTAATTGTATTGTTATTTCTCCGTACATACTGTATTGCTATTGCAATTTGGAAGATTTTCTTTGTCTTTCTGCAATTTAATGTATGTAGGTTTAGATATATTTGTGTTTATCCTACATGGGATTTGTTGAGTTTCTTGGATCTGTAAATTGATATTTATTACATCAAATGTGGGAAATTTTTGACGCTATTTCTTCAAATATTTTTCTACCCTTTGACCTTTTTGCTGGCAGTCACATTACATCCGTGTTGGTATGCTTGATATTTTCTCACAAGTCTGTGAGCTTCTGTTTATTTTTTCTTTTTTTTTTTTCTCTCCCTGTTCTTGAGATTGAGTAACTTCCATTGATCAGTTTTCGAGTTTATTGATTTTTATTGTTGTTGTCTCTAATATGCTATTGAGCTCATCTACTAAATTTTCCATTTCATTTATTATATATTTTCAATTCTGGAATTTTTATTTAGTTCTTTTTTCATACATTTCTATTTATTTTCTTTCATTTCCTATTTGTTGAGTTACTGTTGCTGCGCTTTAATTCTTTAAACATTGTTTTCTTCAGTACTTTGAAAATAGTTATAGTAGCTGCTTTAAAGTCTTTTTTCCTGCTAAATCCAACATCTGGGCCCTCTTATCATAGACACCGGGTCTTTCTTCTGAGTGAGTTACACTTTTTTGTTTGTTTATTTATCTTGTGAGTTTTTGTTGAAAACAGTCATTTTATTTAATATGTTATAGCAACTCTAATTCAACCTGTTTCTTTTACATTTTTTATTGTTGTTGCTTATTTTGTTTATTTTTTTAGAAACTTGTAGTACCACATATTCAAAACTAGAGGAATAAACTTAAATGGGCTTTTCTTAGTCAAATTCAGATAATTTATAATTTGGATAATTTATAATAAATACTATCAGGAGAATAATATAACACATAAGTATAAAGAAATTGATGAATCTATGGGAGATAATTACAAAAAGAGGGAAGGGTGCACTTCTTTACTAGAGAAGGACTTAACAAAAGAATACCAAATAAATTATAGAATTAAAATACCACTATTTTACAACTACCAATTAAGTAAATGATTTAGATTTGAAAAAGACTGTTAATGAATAACAAAACCATCACTCAATTAAAACAGCAATCAGATATTATTACACACTTGTTAGAATGCCTACATTTTTTTTTTTTTTAAGACAGTATCAGTTACTAGCAAGGATGTGGACCATCAGGAAATCTCATCTATTGCTTGTGGGAATTCAAAATGGCATTGCTAGTTTGGGGAATAATTTGGCAGTTTCTTATAAAACTTAACATAGTTTTACCATACAGTCCAGCAATTGCACATGTATTTATCCAACTGATTTGAAAACTTATATTTACCAAAATTCTACATGCAAATATTTACAGCAATTATCATGAAAAAATGGAAGCAGCCAAGATATCCTTCAAAAGATGAATGGATAAAAATCCTGGCCATACCTCCATACAATGGAATATAATTCAGTGATAAAGAAGAATGAATGAAACCACATGAATTAATCTTAAATGCACATTGCTAATGGAAAGAAGTCTGTATGATAAGACTACATATTATTTCATTCCATTTATGACATTTAAAATTAGGAGGTCAGCGGATCCCAGGATAAAATTCAAATTGCGATTAAAAAGTTTAATTGTATTATAAATGTATGACATCACTGAACGAATTGGGGAGAAAGCATGCTGATCCAAGTGACTTTGAAAACAAGAGGCAATTGTAAGACCAAAGAGAAAAGGAACTGTACATAATCACTGTAGTATGGTTGGTGAAATTGTTTCTCACAGGTATATTAGTTAGCAAATCTAAAACCACAATACATGTATACTGGTACTGAACAAATATATGAAATGAATTGCAGATGTTGGGAGCAAGGATGGAGTGAAAATTTACAGACAAGCAGGAGAGCAAGCAAAATGAACCATTTAATACTGGACTGTGTTGGAGTCATCAGTATAAACTCTTGTTTGGCTTAACACTGACACAATTGGATAGAAAATAGAAATAATTATAAATAATGGGTTTATACACATAATCTATATGATCTATATAATCTATATAATCATTGATCTATTAATAGACTGGTATAATAATGTGTATATACATAGATATAATATTTCCAAGCTCTGTGTTCTGAAAAAGCCTAGCGGCAATGACACCACAGCAGCAATGAACACATCCAGAGCCCAGGTTGTGGTTTTCAGTTGAAGAACTGAGGGCTCTTTGGGGAAATGGATGATCATAAGACTGGGTCAGGAAATACACAAGATGAACCTGGAGCATCTTGTAGTACCAGAAAGTAAGGGAGTGCTTAAAAAACAAACCAATAGAATATGTCAAACAGAATTGCACTAACTCTTAGTGACCAAAGTTAGAATAATTTGAGTAACATAATAAATAATGTAGAACTGGACTATAACCTAAAGTAAAAATAAATATTATGAGTCCATATGGAAACAAATAAATGATTGAATAAACACATAAAGGAGGGAGAATAGACAAATCTCCATGCAGAAGAAATACAAAATAATGTATAGTTGCTCCTTGTTTCAGGTGGTGAAACATAACACTGCATTCCTTAAGTGTGGGCTGTGCGTAGGAGAGCATAACAAGAAAACAGGAGTAACTTGACAGTGGTGAAGCCTGACAAGTACGACCCTAGCCAGATGATCAAAGTTAATATCACGGTGATATTAAGGAGTGTTGAGTGCATGCACTCCTGATACCATGAGATGCAAATGGCACTTCTGTGGGTTTTCCTTCCCCAAACCCATAACTCCAGTCTCATCATGAGATAACGTCAGTTAAACCCAAACTGAGAGACATTTGATAAAGTACCTGATTAGTCCTCCTCCAAAACTGTCAAGATCAACCAAAAAGTCTGAGAAAATGTCACCAACTAGAAAAGTCTAAGGAGACAAGATGACTAAATGTAATGTGATATCTTGGATTGGATCGGGGGTCAGAAAAAAATGACAGTAGATAGAAATTAAATACTCCAACTAAAGTATGGTCTTTAGTAATAGTACATCGATATTCATTCATTAGTGATGATGAATATATCTCCCTACATAAGATGTTAACCACAGGGCAATCTGGTTATGGTAAATGTAAAAATTCTCTGTACTATCTTTAAACTATTTTTGAAAATTTAAAATTACTTTAAAATAAACATGTAATTAAAAAGAAAACTTTGGAGACATTTTAATGGGGAAAAAGATGTTCAAGTTCAAAGAATCACTCCACAGATTGTTTTTCATTATAAAGGGGAAAGGTACCTTTATGGTGGAGGTATCTAGATGATAACACTTTAACCAAGTGATTGAATTATTTATCGCCAAAAGTTATACAATTGTACATCATGTGCCTCCTGATAGCTGTACAGAGAAGAATAAAAACGTCACTATTTCTGACAAAAATATTTAAGCTGAATATAATCGTGATGATGACGATTAAGCCATTTTCCGCAAAATAAATAAGATTTCTTGGATAACTAAAAGCTCTTATAACTAGAGCGTTTCAGGTTAAAGGATTCAGTTTTTTGTTTCTTTCTTTTTTTTTTTTTTTTTTTTTTTTTTTTTTTTTTTACCCAACACAGTGTGTTACCATGAGGTGAGTTGAAAGAACCTGTTAGAGTAAGTGGAATTAAGGATGCAAATCTAAGGGTATCATGGGTAGGAGCACTTGTACCGAGTGATTGAACAGAACACATGCTATGGGTAATTAATGTGTTGCTGCATGAAATGGGAAAAAAAAAAAAAAAGATAATCTCTTTCTTGGAATTTAGATCAAATAAGTCAGAGGTGAGCAGACATAGTGTCAGTGCCATAAACTTTTAGTGTTTGAATCTTACCTATTGTTGGAGATTTGTGTTAACTTTGACTGTGACTGTTACCAGAAGGTTCCTTCTACTACATGATCTCTGATGTAAGGGCTACTTAACTATTTTTCTCTGCTTTTATCATAGTCAATATAAGCACAAGGAAAGTGATCAAGTAATCATATCAATGACTATGGAGCATAAGATTTATTTTTGAATAAATAAATCTAACAGATTATTCGTCTTTTAAAAAATACATTTGACATAATCAATTTTTAAATATAGGAAGTAGTTTTGAAACCCATTTGACAGAAAGATCAGTTATGGAAATCCTGGTTGACAAAAAAAGTTAAAGCACTGCTCTGTACCATTATTGTGTCTGACTAGGGAGAGGAGTTGGCAGTTTTTGACTGACCACTTTCACTATTCAGTCATTCATTTCGGTATTGCTGATTTATCACATTATCACAAAGTTCTGTAAACAGACAAAGGTATAATTAAATTCTGTAATGGGCAGACAAGAATGTAAAGACAACTTCACATCACTATTTTTTTTTCCTCATTTCTTACAGGATTGTCAGATTTTGTACTTATAAGTCTGTTAGAAAACCCATATTTCACACATGGTGTGAATAATGTGATCCTGGAAGTTAACAGACTTTGCATTCTTATCGTCAAGCATTGCACTTGTATTGCTGTGCTTGAAGCCAGGTTGTTGTTGTTATTATTATTATTTATTTTTTTTTTTCTTTTCTCCAACTTTGTGATCTCTTTCCTAGCACCTTAGCACTGTGAATTTTTGGCTGAAACTCCCTAGCCTCCCTAAAATGGGTTGTACTGTATTATTTGACTTTGCCCTAAGCTTTGCAAGCCCCCTGTGGCTGGTTATGAAAGGTAGTGGGAAAGGAGAAAAATGCAGTTTGCCAGCTAGTACTAAGGAGA
Source organism: Rhinolophus hipposideros (assembly GCF_964194185.1). NCBI lineage: Eukaryota > Metazoa > Chordata > Mammalia > Chiroptera > Rhinolophidae > Rhinolophus > Rhinolophus hipposideros. The sequence continues at coordinate 71,896,416 of NC_138047.1, read as the reverse complement.
GAAATAACACAGGTACTTTGAGACTCATATTAAATTAACCTTCTCTGCCTCCCAGGATTTTCATGGTCACACCACTAACTTCCACAAAACTGATAGTCAATTCAACAAATATTTACAGAGATCCTACTGTGTGTGGATCACTCTGCCAGAGCAAGGAGGAGATGAGAAAAGGGAAGTAAGTGATTGATGAAGAGAAAGGGGAAGAGTCTTAAAGTCTGAGCTTTGGAATTGAATGGGTTCAATTTTTTTTTTTTTTTTTAACTTTTCCCCTTATTAACCTGTGGTCTGAGGACAGTTAACTTCTGTAATTCCTTTTTCTTTATTTGGATAGGGCTAAAGAGAATTAAATAAACATAAAATTATGGTCAAAAATATAAATACTACATCTTTGTACATTTATAGTTGGGCACCTAGGTTGCTTCCATATCTTGGCTATTGTAAATTATGTCACAGTGAACATAAGGGTACATATATCTTTTTTGAATTTGTGTTTTCAATGTCTATATATAAATACCCAGAAGTGAAATTACTGGGTCATATGGTAGTTCTATTTTTACTATTTTTTAGGAAACTGCATACTGTTTTTCATAGTAGCTGCATCTGTTTTCAACCCACTAATAGTGCAGGAGAGTTCCCTTTTCTCCGCATCCTAGCCAACATACATTAAAGAGTGAAATCTTGCCATTTGTAGCAAGGGGATGAAATTAGAAAGTATTATGATAAGTAAAATAAGTCGGATAGAGAAAGACAAGTACTGTATGAGTTCACTTGTATGTGAAATCTACAAAACAAAACAAATGAACAAACTAAACAAAACAGAAACAGACTCATGGATACAGAGAACAGACTGATGGTTGCCAGAGGGGAGAAAGGTTGGGGAATGGGCAAGAAAGGTGAAGGGGATTAAGAGGTACAAACTTTTAGTTATAAAATAAACCATGGGGACAGCTTAGGGAATAGAGTCACTAATATCATAATAACTGTATGCTGATGGATGGTTACTATACTTATTGTGGCGATTACTTCGTAAGGTATATAAATCTCAAAACACCATGTTGTACACCTGAAAATAATGAAATATGGTCTGTCAAGTATAATTTTTTAAAATGCAAAATCAAAAACATAAAATTTTAAACTTTTGAGTAAATCAATAACAAAAATTTAAATAGAGTGAATCAATATAATATTTTAAATCATTTGTCTGCTTCCTTGTAAGTGATTGAGAATAAGAATTGAATAAAACCAATTCTAGAAAGCAGACCAGAGTTTAGAGAAAGTCAAAACTTCCTGAGAGGAACACTTCCTATAGACTGAGATAGGCAGAGATCAAAAGTTCAGGTTGTTTGGTGGAAGTAATTTATGCATTCATAGATAGGTTGCTGGAATAGATTATAGCATCCGTTCATGGAGCTGCAGTCTAGGAGGGGTAGTTGAATTATTAATAGTAAATTATAGATAATACAGGATAACATAGTATTTGAAAAGGTATAAACCACACACATAAGGAAAACCTAGAATAATTTATTCCAGCTAAATTAGAAGAGGGACCCACAAATAAGTATTGGTATCAGAGGCAGAGAATGGGAAGTAATTCGATCAATGTTCACTATGTGAGAGCATATGAAGTATGAGAGAAATACAAAAGTATTAATGAACTTACGAATACAACAGAGGATGATTGTGCTATGTGAATTTAATTGGAGATGAGTTTATATTCACAGAGGGTAGGGAAAGCTGCACAGGTAGCCTAAGGAGAAAGTTTATATAAGGAAAATAACGAGACCTGAGGATGGAACCATAGAGGATGCTAATAGTTGGAGTTTGGGAAGAAGAAGTAGATCTAACAATGGACAGTGAAAAGAAGACATCTATGGGATAGGAAATAAATCAGGAGTCTATGGAAAGTAAAAAGGCAAGGAGAAAGTAATTCAAGAATAGGAATTAATCATCTGTATCAATTGCTGCTAAGTTTGAATAAAACAGAAGTAGATAACTGATAGTGGATTTAGCAAGCTGGATGTCTTTGGTTTGGGAAACATTGGTTTAATGTGTTGGTAGGGATGAAAACCTCCACTGATTCCTAGAGAGAAGAGAATGTAAGGAATTGAAGACACCATTGACAACTTTTCTATGAAATTCTGTAATAAAGTTGTGTTATATATGTTTATCATAAAGGATAGCAGAGAAATGTGGCTGTGCATGGAGCGGGAAGAGAGAAATTAGCCTGCATGTGTGCTGAGGGTGATAATCATTGTCTTTAGACTGCTAGAGATTCAAAATGCTAGAGATTCAAGACAGAGATCAATGTAGCAATGTTCTAGGAGAGACATGATGATGAATCAGTGGGGTTTAGTTATTGGCTTTAGAGGGAAAGAGAGTGTCAAACATGATGCTGTGGTATTTAGCTTGTGTGATTCGGTGGATGCCATTGTTTGGACAGAAAGTAGGTAGTAATTGGTCCCAACTGGAGTGAATGCCTGCCTGAGAATGATTCCATCACCCCTGACTTTAGCCTCACTCTATCTATGTGAGCGTAAATGGGCAGATGTTAGTCATCTGGCCCACAGTGAGCTGATCAATTCCCCATGGTTTTGTAATCTGGAACTACTGAATAGGACCAAGTCAAATTGCATAACTGGAAGATTCCAGTATGAGAATCAAGAGCTACTGGCAACCATCTGCCCTTTCCTGTGGAGGGGTATGTTTTTATTGGCCTTAATAAAACTAATAACCTAGAAAGAAGCAGAGAAGATACATATACAGACTCCTGACTATAGTTAGTCCAATCACATCCCAGTATTTTGCTAATAAATCCTTCTTTAGCCTAAATTAATTAAAGGGGAACTTCTGTATAACCTAAAGAATGCTAGCTGATTTAATAGCAATAGAATAGCAATGCCAAGGGTAGCAATGCCAACACAGTAAACTATAATCAGCTAAATTTTCCAAATATTAAGTGTGAGATGTCAAAAACATCAAAGGATTTTGGAAATTTGACCTAGAATTCACAAATGGATTCAGAACAGCAATTTCATAGTGGAATATAGAGAATATAGTCAAATAATTAGGCAAGAGGAAGATTGATCAGTTTGTGGGTATAGGTATGGTAGAAATATTTTTTTTTAAATCTGTATTTAAAATAATACTGTAGAATAGATATATGTAAAGAACAGAGCTGATTAGAACCCATAGAAGATAATTTCAAATAATCAGAGACATAAAAGAAAACAAGAAAATAGTGTCATAAAAAGTAAGGGATGTCTCCCACTTGGGAGACCAACTCAGGGAAGATGTAGATGCCTGATCACTGCAATGTACACCTGAAGCTGAACAATAATGAATGCCAACTATAATTATATATATATATATATATATATATATATATATATATATATATATATATATGTATATACTTACAAGAGGCGGAGTACAGCATTGGGAGTGGAGACAGTGGAAATGTGATGGCTCGGTGCGATGTCAGAGAGATAATGGATGGGGGGAGGAGGGCCCACAGTGTGGGGGCTATAAATGATAAACGTCTAAGTATTACTTTGTCTTGTACACCTGAAACTAATAAATAAATAAAAAAAATAAATGAATAAGGATTGTAACTTTTTTCCTTTCCTAGAAATCTGGTTTTAAAAATGGAAAACGACCAGAGACTGTGCCCTAAAAGGATAGGATTAAAGAGAAAAATACCGGGATTTGCTTTGAGATCTATAGCCTGAAGAGTTAGACTCTGGGCCCTACATCACAAGGAAAGTCTTGATATCCCATATGAGAATGAGCCTTTTTAGAACGTTATTTTGGTATACGAGCAAGAGCAAAGAACTACTAGTTTGCTGATGAAAGTCTTTCCATGCGAGGTGACTGTTTTTAGAGGAAACTCATAGCTTGTACAGGGCAGCCAACTTTGTGCTGCCCCACTCTTGTGCTAATGAGTTCCTGGAAAGACCTGTCATCCTCCCTTACAATAGAGACTTGTGATACAATAAATACTTGCTTTGGAGAATTATAAATAAATGTGCACATATATAAAAATACCATCCATTTCCAAGTTATAGATCACCTTCAAGTTTACTGCTGTTTTTTTATTTGAACCCTGAATCAACAGAAAGGCACATTTGCTCTCCAGCCTATGATTCTGATACACGGAGACATTGTAATTGCTCCACATTCCTGAGTAATCATTTTCCGATGGGTTTATTGCCACCTCTGCCTTATCAGGGCATGGCACTGTTATGGACCCTGGTGATAAATTACCCTTTAGAGAGGGATAAGACAGTGCCACTTTAACAAGTGCAATAAAGCACATTTTATATTGGGAGAGTTCAGTGCATTTTCCATTCATCATACACCCTCAGTGATTTTACACAGATTTTACACTGTTGATTAGCTCATTAGTGGGGTTAATTGGATACATTAACTGGCAGAATTACAGCTTGACTATGAACCAGAGGCTGCAGCATTATAAATGACAGACAAACCGCAGACATGCATGGCCAGCCTGAAGGAAGTTCTTCTCTTTGATTAACTTTCATTAGATTTTAATTCTTTCACCCTCCCCATTCTTGTAATTGACTCCACACGAATATTTACTATGGATTGGTAAGTGAATAGATGACATTAATATACATTTTCAATACTTTTCTTTCCTTAACATGTTTCTCAGAAAAAAATATAGTAAAAAAAAGAGCAGTTTAAGAAAGTAATGAAAATAGTCTATAGGAAAACAACAAATGATGGTCGTATAGAAATTCAATAAATTATTCTCTTTCAAAAGCAAGGTTTTTGCTGACTCCTTGGTAACATACAATGTGAATTAGTTGTTCCTTCATGAGCTGTACATCAGTATCACATGGAAAACATTTAAAAATACAGATTCCTGGACTTTGTTCTAAACCTATTAAATAAAATCTTCAAGAGGTAGACCCGGGAATTCTTGTAATTAACAAATTATCCAGCTGATTCTTGCCCAGTGAGATTGCCACTGTGGTCAAAATACCATGTTAATTTGCAAGCGATGTGGAATATTTACTCAATGAAGGGACTTTAAAAGGATGTGTTATCATTTGGAGAAAGGCTAAGGTCTTTTAAGAAACACAACAAAACTTTCTGTAAATCAAATTCTCCACTAGACACCATTTCTAAAGAATTTGTTGAACACTCTATGAGTCTCTATGAGTCCCATATTTTCTTTAACTTTTTACTTCTGCTGGTTGTAATTGTCTGTATGAAAATAATTTAATTATTTATTTCCTAGAAAATCTTATTCGCCTCTGGGGAAACTATACCTTTATGAAGCTCCAACTTCTCTGGCTTCCAGTCACTCTTCTTAAATTGAAAGTCAGGCATCTCGCATGTACAAGGCTAGCTATAAAGATTAAATGACATTTTACCTGATTCCATGTGTATTGTGAGAATGGTACAAGTTGAAAAGGACCATCTCCAAAGGGCAGAGAGAGTAGGAGTCTGGCAAATTAAGCAGCTAATTCACAAAGCAGAAGATATAGACAAGGAAGAGTATTTAATCTGAACAGGATGTGCAAACTATGTGGCTAGACAGAGAAAGCTGGGATAAAAGGAAACTTGTTGACAGTTGTAGTTAATTCACCCTAACTGCTACTATCAGGTAAAAAGGGTCAGACATGTACATAAACTTTAAGCAGGCAAGGCAACCACTGGATGAGGAGAAAGCAAAAGACAAAGGATTGATTTGTAGTGGTAGAAAAAAAGCACAGTATAAGAATGGGGAGAAAGAAGAAAGAACAAGAAAAAGCCTTTTCTGTGAGCTATACGAGAAGTTATAGGAAAAAAGAAAGCCAGGAAGGCCAGGCAGTGAGAGGAAAAACACATTATAGTGGAAGGGAGGGAGAGGAAGAACTCTGATGAGGAAGATCTACCTAAAAATGCATGGGAGCTATTACCCGCAAGTTACTGTGTAATAGGGAGTTGGAGAAACAACTTAACTGAACTGAAACCAAAAGATTCATTACAGTGATTCCAAGTTCTGGAATTTGGTACTTGATTTGCATTATAGATCATGATAAAACTTGTATTTGCTCAGAAAAATGTATCACGAGATTAAAGATTGCTACTGAAAATCCACTATGAAAAGGCAAGGCAAATTGCTTTCAGTGATTTTCTGTAGGAGTGAAGTAAGGCTTTGATAATATATTCTGACTTAATTAACAAGATGTTGTGATGTGTTTAGGCATCCTAGAGCCCAGGAGATAGTAGATCAAAACTCCACACATGTCAGTGACTCAATGAGAAACTTTAAGAAACTATAAGGGACTGGCATGTCATAACTTTTCAAAGAAATTATTATTATTTGTACTATTTTAGGGAGGGTGCCCTTTCCTTCTTAGGTTATGCATTTTTTTTTTTAATACGTAATAAGCTTTTTGGCAATAGTGGCCCAAAATGGGACAATGCTGTCTTTTAAAACTGAACAACTAAACAGTTACTAAATATATTTAAAAATATTCTTTGTGCTGTGAGAGCTAAAGAAAATGTGACCCGTTAAGTAAAGCTCTTCTCTTTCAAGCAGGTCTCTCTTTTCTGAACTTGTATAACACTTCGTTTGTGTACCTTATGAGGTACTTATCTTATTTTACCTTCTGTTCATAGTTATTTGCATATGAGCTTTATCTTTCTTCTTAGGTGATCTATTTCTGGTGGACAGAGATAATGTTTAATAAAATATAAAATAGCCACACAGTTGATTATTGTAATTCTCAGAGTACACATAAAGATCTGTGGAGAACAAAGAGTGAACTGAGCAGAACACAGAATGAAACATTCATTGATTGCAGCTTTCTTCAAAGTTCCTACGTTGAAGTCAACAGATCTCACAGCTTGGAGCAAAAGTTATGAATATACATTAATATTGGATTAACTTTATATCTTAGTGGAGTTGAAAATGACTCGAAATAAGGGTCAATAAAATACATATTGTAAGGGTATTGGAATGGAAAAATAAAACATTTTCTTGAGTATATTTTAATTTATTCTTGGCCATGCTGAGATATGAAAATACCTTTAAAAAATAGACTAGATACACATTGAACAATGTATTGAAAGAAAATCACAAAGTGAAAAAAATATATGTTTAAATATACACAGTGTAAGGAGAGACTATTCCTTTAACATTGTTCTGGAAAGCAATTGAGAAACAATGAAGAGTGCTAAAGAGAAGAAAAAGTTGAAAATGTGTTTAGAATATAGATAGCAGTGGAGCTCATACCTTACAGCTCCAGGGATAGCATTGGGAGGAGAAACCTCACAAATGAGTGGAAGCTAGAAATCATCCTCTTGCTTTTGACCTGCCATGGAGCCTGGGTGGGCACTTTGGATGCATGAAGTCAGTTGTTTTTTTGTTGTTGTTGTTTGTTTGTTTTTTAATCTAGTACATAGGTGTGACTTCCTTCAGTTCCTGTTCAAAGTACTCACTACCCAACAACTCAGGCCAACACTTAAATCTCAGGCTGTTCAGTTGAAGGCCTGTCACTATGAAAAGCTGGCACTATTCCTTGGTTTCAAAGCCCAGAATCTATCCTGTACTTATTCCTTCCTGTTGGCTATGACGTATCTCCGAACAGGGCAAGTCAAAGAGCACCATGAGGAGTACCTGCTAACCTAATCTTGTCACATCTTGAGACTTTCATTTGAAATCAGTGCTAATATGGAGTCTAAGTCATCACACCCAGTTTAATACTATAATTTAGAAGAAAGTTAAGTCAATGACAAATTAGGTAATATCTTGGGCATAATGTCTTGAAGCCTGATGTGTTCATTCATGAATCATTCATTCCATTTGTTAATTTTATTGAACACATTTCCTGTACATTAATATAAAATAGTAATAAAGGAAATACAGCAGAGTGCTCATTGCTTGTGAATATTCATAACACTATAAACACAGATACATGCATGCAAAGGATGGTAACAGAAATCAAGGTGGCAAACTGCAGTTAGAATCTGAACCTTGTTTCTCCAGACCTAACTTGTCCTTTGGATAATTCAATTATCTACCATAAGGCCTACCTTGTAGTAGGCACTGATAAATATTTGTTGCAAGGATAAGTGTGTCTTCCCAAACCAGAAGGTTTTAGCAAACAGAAATTAGAAATGGAAATATGTACACAACAGGTCCATATAATAAAGGAACAATTACAGGTGAATCTGAATCCAAAATGCAGTATTAAGTTTCCAAAGCACACTATGCTAACAATGAAATACGTGCAGATTCCTTTTTGCCTGGTGTATTAGTCAGGATTCTCCAGAGAAACAGGACCGATAGGATATACAAGGAGATTTATTATGAGGAATTGGCGCACGTGATTACAGAGGTTAAGTCCCCTGATCTGCTGCCTGCAAGCAGGAAATCCAGAAAGTTAGTGGTGTAATTCAGTTCCAGTCCTGACACCTGCAAACCAGGGCAGCCAATGATGTAAATCTCAGTCCAAGGGCAGGAGAACATGAGATAAGATATCCCAACTCAAGCAATTAGGAGGAAAACAGGGACAAATTCCTCCTTCCTCAGCTTTTTTGTTCTACTCAGGCCCTCAACAGGTTCAATGATGCCTGCTCATAATGGGGAGAGCAATCTATTTTACTGAGTTCACTGATTCAAATACATATCTTTTCTGGAAACACTCTCACAAGCACACCCAGAAATATCGATTAATTAACCAGACATCTAGGAATCCCCTGATCCTGTTAAATCGATATATAAAATTAGCTCTGTTACCTGGTTTACAGTAATTGACAGTATAGTAACTGAGTATTTAGTTAGAGTATAGTTTAGTGATAATACATAGTTTATTTAATTACAGTATAGTATAAAATTTAGTTAGGGTATAGTTCGTAAGAGTATAGATTATATAGATGGATGGATGTGTGTGTGTGTGTGTGTGTGTGTGTGTGTGTGTGTGGAGGGGGTGTTTTGATACATGCTACACAATACATGCCTTTGAATCCAGGAGAACAG